>NC_080202.1:15760075-16063106 GCF_030028045.1 Hippopotamus amphibius kiboko
TTGCCAGTATTTCCTCAAACTCCCCTGAGCCACAAAACCTTCTACCTCCCTCCTCTGTTGGCAACTCTCTTCCTCCCTCCCTTCTGCATCTACTTTTGTGGCTTCCTCTCCCTACCTCTGATTCTTTTGTCAAGTCCCCTCCCTTCTGCCATCCTTCTGCTACTGCCCTCTTTTTTCTCAGCTTCTTGAAACAACTGTCCGGAAATCCTCTCCCAGTGACTCCCTCAGATAATTCTACATGCCACCTGCCTGCTGCCTGGGATTCTTTACAGCTATCAAGGTAGCTCCCCAGAGCCCACAGTAAGAGTATCTAGAGAGAAGCTGATAAGCATAGCCGGAAGATTGCAGAGGTGTAAGGACCAAAATACTCTGAGGAATGAGACTTAAGAGCAGAAGTCTTGCCACTTGCTTTAGAATGGGATCAGGAAGGGCATTGGACAATGACTGGGGTCTGGAAGCTTTGGAGAGGAGCCAAGTTCACATAAAAAGAACTAAACAGAAAGCAGGAAGTTCAGCCCTCCTCTTCCTCTACAAGCAGCAATAACATCAGTCATAGAGTCATGTTCCATTTGTCCATAGAGGCTCTTCAAGTGAGCTCATCCTTGGAGCCAGAAGAACCTCTGAATCTAAATACCTGCCTCAGAGATGTGACTGCCCTCTCTGCTGCCCCATAACTCACTGAGGCTCCTCAGTCCAAGCAGAGTCCTAGAAGATTGTTTTTCTATCCTCTTGAATGGTACAACCTCCCTGGCTACTCCCCTGGGCCTCCTTCAAGTCTCTATCTAAAATAGCCCTAGGGAAATGCCCTCATCCCACCCCACTGCCCTGTCTGTCCCATTATCTCCACCAGTTCCAGGAACCTGGGCAGGGATAGGTGTGAAGGGTCTGCTCTCACTGGCTAGTGTTGTGGCTTCTCTGGTCCTGAAGGGGGGCCTAGGCAGAGTGCTGGAGATCCAGGGCTGTGTGGGGACCCAGGATACTACTTTCAGCTGCCCACAGTTTGGCCAGGTTGGCTCCTGCCAAGTGTAGAATTGTCTTCCCAGGACACGAGTACCACTGGCTTTTAACTATAATATCAGGATAATTAAGCTTTTCTGTGAGCACAGTTTGCTGCTGATGCAGCTGCCTGGAGCCCTGGCATTTATTGAGCGCAAAGTAATAATTTATTGTCCTTTGTACGCTCAAAAGCCATCTTCATTATAGGCCCAGGACGGAGCTGCCACAAGGGCACGCGGGCCTCGCCAGCTGCCTCACTCGCGGACGTCTTCCCAGGTCACCCTTGGCGCCCTCAGGTACCAGGATGGGGGTGGGGAGAGACGGTGAGAGGGTTGCTCTCTCACGGAGAATCAGCTTAGAACCCCACCGCCTTGGCAGGCTGCTAATGTGGGAGAGGGCGGCAGGCTTGGCTGGTCGTGGGCTGCGAGGAAGGGCGGGGGCCGTGTGCCCACACGAGCAGGGAAGTCCTTCCCCTGAGCTGGCGGCAGCGCGGGAGCCTATGCTCCTGTGGCTGGGCCTTCTGCGCCTTTGCTTGAGACTTTACGGTAAGCCGCTCCTCCCGCGCCCCCGCCCCCAGCCCCGCGCGGCGATCCCGGGCGCCGACGCCAGGCGCTGGCCGTGGTGCTGATTCTGTCAGGCGCTGGAGACGGCGGCGGCGGCGGCGGCCACGCTCCCTCTCCCCGGCAGAACCCGGCTCTCTCCCTCGCGCCCAAGCCCCGCCGAGCTCCCAGCCCTCCCGTCGCGCCCCGACCTGGGGCGCGGCCGCAACCGGCACCATGCGCCCGGTAGCCCTGCTGCTCCTGCCCTCGCTGCTTGCGCTCCTGGCTCACGGTAAGGGACCCCGGCGTCCGGCGGCAGGACTGGGGCAGGGGCAGAGTCCGGGGGGGATGGGGTGGGGGAGAGAGGACCGTCGCCCCCACCCCAGCTCGGCGCATCCGGCTGCCCAGCCCAGGCACCGCGCTCCGCCGGCTGCGCTGCCCCCCGCGCCGGCCGAGCCGGGCGGGGCGCGGGCTCCGCCGGCGGGAAGCTGCCGCTGCTCCCGCCGTTCGCACCCGGCCGAGACCTCGCCTTTAATCATCTCTCCGGATCTAATGGGATTTCTCAGCTGCTATTCATCACACCACCCCCTCCCCGCACACACTCGCGCGTTCACCCGCGCGCTGCCTCTCCACACTTCAGGCGTCTAGAAGCGCTGGGGCGCGTGCGGAGGTGGGGGTGCGGGGGTGGAGGAGGGCACGGGGCGGTGAGTCGGGACCGTCCCGCTGGCGGCCCACGGTCCCGCCTCCCGTGTCGCCCGCCAAACTTCGTTCGACTTTGCCGCCCGTTCCTGCGCCTCGCACTGCGGAGGGATGGGGCCGGATGGTGGCCGGACCCGCAGTTGGGACTTCGCTCACCTCTCTCCCTCTTGGCGCTGCCACGCGGGAGCCGGGATTCAGAGTACGATTCCAGGGAGAAACTCGGGGGGGGGGGGGCGGGGACCCCTATCAGGCTCCTCGCTCTGCCCTGGGCTGCAACAGCTAAGGTCCTGGGATAGAAACTCTGTCCTCCCCGGAGTCCTTTCCTTGCACGCTCCACACTTGCACACGCCCAGAGCTCTTCCTTCCTCCCGACCTGCCGTCCTGCTTGGTCCCTACCCTCCACACGGCCGCCGACTCTTCGCGGGAGGACTGGTACCCCACCCTGCGGTCCTCGGTCCTCTGCTTACAGTCTGATCTCCAACTTCATCGTTCCTGGGTCGAGGGAAGCTTGGCCATGGAGTAGGCAGCAAGGGCATGTTAGGGAGAGGGTGGGGGTTCTTTACCTCCGGGAAAGAAGGTTTCCAAGTCTCGATGGGACCTGCCCTGCCTCAGACAAACACTCATCAAAACTGAATACCCACGTCTTTCTTTGACTGCAGCCAGCCGGCTGGTGGGATCATAGAAACCTTGTTTGGCTTTAGGACCTGCCATTCCTAGGAGTATGGTTGGTAGGGCAAGATGTGGAGGGGGAGAAGGTGGGAGTTTCTAACCTCATCGCTCCATCTTTCCAGGACTCGTTGGAGCTCAGGGCAAGGGGAACGGGGCCTGGTTGGGCTCCTGGGCCGCAGTTTTCTTTGCTCTGCTTCTCCAGAGATGTGGAAACCCCTCTCTGAGCCTCTGGCTCCAGTCACACGCAGCCAGGTGTGCTCGCTCTTCTCCTTGGCTGCCCATGCCAGGTTCTTTTGTGGCTCAAGGAACTCAGTACCATGTGTTCCCACTGGGGAAGAGAGAAAGAGTCCCGAATGCCCTACTGGGCTGGGGCAGGGAGGGGGCGGGGGGAGGAGAAGCTCGTATCCTGGCTCAACTGTCCGAAAATGTCCCTGGGAGTTCGGAACATGTCTTGCAATTGGGCCACATCCTTGCGCTGGACAGCTCCCTTGAGTTGCAGGGTCTGTGTGTGCCTCCTGGCCTGTAGTCTGAAGCCTGCTGTGTGGGTGTGTGGGTCTGTGTGTGTATGTAATCAGGGCCCAGAGTGTCTGGAGTAGTGGGTCCGAGGGTCTCTGCGCTTCAGAAGGTCTGGATGTTGCATGAGGGCTCAGCAGTGAGTGGGTGTGAGGAGTGTGTAAGGCCGCTAGTGTGTGGTGCAGCCTCTGCCAGAGAGCTCCCCGCAGGTCTGGAGTGAGACTGCGGGTCTCCAGGAGGATGGCTGGTGTGGCCGGGAGTCCGGGGAGCCTCGCTGGGGTTGTGGGTGTGAGGATTGAGAAGAAGCTGTTCATTCTGTAGCTGAGAGTCTGTGTGTCTCCAGCCAGTGTCCCTCTCTAACCACCCAGCCCTCTCCAATGCCCATGAGACCTCTCCCCCAAGAGGTATGTGGGATAAGGGTCAGCCTGCTTGGAAAGATCTTTATTTTCACCCCTTAAAGGAGAAGAGGAAGCTGCCTGGCAATACCAGGCCTGAGGAGGGAGAGCCTGGACCTGGGCCAAGCCTGGGGCACCCCTTCCTCCCAGCGGGGCTGCAAGGTCCCAATCATTGTGGTACTAAGTGGTCTCACTGGGAGGCAATGCGTTTGGCCATCTCAGGGCTCCTGTGGGTGACGGCTGGCCCGCAGAAGTAAAGGCCTCAGGCTGTGAGCCTTGGCCCCCCGGGTGGTGTATCCCTCAGCCTCGTGGCCTAGAGAGGGGAGCCTCAGAGCTTTGCTCACATTTAGGCAGAGAGACACAGGCCTGGATGCAGCCGGAAGCAGCCCAGAGTGCCAGGAGGCAGGAGAGGTGGAGACCTCAGGGGCAGGATGAGATCTTGCTGGGCCAGGCTCAACCACGTGGGCTCAGTCCCCTATTCCCTCTGCAGCCGAGGAGGCGTGATCGGCCTTAGGCTTGAGGGGCACTGTGAGCCACCGGTGGTCCTCCCAACCCACAGTTGCTACCCAGCGATCCTGCCACAGGGGGAGGAAAGCAGTTTGGGAGGGGCAGCGTGTGCCTGAGCCTGCTGTGTCAGTTTAATGATTTTTAATGAGCAATTACCTTTAGTCATTCTCCTAATTTCTGAATATCAATAAAGTTAATTAAACTCTGCATGTGTGAATGTGGCCTGGGGAGATTGTGAAGGTGGAAGCAGCAGAAACTGGGGTGGGGTTTGGGTCTCCATAGGCACAGCCTGCCTCGACTGTCTGTGTGACCTTGGACCTGATGCTCCCCCTCTCTGAACTCCAGTGGAGTGTGTGGTGGGAAGAGTGAGGGAGGGGACAGCAAGTAGGGGTTGCTCACTGTGCCAAGAACTGGGGGACGGTGTCTGGGAGGCAAGAAGAAGAGAAAGGCTTGGCCTCCAGAAGCCCTAGTGCTAAAAGGGTTAAAAAACCAGAGCTGCCTTAACCTAAAGTGGTAATTGCTGTTTCCTGCAGACTCTGTGGTAGGTGCTGGAGTCTGACAATACATTCTTGAGTCTGCGGACTGCAGCCAAAACTAGCACCAAGCCCTTCTCCCAGTTGCCCAGCCTGGCCCTTGGGGGTAAGGAAGGGAGTGCTGGGCACAGACTCAGTGGGAGACAGTCTAGATTGCACTTCCAGCCCCAGAGGTTGACATGGCAGGCAAGAGGCTCCCCTGGGCTTCTGAGGAGACTGGAGGACCGAGAGACTGGACTGGACTGGACTGGACTGGAGGGGAAGTCTGGGTTGGCTTTTTGCCCTCCATCAGGTTTGGCAGGCCCTGGCGGCGGTCCCAGCCTCCTCAGCAGGGTGGCAGCTTAAAATGCCTTGGGGACACCATGGGGCACTAATGGGGATCAAGGAGACACAGGGGCTGCGTTTAATTAGAAACTGGGCTTAATTAGCACTTCTGTGGCCCTCCCACCACGGCTGCCTGAACGGTGGGGGACCTGTCCAAAACCTGCTTCCTTAGCCCCTCCCTCCCTCCAGCTCTAGGTGCCCAAGGCTGCTAGCTGCCTCCCACCCTCCTTGTCCCCACCCCTCCAAGCTTTTTCAGGCCCCGTTTGCCAGGCTGGGCTTAGCTCAGGGGATGCTGCGCCCCCACCTGGGCAGAGCTATCAGACCTGGGTATCCCAACCCCCAAATAAGAAACGGTATAGAAAGGGGCCTATAGGTAGCGGTTATTTTAGTGAAGGAACCTCTCACTTCAGATAGTTAAGAGCCTCAGGCTATCTGTCTGGCCTCAGGCAAGCCTCTGTCCTTTGTGGGTCTCTACCTTCTGGAACGTTCCACTTAAGGATGCACTAAACTGGTGGCTGCCAAGCCTGGAAGCACAAAAGGGCCTCCAAAGGCTGTCAAGTCATGCAGATTTCTGGGTCCCCAGCTTACTGGCCTGCTCTCAGGGAAGAAGAGCCAGGCTCTGTATGTAAGAAGCTGGGGGGGTGGTGTTGAGGAGACAATGCTAGCAGTCCTAGTCAGCAGCTGGGAAGTGGGGAGCAGGAAGGTCTGGGAGACCTAGGAGGTCTCCAAGGTCCCTTTCAGACTAATTGCAGCAGGAAGCCAACTTCCCCAAGCTAGCCATGTTCTCAACAGCTTCTGGGCTCTCTCTGCTCCTTCTGCCTGAAATTCTTTTCCCATCCTGGGCCAACCTGGCTCACCCTACCTCATGCTTCAGGTCCCAGCTTAGCTGGCCCTTCATGCAATTCTTCAGCACACATTTATGGGGTATCTATATATGGTTTCTCAGGCTTCACCTGACCTGATCGTGTTGTGTGGTGAGCACCTGATTGTCTGATGCTCCTTTCCAGGAGCAAGACTGAACTAGAAAGAAGGGCACCAAAGCCGTTTTGCTCAGCCCCTCCATTTTGGGGCAGTTCCAGAATTCCTCTTTGGAAGAAGTTTAGGGTCAGCTGCCTGTTTAGAAAGGAGAGTTGGGTGCATGGCAGCTGGGACTGTGTCTTGAAGCCGAGTTTGCGTAGCAAGCACACTATTTTTACATAGATTGTATGTTAGGATTTTTTTCCTTTTCCTAACGGTTGGCCAATTACCCCAACTGTAAATTATAGCCTTTACTTAGTTTTTTCCTTCCACAAATTAAGCTGTCACGCTGTCAGCCTGAGGTGGCTTGGGGGTGGGGTGCTCTTGGCCATTCTGAGAGGGGTAAAGCCTCTCTCCAGCCGCCCTAGTGCCACCTCTGCTTGGGTCCCCAGTGGCACAGAGCCTAGCACATGGCAGACACTAACTACACGTTGAATAAATTCACAAGCTGTGCAGGTAAAGCAGTGGCAGAGTTAAGCCCAGAGCCTAGGCTTCTTGACTCCTTCCCACAGCATGTACCCACCACTTCTGCTAGCTGGGAGGGTGTGCTCTGCATGAACTTAAGGACTCAGATAAGGAAGGGGCAATGCCACATCATCTGTCTTTATCACCCCCTCATCTGTCTCAGCTTCAGACACCCTCACAGAGCTTGGAAGGACCAATAAGAAACCTTGGGAGCAGCTCTGAGCCTGTCATGCCCTTGAGTGAAAAGATAGGGGTGGAGGAGTCATCTAGGACCACAGCAACTCATGTCCACGAACCTTCCACAGCTCCTAAAAGGGTACATCCATCCCCTGGGGTACATTCATTCATTCATTTTACAAACATGTTATTGAGGTGTGAGGCCTGGCCCAGAAACCTCAGGGGCCAAGTCTTTCATTTTTAAGCCTTTTCTATTTAATACAACAAGAGACTAGTTATCCCCACTTTATAGACAGGAAAACTGAGTTTTAGAGAGATTAAGTCACTTACCCTGGGCTTAAAGCCAATAAGTAATGACTACTCCAAAGTGCCTGCCCATTTTGCAAAACCTGGCTGCAGCCAGCACTGTCTACTCCCCCACCCTAAGGCAAGGCTTCAGTAGAGGCAGATGGGAACCCAGGAGGGTATCACTATCCTAATAATAATAATAATAATAATAATAATAATAATAATAATAGCAGTAACAATAATAGCAAACCTTTATTAGATACCAACTATGTGCCAGGCACTGTACTAAGTGATTTATACACAATAGTTCATTTAGTCCTCGCATCATTTCTATGAGATAGAAGCTATCGTCTACATTTTATAAGCCAAGTTCAAGCCCATGTTATCAGACAGACCCAAGACATAAATGGCCCCTAACTTTATTTTAGCACATTTCTAGTGATGACAGTGACTTATCTTCCGGATGTCTACCCTCAGTCCTTACTGCTGTAGATTAGGGACATTTTATCCTGCTCAGTCCTTAGGGGCAGACAAATAAAACATCCTTTCTGACATTTGGAGGCTAGGATAGAGCACGGGACTGGGAGTCAAGTAAACCCTGAAGTCTTGGCCCAGAGGCCAGTGAACTTGGATAACTCTTATTCTCCCATCTTTTAGGAGCCTTGGTGAATGAGAATACCAGTCACTCCTGTCCTGCATCTAGGCTGCCCCACCCACCCCCTACCCCCACCCCGCTGAGGCCCAGCCCCCCAGTGGGAGCGGGGTGGGGAAGGCCCAAGCTTGCCTGAAGCTCAGCTCTTGGGTAGGAGTGCCAAGCCTGCCCCAGCTTCCCTCCACCTGCCTACCTGCCACCCGGCTGCCAGCCCTGGGAGGGGAGGATCGATGCTGCAGCGCCGGCAGTGTTGTTGGCCATTGATTGTTGAGATTTCTCGGCGGGCTCTGGAGTAAACAAACCTGCCGCTTCTCCAACAACAATCTGGGTCTCAGGCTGCAGAGTCTGCAGCCTTGCTGGCAGGCAGACTGGTGGATAGGGGCAGGGGTGGGGGATACTGGCTGGGCCCAAGAGGAACAAGGGGCTCTGCCAGAAGATGAGAAGGAACTAAGTGGGTAGGAAAAGGGGGTGGCAATGGAGAGACTGGGTAAGGGGGTTGGGGTGAACCCTAGACCGTGTGCATGCCGTGTTCAGTCCAACCTCTACATTTTTGCTCAGCCATTTTTCTATACCTGGAATGCTATACCTGGGTCCTTCTGTTTATTTCAGTTCGACCACCACCTCTTTTCCTGATCCTCTAGCCCAGAGGGCTCTCTCTCTTCTCTCAACACTACCACCCATCAGGAACTTAGCCTATCCATCCTTCATCCACCCATCCCTTCTCCATTCAACAACCCTCTCTTTTGGCACCTATCAGGTGATTTAATAGGCAGGAATACAGCATAATCCCTGCCCTTAAGGAACTCAGTTTGGAGGGGTAGCTGCCTTCTTAATAAGCTCAGCTATGACTGCCTCCACAGCTAGACCACTGACCCTCTGATTTTAATTAAATGTGATACAAACAAGTTGCTAAACATCACTCAACCACTCACCTTCAAAAGGACAAGAGATTCCTGGCCAGGGACTGCTCTGAGCCTCACTTTCTCATCTGTAGCAAGAGGGCTCACCTTTTGGGTCTTTGAGGACCTGGCAAGCCTCCGGGATCTCTGGGCCAGGCCTTGCTTGGTGCCACCCATCACAACTCTTCCCATCTCTGCTGGGTCTGAGGGTCCCTCTAACCCCCCAAGAAGGCTGCCACCAAACCACATGTGCTACATAATCCAAGCTGTGGGTCTCTCCCCTCCCCCAGTGCAATCCGCAGCGGCCCAGCCGAAATCCTGCACCCTGGCATCAACCTCAGCATCTCCCTTAGTCCCCCACTCCTCCCCTCCCCATGGGCTCCTCTCTCTACCCTCAGGACTCTCCTTCCAGCTGGTCGTGGGCTGCAAGGGCAGAACTGCAGGGCCCCTGTGAGAAGTGCCTGAACTACAGAGCAGCCCCCAACAGATGCTCATTTGCATGCTGTTTTACCCCCTTTTGCATTCTGGCTCCTTATTAAAGGCACAGAAGCAGACCCTACCCCTCCCACTCCCAGCCCTGATCCCTCCCTCCTCCCCACCCCCACAGCTTCTCCCTCGCTCCCTCCCAGCCCAGCAGCTGAGCACCAGCTCCTTTGTCCCCCAAGCAGCCACCTGCTGAGTGTCTGGCCTGGGTCCCACCAGCCAGCAGGTGCCTAGGGAGCCCCAGAGCCTGTGGCAGGGTGGGGGGGCATATCGTGCAGTGTGGAGAGCCAAGTTGTGCCTCAGGGAGGAGGGGGCAGCCCCAAAGGAAGAACGTGAGTAGAAGAATGCTGGTCAGGGGGCCAGTATTCCCAGAGTTTAAAACTGATACTGGCTCTTATTGGCTGGGTGATCTAGGACAAATCATGTCACCTTCCTGTGCCTCAGTTTCCTTGGGAATCATGGCACCTGTCCCACCTCTTTTAAAAAACAGCATCCAGATCAAAGAAAATCAGAGGGGGTGGTGACGGAAGAAACTGGAAGCCCTGCTTTTTTAAAAGGAGAGTCTTCCTACAACCAGAACTATCCAGCACCCAAGGAGCTGATTTTTTAAGTTGTCACTGAAGGGGCTGGATCAGAAGCTGGAGGAGCCCAGGGCTGAACTGTCAAGGCAGGTGTGGGCCCAGGTCTGACCAGGCAGCTGAGATGCACAGTGTAGAGCGATGAAGGTTGGGCTAGGGTGCTTCTAAGTTCCTTCACCCTGGCTTGCTGCTCTGATGGACATTCTTAGATATCATTTATATCCAGCAAGGGGATGTGCTAGTAATTTGAAACATCTGGTCTGGCAGCTGGCAGGCTCCCTCCTTTTGTGAGGTCCTATTTTCTGGCTGGTTAGAGGAAATCGGGAAGATGGAGTCACCTTCTTTTGAGGACAGAAGAGCCCCTGGTGTCTTCAGGCATAGGTGTAAAAGTGGGACCAAACAAGGCATGCCTGAGAGAGGTCATTTGTGCACTTGCTTATCCAGCCTGCCCTCGTCCACCTTCCTTCACCGCCCACTCCATTCTTTCTACCTCCTGGCAAAGTCCTAGCCTTGCTCTTCTGGGTCCAGCCATCTTTCTCTCATCCCCCCACCCTGCCTGCCAGTCCAGGCTAGGAAGAAGCCTGCTGCTCAGGTTGAGGTGGTGTCCTGAGCCTTGTCTCTGTTGCATCTGTATCCCTGATGCTACCTCTGGTGCTCCCTGGTCCTTCCCTGCCCTGGGCCTCAAGCAGAGGAGACTGGCAGCGACATGGGAGGAGGACTTAGCCTTCTCAACTCAAGGTGTACACACACCCTGCCAGGCAGGATCCTTGGAAGTCAGAGCAAGGTTGGGGCAAGGGAGAAGACTGAGGAATTGGGGGCTGCACAGCTGGGTCCATCTGGTGTTCCCAGGGGGTCTGGGGGAGAAGAAGCCCCAGATAATATGCAGGTAGCCATGTCTGTATACATCTCTGCCTGGCTTGTTCATCTGTCCCTGTGTTTCTGTGTTCATATGTCCCTGCATAGCTGTGCCCTTCTGTCCCTATACCCTGAGACTGTGGCCCTGGTGTAGGGACAGCAGGTGGTCTCTCCCCTCCCCGGAGCCCGTTCTACTCTCTTCCTTCCCAATCTTGGGCTCCACTGACCCCTCAAGGAGACTTGAGCTGCTGCTGCTCTTTTTAGCTGCTCTGCACCCCTCCCCTCCCCCACTCAGGCTTGCTGGGGAAGAGAGGAGGGCAGGCTGAGCCTGGGGAGCCTCACAGGCTGGGGTGCTGTGACAGTAAGGCCCTTTCCCCTCAGTCCCACAAGGCCATAGAAACCAGGGGAGTCTGGGATTGTCCACAGGTGCAGGATCCACGCCCTGGGACAGCTTAGGCCCCATGCCACCTGCCTGGGGCTAGGAGAAGGTCCCAGGCTACCCTCCTCCTGCCCCCTGCAAGCCTCTCAGGGTAGATCCCAAGCCTCCAGTGACTCTTCCGCAGGCCATTTGGAAGTAAGGCAGGACCTCCTGGGTCTCCCCCATAGAAGCTGGAAAGGCAGAACGGGTTCAAAGTGTTAAGAAGTCAGGAGAAGGAGGTATACTTGGATGAGGTTAGCACCCCCCCCCACACACACACACAGGGATTTCTGATACTGGAGATGAGGAGAATGGGGTCCAGTGACATTCAGAAGGAAAGTGGCAAGTCAACAGAGCAGAGTCCCCTGCTCTGCCGGGCCCCCTCCACTTTTACCACTGCTCACCATCAACCCCTGCAGTTGGGCACTGATAGTAGAGGGGCTGATACTCTCCACCCCACCCACCCAAAGAACCCAAAAAGCCAGGAACCAAATACTATATGAAAAACCAGACAGGCCCAGAGAGGGCAAGAGAAGCCCAAGGTCACACAGCCTGTCAGTGGCAAAGCTACCTCCATGCTGGAGACAGGGCTCTGATAAGGCCTCACCAGGCTCCTCAGCTTTCACAGCCAAGGACAGACACTCTAGTGACCTCCAGGGAAGAGAGCCCACCTCAGCATTAAGGATCAGGGCAGCTGGGGGTCTAGGCTCAGCCAGATCCCACAGTCCATCTCCTCCCAGATGTAGCTGACAAAAGTAGCCACAGGGCAAAGATCACAAGGCCACTTTGGCCCTGGTACAGAGTGAGCCTCTTCCTCTGACCAAAGGCCACAGAATCTTGGGGCTACCAAGCTGGCCATTCAGCTCAGAGGTGAACAGGTGCTGGGAACAACCTCAGTAGTGCTGGCATTTGAATTTCAGGAGGGGTTGGGAGGGGGCAGCAGCCCAGAGATGCTGGTCTAGGGCCCCGGTTGGTACCTGTTCTCGGGCCCTGGTACTTTGCTGGGCTCAGTGGCTGGAGGCACCATCCTTGGCAAGTGTCTGGAATTGGGCCGGGGGCAGAGGATGGAGGGGATGGCCATTCCTCCCTAGATCAACCCCTGTCCCCCAACTTCACCACTGGGCTGAGCTGAGCTGGCCCTGGTCCTAGACTAGCTCCAGGGAGAATGCCTGTGAAGACGTCCTCATCCCAGCTGACATTTCCAAGGTTTTCCATTCAGAGAAATATGATCCCTGTTGCTGCTGAGGAGGTGGTGGGAGCTGTTGGCACTGGGGGAGGGCTGACCTGAGCACCCAGCTCAGGGCCACGTCCCTCTTCTGGCCTGGCCACACGACTGCCAGTTGGCATAATCAGGTGGAGTATGGCAGACTGCTTACCAGGCTGGTGAGGGGGGTAATGCCAAAGCGGGGCCCAGGCTATCCCTCCTTCTCCTTCCAGGGGTGGGCGTCAGTCCTGCTGCCCCCACCTCCAAGGCTAGCCTCTTTCTCTCTCCCAACCCCCAACTCCAGGCTCCCAGCTCCTGTGCCACCTGTCCAGCACCAGGAACCATGGGCAGGCAGGGCTAGGGCCCCCAGCTCCCCAGGGCCAGCAGGCAGACGGGTGGCGGGGGGGGGGGGGGGATGCAGGGCCGCAGGGGAAGGTGTAGAGCACAGCAGGTGATGCTGTAGCAGAGGCCTCATTAATCACTTCTCCAGCCCCCAGCTCTGCAGTGGAGAGACCGTATTAGATTTTAAATTGGAAAGCGGAGAATGTGGCAGTTAGCTGGGAGCTCCCTCTACCCTGGGCCCCTGGTCACAGCCTCACAGGAGGGAGGGGACAGTGGGGCAAAGAGGGCAGCAGCCCAGAGCCCTGTCCCCTCTGCCCGCTCCACACCCAGAGCCTGAGGGGCTGTCCAGGCCACATGGCTCTGGGAAGGGTCAAGTCGTGGTCCAAAAAGGGGGCAGAGTGAAGAGGAGGGAGCACAGCAGCCACCTTGGAGAAAAGTGCATCCCTTCTGGGAGGTAGGGTCTTTCTAGGCTTGAGGGCCACAAGGCCAGGTTCCAGGGTGTGGCGTCCATGGGTAAGGACAAATGGTAATGACTTATGGCCTATGTGTGTTTGTGTGTTTTGGAACTACACACACACACACACACACACACACACACAGGCAAACACACACGCTCATGTGTACACATGGGCCAACATATTCATATGCCCACACGTGCTCACGAGAAGCAGCAACTCTGCAGTAGAAACTTGAGTCCAGGCTGTGGGACAAACAGACCCAGTTCCAACCATTATTTGCCACTTTCCTCCTATGTGAACTAGGATGATTCACTTTGCCTCTCAGCCTCAGTTCCTTCATATATAAAGTGAAAATATTGATTCCAGGCGCAAAAGGCTCTGCTTTGGGTGGAAGACAGCTCCCCAGAAAGTCCTGCCTGAGCCATGGAGGGTGCTCAGTAAACGGGAGGCCCTCCCCTGGTCCCGAGGCCAGGCAGCTACTGTGGGGCTGCCCCAGGAGCCCTGGGGTGGTGGCCAGGCCAGGCTGCCCGCCCCTCTGTGCCTGACTGGGCAGGGAGGCAGGGGCAGGTCAGCTGAGCACAGCAGGCACTGTCACGGAGCTTTCACACACCCTGGCCGCATGCTGGGCCAAACCACTGGAGGCCAAGCATTGCCGGCTGCCCTCCATCCATAAAGTCCTCTTACACTGGCTCTGCCTGAGCTCCCCAAGTTGCCTGTTGTACACCCCACCCCTCAGAACACCAGTGCTCGGCCAAGGTTAGGAAGAAAACATTGTGGGTAGGCAGCACCAACCCTCCCTGAGGAGTGAGTGGCTGACAGGCCCAGCTCTCCTGAGGCCTTAATGAAAAACTTAAGAAGTCCCAAGTCTCCTTGTCACCTCTTCCTGCCCAAACTCAGGCCCCAGTTTTCCCAGGGCAAAAGGAGGGGAGTAGACACTGCCAGCCCACCTTAATCTTCCCTGGGACACCCCGCCCCCACTCTAGGCTCTTCCCTTCTGGGTGGTGAACACTGCTGGGTCAAGAGGTCAGGTTATGGAGCTGCGTTTTCCATCACAGCAGCCACTAATCCCACGTGGCGATTTAAATGTAAATTCATGAACATGAGATCAAATTGAAAATTCGGTGCCTTGGTCTCAGTAGCCACTTTTCAAGGACTCACTAGCCATGTGTGGCTACTAACTACCATGTCCGACGTGCAGATATAAAATACTTCACATCATCACAAAAAGTTCTGTTAGATAGCACTGCTCCAGGGCTGCATGGCCTCTGCGTTTGAATCTGACACATCCAAACTGGTAACTTCAGAACTGCACTTCCCTGGGTACTAGTTTCTTCATCTATACAACTTCATATCTCACAGTTATAGTGAGGGGTTAAATGAGTTAATTCTGGTAAAGCACCTTGAAATGATGCTAGGTGTGTGGTAACTTCTGAGTAAACAGCAGTATTCCACATTTTTACTCACAGAGCCCTTTGTGGTTCACCAGATCCTAGAATGTGAGAGCTGGCAGGGCCCTTAGTACTTTTTCCATTTTACTGATGGAGAAATGGAGGCTCGGGTTGGGGAAGTGATTCGTGGAGAGAGACCCAGGCCTAAGGCAGGACCAGGACTGGTGTGCCGACTCCTTGTTGGTGCCTGCTACATCCACCCATACTCCTTTTATCTGGCAAGAAGACCCCAACCCTGGAGATGCTGAAGCCCAGGGTTACCCACCGGCCCCCAACCTAGTACAGTGGGAGAGGTAGCTGCTCCTGGCAGCTCAGGAAGCAACGTGCTCTCTGTCACTGGAGGTATGCCCACAGATGGCAGACAGCCCTAGAAGTATTAGAGGGTTCACTCTTCAGAACAATTGGGCCAGGTGCTCTTTGAGCCCCAAAATCTTGAGTTCTAGCCCTGCCCCAAGTTTGCTGCGTGACCTGGGAAACCTCTCTGGACATTTCTTCCTGTGTAAATGAGGGAGGGATGACATGCACACGGAGGCTACCAGGGCTCAGATTCTGGGGACCAGCCACTTCCTAGCCTGGATCCCAGCCAAGAGGAGGGACCCTCATTCGTATTTGTACTCCAGACTTGACTGAACTGCCAGGGGTTGGCTAAGCAAGGGTAGTAGGAGGGTGCGATGGGGGATGGTCAGTGGCAGGGGAAGAGGGGGTAGTCTGGGGTTGGGGGGCCCACCAGCTTGTGCCAGCAGACACTCCTCATCAGTTGCCAGTTGGGGCTGTGCTGGGGCACTGCCAAGGGCTGGCTACCCATCTTCTCCCTACAGGACACACCCCTGCCCTCCCCTGCCCACCCCTGCTGGCCAAGGGCCAAGCACTCTGGGGAGCAGGGAGCCTTCCAAGTGTGCAGACAGGCAGAATCCTGGCTTGGAAACTGTGTCCCCTGAGCCCACCCTTCACTGTGCCTGGCACCAGGGGTCAGCATTTGTGGGCAGAGATGCAGAAAGAGAGATGCCTCGTGCTGAATCCTTGGCCACAGACACAAGCCATACATGTGCTGAGGGCCCACCAAAAAGTGCCCCCGGGAGATCAGAGGCGAGAGCTATCGTCACCCACTGGGCCAGGCAGAGATGGCTCCCCTGAGGGGGGATTGGAGCTGGGTCTGATAGGATGGGAAAAGTTTAAAGAGACAAAGTAGTGAGCAAATGGGGCAGAAGAGGGAAGGCACCTGTTTTGGCAGAAAAGTTCCCTTTGAGTGTATCTCCCACACTCAAACTACTGCCCACCCCAAACAATGCCCCTCCAGGATACCACTAGGACTTGCTTCCCTATCACCCTGAGCTTCAAGGCTTCCAGCATGAGTGCCCTAGGATAGTGGCAGCCAGGATGGTGGGGAGATAGTCAAGAGGTACTGCTGAGAGGCAGTGGGAACAGTAGACAGAGCTGAGCTGTGGAGCTACTGAGCTCTGGGTTCTAGTCCCAGGCTTTCTACGCATTGGCTGTGTGACCTTGGACAACTTACTTAACCATTCTGGGCCTCAGTGTCTTTATCTCTGAGGAGGATAAGTGATTACATGTGTAGGTGCTGAGTGCGTGGTCAGCACTTGAGCACTAAGTCATGGCAGCTGCCCAGCTGTCGATTCTGGCTCTGCCATATCTTTTGGGTGATCCTGGAGAAGCCACACCCCACCCACCCCAACTCTAGGTCTCAGTTTCCCCATCTGTTGCATAGGGCTTATATTGCCTTTCCCGTTAATACAAGTAGTCAACAGTCAGATACTGTCGGGGTAATTATTTCAGTAGTAGCACGTGGACTCAGGTCTCAGGGACCCTAGGTGTTCCTGCCAGCCTCTAGCTGGGGACCCTCAGTTCAGGAGGCAGGTCTGGGCCCAGTGGAGCTGTCACTATGGAAACAAGGCTGTGGCTCTGGGGGGCCTAGCTGCTCTTACTCCAGGGGCCTCTCTTCCCTCCCTTAGGCTCTGGGATAATGGGGGTCTGCAGGGGCCAAGCCCTCACGAATCCCTTATTAAAACTTGAAAGGGGACAGGGAACCTCCAGAGTAAACTCATTAGCTTTTATGGGATAATAAATGGATGCCATTAAATTCTCATTCTCCCAACGCTGTGCCCGCTTAACCTCCAGAACCCCAAGGGGTAGGCTCCCTGCCCACGGTATCCCCAGGGCTCCCCCGTACCCACCTGCAGTCATGCTCCCCCCAGCGGAAAGCTGGTGCTGCCACAAGGTGAGGATCAAGCCTGACCTGTCTGAGAACTCTGGGGCCCCCTCCCTGGGCCTGCCTCTGAGGCCAGCAGCCGCCCTTGCAGAGGATAGGGTGGGGCTGGCAGATGGGAGCCCAGGCCTGTCTCTAGGTGGCCCTCACCAAACCCAGGAGGTCCCCACGCTGCAGAAGAAGAACCAAAGGCTCAAACAGGCAGCCCCTTGCCGAAGTCACACAGCTAGTGAGACACAGATTGGGGATTGGAACCTGAGGTTTTTCTTTCTGTCTGGAGCAGAAAGATCTGCAGACACAATAGCGCTAAGCGGGCAGCCCACCTGGGCCAGAGGTGGCATCTGGAGTCTGTTGCCAGGTGCAGACAACAGACCAATCCCAGCTCCTCAGCCCACCAGCGCCGTGACCCTTGGCAACGTCCTGGGCCTCACTGAGCCTCAGTTTCTCCATCTCTCAGACAGGGACAGAACACCTACCTAGCTGGATGCTGTGAAGAAGAGTCCCCAGTCGTTATGACTTTCCCTAAACTGAGGCCAGCACCCGGCCCCGGCCAGATCCCAGTCTTTGGGGGTGAAGCACGAGGGGCTCCCCGTCTCCACCCTCACCCAGCTGGGCCCAGGGGAGGAGGAGGGGGGCGGCCAGGCGGCTTTCCCTGGGAGGCCCAGGCTGGGGCTAAGGGGTGGGGGCTTCCGATGCCAAGAGGGGCCCCATGGGGGCGGCGCGGGCCGAGAGGCGGAGCGGGAGAGAATCCACCGGGGAGGCATCCTGAATGGCTCATTAGTGCCGTTGAAAGCCTTTTTTCATTTCGTCTAAATACTTTAAACAGGGCTCCCTCCGATGTCTATTTGCATAGCTTAAGAGCTAATGCGGGGGGAGGGCCCAGGCGCGGCGGCGGGGCCACACCAGGGCTGGGGGCTGCCGGGACGCTCCGGGCCTCCTCCGCGGTGGGAACGACGGAGCGGGGAGCGGAGCGGGGTTTCCCAGCCCCAGCCCCGGCCGGGCCCACTTGGAGGGCTCAGCTCCGGCCCGCGGGCGGGAAGGAGGGAGGCAGCGCAGGGAGTGCATTCCTGTGTTCCGGCGCCTGGTGGGCTAGGCAGGTGGAGATCATGGGGGGCTGTCTTGCTGTGGGCCACTGTCCCCCACATACATGCCGGCCTTAGAGGCCGCTGCGCTTTGCACGACATGGTGCAGTATTATCCTCGTTTTACAGATGACGCTGACATGCTCGAGGTCACACACACAGCCACACAGCAGGGAGACATGGTCCCCTAGCAAGGAGACGCCTCACCCGGTCCAGCTTGTTCCAACCCTAAAGGCCTGCTCAGTGTTGCCCTGGCAGGGGGCTGCCTGACTCGGAGTGTGGCCTCTCTATATTCCCACTCCCCGCCCCCTGCAAAAAAAAAAAAAATACAAAAACAAAAACCCTGCTATTTAGAACATAAAGATTCTCATAAAACCTCTCCAAAGTGCCTGTTTTACAGCTGAGGACACAAAGGACACAGAAGTGACTTGCCCAGGCTCGCTTAACTTTTAAGTGCCAGAGCTGACATTTAAACCCCAGTGACTCTGTGCACCCGCCCTGCAGAGCAGTGTCCTTGGCCTCTGGTTTGAGTCCCAAACTCAGATGTGCTTTGGACACAGAATAGGGGCTCCCTGGGTCCCAACCAGAAGGCTTCCTGAGGGTCCAGCTCAGCTCAGGCTCAGCTCAGGTCCCCGATGCCAGAAACTCTGGCCCCAGCTCCACTTCTAACCTGCATGAGACCTTGGGCGGGTCCATTCTTCTCTCTGGGCCTTAGTTTCCTCAACTGGCTAGAGGGCTCTCTGCTGGGTAGCACCAGTCCCCTCCTCCTGTGAGGCAGGCTAGTGTCCTGGAAAGACTAGGGCTTTGTGAACCAGATCATCATAGGTTCAAATCTCAGCTCCACCTTTGTGTGACTGGACAAGTCCTCACTTTACCTCTCTAGGCTTCAGGTTCTTTTTCTGTAACATGGGAATAAGATTCCCACCTCACAGACTTGTAGTGTCAATTAAATAATCCAAGATCTGGGAACGGCCCGACTCAGCGTCTGGCACACATTAAGGTGCCCGATGAGACTGGGCATTTGGGTCCGTGACACCTCCTGCCTCTTCCCCCTGCATCACACTCCCTGTTTGTCAGTCTCCACACCTTTGAACTGTCAGCCCAAGCAGAGAGAACCCCAGGAACCTGGGGAGGGGGGATCACAGGGCCTCAGGCTTCCATCAGAAACAACCAGGGTGTCTGGAGATGCCCTCTCCCTAGAAATGGCTTGTCTCCCAGAGATTATCTTACCCTCTCTGACAGTGGGTAGCACCCTCTGGGACCAAGTGGCAGGTGATTGTGGAATCAATTTGCTCGTTTGATATGCTATCTCGATCCCATTTAACCAAGTGCTCAGTCCCCCCAGATAACACAATCAGTGCATTCGACAGTGACGGGAGGTGCCCATTAGCTCTGCTCCATCGCCCAGCACCCACCTGGCAGCCAGCGGAAGGAGCTCTGCCCGCTACGGTCCCTTCCTGAGACAGAGGCGCTCCCTCTCTCAGGGAAGACTCCTGCAGGTGCCTACCCTGGGAGCCTCGGCTACACCTCTTCTTGGGCAGCCTGAAAGGGGACACTGGAACCCTAAGGCTCTAGTCTACGTGATGAGCAAGTCTCTTCTTTCTTGTCATATGCCTTGATCACTCTCAGGTAACCCGGCAAAGACCGTGTGACATCTGGGGGCTGGGCAAAGAGAATAGCCCTGTCCTGGCATGTCACAGGCACTCCCTGGACCCTCCCCCACGGACTCAGATGAAAGACACAGGACACGGGCAGACCATCTGCTCCAGGGGGTGTGGGCCTGGCTGGGCATTTAGTTTGGGCACTGTGTTGTCAGTGTCTGGTACAGAATGCCAAGGCACAGATGGGCTGCTTTCGTGAGCATCTCAGGAGATAGGGGTTGGTCCTCATTTCTCAGGGCTTTGGGGCCCCAAGGCCCCTCTGACCCAGAGCAATGGTGAGCCCTCTGACCTGCACCCACCTCCCCCACCCCAATTTCCTCCCTCCTCCCAGTTGTCTGACACATCAGAGCTGCCATGGTCTCCTGAACAGAATGTAGGCCATCTGCCGCTTCCTCACGCCTGCCAATCCACGGGGTGGGTGTGAGCCTGTGGAATGACAGCCCCACCATCGGACGTGCAGAGGAACCAACCTTCTCCTTGCAAACTCTGTTATCTCACCCTGGCTTTGTTTCCCTTCAAATCCTCATGCAGCCATTTTGAGAGCTGTTAAAATCAGAATATCTTCCCAGCCTTCTCAAAACTGGCAAAATTCTTTGTGAAGTGAATCTGGAGCCAGCATCCATTGACCTTTTTCTGGCAGTCAAAGATCTGGGGGGCCTAGTGGGCCACAGGCAGGATATGCATCATCTCTCCAGCTATGTGGTTAAATAAGTCAATACAATCAATAGCAGAGCAACCTCAGACCAAGTAATAGCAAATAAGTTTCTTCTTCCATAGCCTATCTAATCAATTGGTAATGGCTGCCTGGATAACTGTGTTGAGAAGGATTCTGAAGTCCCACGTGGCCTCAGCAAGAAATAACCAGAATTGATTAACAGTGTCTACCATGGACTGGGGTGGGGAGTAGCATGCAGAGGACCCTGCTTTAGACCCTGCCCTAGATGGACCCTGGCTTGTGTCAAAATAAAGATGAAGAGAATTCAGAAAGACATAGCAAATGGGAAAGGGAAGTAATATTATCTCAGTCAATCCTATAAAAGAAATCCCATTTTACAGATAAGAAAAATAAGGTTCAGAGAGTTTGTTATTCGCCCAAGATCACACAGTCCCACGGTGATGGATTTGAAGCTACATCTGCCTTACTCTAGAGTTTAGCTTTTTCTACTCTATCTATATTACTATTCTAGAAGGACAAAAAAGAGAGAGAGAGACAAATGATTTTCTGAAAAGTGAGAAACAGAGCTAATGGGACTCTCGCAAAAATGTTGCTGTGTATCCATGAGGGAATCTAAAATAAAATCCCAAATATATGAAGCATTTCCTGAGACTAATGACCAGCAGGTTCACTGGGAACAGAAAATGAACTTGAATGCAATGCCCTGTAATCTCAGGCAGAAAAGTCACTGTGATGGGGATGTCTTGTTAAAGGTGTCATCTCCAGCCTTCAATTGACTGGTCGTTTGACTTTGAGCAAGTCATTTCCTTTCTATGACCTTGTCTCCTCATTAGTAAGATAAGGCCTTTGAGCTACATTAGGAATGGGAAATATTTATTCATCATGTCAGTTTGGGGTACCAGGTGTGGCTGTTGAGAAGGATTCTGAGGCCAAATCTGAGAACAGCCAAGACATAGTGCAATGATAGATGGGTAATGTCCGCCTCTGGTGTTGGAGGGGAAGGGATATCTCATGTGCCATCCTTGAAGTATGTGATATCATCTCACTTCCACCTCTAAAATTCTATAGCTCCATGATTCTCAACTGTGAGGACACTCCCCAAGGCTCTCTGTCAAAAGAGAGATGGGTCTCCTACTGCCTGGGCTGGGTGCAATGCTGCCCACTGTGGGGCAGGAGGAGAACCTCTGATCATCTGTTCATATTTCAGGACTCTCCTCGGAGGCCCCTACGGTGGGGGAAGGGCAGGCCCTGGGCATGGAGGAGACGGATGGGGAACTGACAGCAGCCCCCACACCTGAGCAGCCAGAACGAGGCATCCACTTCGTCACAACGGCCCCTACCCTGAAGCTGCTTAACCACCACCCCCTGCTCGAGGAATTCCTACAAGAGGGGCTGGAGAAGGGCGAGGAGGAGCTGAGGCCAGCACAGCCCTTCCAGCCTGACCCACCCACACCATACACCCCAAGTCCCCTTCCGCGCCTGGCCAACCAGGACAGCCGCCCCGTCTTCACCAGCCCCACTCCAGCCATGGCGGCAGTACCTACTCAGCCCCAATCCAGGGAAGGACCCTGGAGCCTGGAGTCAGAGCCCCCTGCACTTCACATCACAGCTCCCCTACCTCCAGGGCCCAGCATAGCAGTGCCCACCTCAGGCCCAGGGGAGAGGCCCAGTACTACACCCCCTAGCAGGGCATGGACTCCGACCCAAGAGGGTCCTGGAGACATAGGCAGGCCCTGGGCTCCAGAGGTCATGTCCCAGACCACAGGGCTTGGGATTGAGGGGACCATCGCCACCTCTACGGCTTCAGGGGACGATGAGGAGACCACCACCACCAGCACCATCATCACCACCACCATCACCACAGTCCAGCCACCAGGTCAGCTACATGCAGGCTTGCAAATCTAGAGATGGGGATGGGGGAGCTGGGGGGCCCCTGAATTCCTCCCTCTCTTTCACTGTGCTGGCCTGCCTTGCCTTTGGTACCAAGGGCCAGCCTGCAGGAAGCATGTGGATCACAACTAGATAGACCCAGGTTCAAATCCTGATTGGAAGCAACTACAGCAGACCTTAGGAATTTTATCTAAACTCCCTGAGCCTCATCTGTAAAACGGCAATAAGAAGACCTACCTCATTGAGCCACTGCAAGAAACTGAGATAAGAGTGCACACAGTAGGTGCTCTAGAGAATGTGGTTCCCTGCTTTCAACAGGGTCATAGACCTCCCAAGGGGTGAGCTTCACCACACGTATACCCACACACACAGATGGGTTAGCCATCGTCGGAGCCACTTTGCCAGAACTGGGTTTAGCCTTATGTCTCCTCCTGCCTCTCAGGCCCTTGTAGCTGGAATTTCTCAGGCCCAGAGGGCTCTCTGGACTCGCCCACGGCCCCTAGCTCACCTCCTGATGTCGGCCTGGCCTGTTTCTACTACATCTCTGTCTACCCTGGCTACGGCGTGGAAATCAAGGTGAGTGACTGCATCTGGCAGGGGCAAACCTGGGCCTAGGGTGTTATCTTTCCAGAATGGTGCTGGCTCTAGGGGGAGGTGGGGATGTGCAGGGTCCTCAGCTGGAGGGGGCCTAGGCCAGGGCTGGGTGATGGGCCTAAGGATTCTGCCCCATGCATCAGGGAGTGAAGAGGCTACTGCGCCCACTCGGCAAGGCCTAGGCTGGGAGGGGCTGCGGGAGGAGCAGGTGTGCCCATCCTCTTCCTCCAAACGTTTAATTAGGAGCTCAGGAGAGCTTGAGGAGAGGGCTGCAGCCTTGGGTGGGCAGGGGATTGGGTGAGTGTCTGAATCCATGTGTCTGAGTCGAGAGAACTCAGGGTGGCCTGGTTGGGCCTGTGAGAGCCGTGGAGCCTGACTTTCTCATGTATTCACCACTCATTCCCTTCAGCAAATACTCTGAGCAGCTCCTCTGGACCAGGCCCTGTGCTGGCTCCTGGGATGCAGAGGTAGGGAAGACAGACATGGCCACACCATCAGAAGTGACCAGCTGTTGGAGGAGTCAGACCTAGTGCCCAGCCCCCTGCCCCCTCCTTCCTGGGCCACCACATCCCTCCCTTGGCATCCCTGCCTTGGCATTAGGCTCTCTCTTAATCCCCAAACCTGAGCCTACAGGTCCTCATGATGTCCCACAGGCTCCACACCTCCACATGCCCCAAACCCAGCTCTTCCTTTTTGTTCCCCCAAACCTGCTTGCTACTCCACTCCTGTCCTCAGAGATTGACCCCAACCAGTCAGTAACCTGAAGCAGGGCCACCACAGTGCATTGTACATGGCGTCCCTGGAGCTGCGTGACCAGGGGCACTTGGCCCTTCCCTCTCCCTCTTCCACCGACTCATGCCCAAGTTCTGTCACCACGACATTCCCCCAAACTCAGATCTGCCTGCTGCTCCCCCTCTATCCCAGCCGCCAGGTGGTCCAGCCTCTGCCATCTCTCCCCTGATGATGCAGCGGCTGCCTCACTGGACACTCCACGCACGCTTGCCTTCATGACCACCCTCCAGCCACACTGCGGTCACTCCTCTCAAATGAAACTGATGCCACCTTCTATGTCTCCCCCACGTCTAAATCAAGGCCAGTCCCTCCGGGCCCATCTCTAGCCACTCCTTCCCTTGTTCTCTACTCCTGCTTTGCACGAAGCAGCTTGCAGCTAAGGGAAGGGGCCAAGTGCGCATTCCCCCATAAGCCCCAGTTGCGCCTGCTGGTCCATTTGCCCGGAAGAGTCATCCTCCTATCCCCTCCCTTAGGACTCAACCCTGGCATCACCTTTTCTGGGAATTCTCTCCTGATCCCCAAAGGCTGGGGCATCCCCCATCCTAGGTCATCACTCTGTATCCCGCGGGTGTGTCTATCGCTGTCCACCTCCCCAGCTAGACTATAAGCTTCTTGAGGGGTGCCTGGGCACACAGGGCCCTGACGGGGTTCTTCATGGGCTGATTGAATGAATGTACAAGCGAATGGAGGAAGGAAGGAATAAGGTGACATTTAATGTGACTCTGGAGCCTGAGTGAAGGCGGAGAGGAGAGGCGTTTAGCCCAACTGAGAGAATCAGGCAGGTGACTGAGGAGCACAGGGAAGGGGCAGAGGAGGAGTCCCGGGAACAGGACAGAGCTGCCTATTCCCCCTTCCCGGGCGGCTCCCCACACATCCCAAAGTCCCTGGATCTGGGCCTAGAGCCAGCTCATCTGTCCTGCAGCCGCCCCCTCAGCCCCCTGGGGAAGTCAGGTCCAAGTGGCTGAGGCAGGCCCTGTTGAGGGGGGCTCTTGTCCCAGCACTGGCCCACCCCTGCCCTTCTTTCTGTAACTCTTTGCTCCTGTTCTGCCCAGCCCTGTGCCCCTCGCCCTGGTCTGACTAGGAGGGTAATTAGGAACAGCCACCACCCCCCCCAAGCCATTAGCACTCAGTGCTGCTTCATTAAGGTAATTAATGTAAAATCATCCCCTAATGAGGGGTGGCACCGGCTGTGGCTCACCGGGTGGAAGGCACCAGCTGCAGTTGTGGGGAAGGGGGCGGGAGGGGGCAGATGCCAGGCCAGCTGCCCCCCTGCAGGCCCAGACTGGCTCTACCTGCCCCCAAGCCTACCACCCCCACGGACGCCCACTAGGCCAAGCTGGGCCCAGTCCTGGTACTCTCCACAACGTGGCAAGATGCCGGCTCTGCCTGCCCTGGCCCTGGCCCTGGCCCTGGCCCAAGCACAAGCCCCATCCTGGATACCCACCCCCTCACGTAACCCCCATAAGCCTCCTGTCTGTTGTCTGGTTCTGCCACATTTTTTTCATCAATGCAAAAGCCGTTACCAGGCAACCTTGAGAGGAAGACCTGCCACAGCCCTGGATGGCTGTCAGGAAATGTAGCAGGCAGATGCTGGCCCCACCCTCTACCTCACCACCATGGGCAGAGTCCTTGGGGACCCTGTTGGCCCTGATGGCCTGAGATCGCTTCTGAGGCCATGGCAGGGAGGGCTAGGTTGGAAGGGACAGAATCCGCCAGGGCTGAAGCAGGATTTAAGGTTCTTCCATGGCCAGTTCCGGCAACCCCTGCTCCCATCTAAGCCTCCTGGCCGCACCACACAAGCCGCCTGGGGACCTAAAGAATTAATGACACAGCAGATCGATACCCAATGTGTATTTGAAAAACTGAGGCCATCGTGGAAAGGGGATTGCCCAAGGTCACTCCGTGAATCGTTAACTAATGTTTCTTGATGAATGAATTTGTTCTGCAAATACAGATTGAGCAATTACTATTGGCCAGGCTCTGTGCTGGGTGCTGGGGACAAAGATCTTCACAGTTAGTGGGAGAGACAGAAATCATAAGTGATGACCAAAACAGGAAAAAAAAAAAAAAGACACGGTGACCACAGAACGCACAGTGCTGTAGGGGATGAGGGTGGCAAGCCCAGAGGATGCAGGAATTCCAGGATGGGGCACACTCCACCAGCTGAGGGCTGGGAGGTCAGAGAAGGCTCCCTGGAGGTGATGATACCTGCTCTGAAGCCTGAAGGATGAGAGGCCAGCAGCCAAGCCTGGGCTGGGAAGCAGTGGGTAAGGCAGACTGGCCCTTGAAGCCTGCCCGGGCAGTTTTAAACAGGTGACTTCATTGCACAGGAGCAGGAGGTGGGCTGAAGGGCTTCTGGATTGTACTCCTGCCAAGGGCTAGGCCTGAGTGCAATGCCCTCCTGCCCAAGGCTGGAGACTGGGCCAGGCCATGCTGGGCATTGGGGGTGAGATGGGTGAGACAGCTGGAATGCCTAGGAGGGTGTCCACTGCTCCTTCAGGCTTGGGAAAGGCTTGTGGCCTCTCCCCATCGTGGGTAAGCCTCTGCCTGCCCCTCCTTGAATTCATAGGGATGGTTCAGGGTAGGTGAAAGGGATGGAGTCCTGGCAAAGGGGATAGAGGAACCACGGAAGAAGAGGAACACCTTAAAGACCCACACATCACACCCCTGCGCAGGTGCTGACACCATGTTGAGCCTCTGCCATGGGACCACAGCCCTGGCTCAAGACTGGGGCCCTGGGCAAGACGCTCTCAACTCCCTCTTTGTGAGGAACAGCCTCAGGGCTTCCGGAAACCCTAACAGCCCAGCTCTCCAAGGCTCGGACCACAGCCCCTCATAACCTGCTTCATGCCCTGCCCCCACCTCCCTTCAGCATGCTGCAGCTATCTGCGCCCTCCGAGGCTGAGGGTGTGAGCTGCCTGCAGGAAGAAGGCCAGGGCCGGCCCTCTATGATGGCAAGAGGCTTGCCGATTTCAGCCAGAGGTTGGGCACTGGGTGAGGCTCTTTTTGGGGAGATCCAGAGAAGCCCCTTCAGGATGGGTGGGCATGAACCCCAAAGCCCATGAGGGTCCCATTTCCTCTCCAGACGGCCAGTCTCCCCTGAGGGCTCCAGGCCTTTCTGGGCCTGGATCATGTCTCTCACTGTGCTTGGCATTCCAAGAGCCTTCCCACTGCCAGCCCCATCTTGGCTTGGCTGTTCTCGGTACCATCTGGAGCCTGGGCACAGCTGCCCACAGTCCCTGCCCTAGTGTCCCAGGTGGCCCCATTGGAACACTGCTCTCCCATGCCAGGCCAGCTGCCAGTTTGATAACCAGAACACCCGCCCCTTCTAGGCCAGATCAGGGCCAGGCCTGATGTGGGCACAGGAGTAGGGTGGTGGTCAGTGGGGTGAGATTTCTCAGCAACCTCCTCTTTTTTGGCTCCTGGAAGGCGCATCTGAGGGGGGTGGGTCACAAGGGAGCAGGCAGGTCTAGCCCCATGGACTTAGACCCTTCTCCCCCTCCCTAAAGTAGACCCTCCCTCATTAGGGTTTGTGGACAAGCATCAGTTAAGACAAGAGCATGGAAGCTGTCACATAGGACTGGGGTTCCACTCCTGGCTTTGTAGACCATTTCTCAGTCATTAGGCTGAGCCCCTGGCCTTCTCTGGGCCTGTTTCCCTTTCTGTTAAAGGAGGTTGAACTGGGTGATGCAAAAGGCTCCCCCCAGCCAGTCGCTCTGAGTATGGCTCATTTTCTGGGTGGGAAGCTCCCTCACAGGTCAGACTGGGCAACGGCACCTCAGGCCCTTGACCCTGTTTCCTGCTTCCTAGCAGCTGCAGAACCTGGGCCAGGTTGAGGGTGGCTCCCAGGTACAGTGCCTTCCACGTAGAGCCCTGGCAGACCTGAGCTGAGATGGATCCACAGCCTGGGTGGGGCCCAGGTCTCTCCAAAAAAAGAGAAAGAGGACTGCTGATGCTGCGTCCACCCTGTGCAGAGCCCCTTACAGGCGGGATTGTACTTACTCCTTACAACCCCAGGAGGTGGGTACGGTTATCCCATTTCACAGATAAAACTGAGATTTAGAGAGGTCATGTGACTTGCCCAAGGATCTATCAACTAGTCACTGATGGGGCTGGGATTTAATTCCAGGACTCAAGAGCCCCTGTTCGTCCCTGGCCCAGAAGATTGGTCTGTTCCAGAGAGGGAGTTCAGTTGGGAACAGCTGGAGAGCTCCATCCCCAACCCCTTTTCTCAGCCCAGCCCTGCCTGCTCCTTTAGGACCCCCATCTGGAATTCTCCCAGTTTTGGGAGAAAGGCCTGGGACGCTCCTATGAAGACAAAGCATTGGCCCAGGAATCAGGAGTCCTGGCCTGGAGTCCTGGCTTTGTCTTGGATTTCCTGTGTGACCCAAAGAGGAGCTCTCAACTTCTCTGATTACATGGTTCCCCTCTCTATAGAGCGGCGATAAACACAGCCTGCCCTGCCTCCCTTATTGAGGTTTTCTGAGATCTGAGAGGATAATGGGTGTGAAAGGGCTTTGAAAACTGTAAAGGATCTCATGGGAAGAATTGTGACTCTACTACTGTTGGAGTGAGGGAGCATGTGGATGTGGGGACACATGTGTGCCAGGTCATGTGTTTGAGGGAGCTGTGTGAGGGCAGCGGGCTTCTGTCAGAGTATACACGGGGGTGTTGGTGACCAGGAGAGTGCAGTGGAGCAGGGGCTGTGGTCGGCTTCTGGTACCGGGGGAAGGGCTTGCACACAAGTCATCGCTGAGCTCATGGCCTGTGCAGGGTTGTACTAAGATGATTGTGTGCAAAGATTTATGGTACCATCCTGCCTATGAGTCACACCATTAGGGCATGTTCTGGAGACCAGTTGGCAGCTTCCATGGGGACAGACAGGCCAGTCAAGGCTGATGGTCTGGGGTTGGCTGAGGGCAACCTGAATCCTCCACATCCCCCATCCAGAAAGGAGTCAGCCCCCACAAAGCAGCCATATTTCCTTCCTTCAGCTGACCCCTGGTCTGCTGGGAGCCGGGCAGTGTTAGAGAGCCAGGGTCCTGTGGGAATTGTCCTCAGCTCCCTCTGTTTCTGTCTTCCCCAGCCTGGTCTCCAGCTCCCCTCTTGTCACTGGCTAGGGGGTGGGAAGACAGCCCTCATGAGCAGAGCTGACATTTCAATCTGTCTCCTGAGCTCTTCAGATGCCTGCAAATTACATCAAGACTTCATCACCCCCCTTGTCTAACACCCAGCCCTGTCTGGCCCCTGTCAGGTCTGGCCCTCAAACAAGTGACAAATTACATCCGGCCACTGTGCCAGGCCTGCAAGTGGGTGCTTGAAACCCAAGGGACCGGCGCTGCATTAGACAGCTACTGTGAGAATAGGGTGCCTTCTGGATAAGACCCCCGAGTAATCAGGCCCACTCCATTCCATGCTCTCATGGCAACCCCTACCCCCAGGCCAGCTTTGAGGGGGCCATGCCTTCCCAGATCAGAGGCGGACAGAGGTCTCAGCTCCCAGTTTTCTCAGCTTTACAGGCTTCTGGGGGGAAAGATGGCTCAACATCTGGAAAAAAGCCTGGTCTGGCCAAAAACCACCTCCCTGCTAAACCTGGCAGACGTGGGGCCCAGGAATAAAGATGTCTAGAAATCTGTCTGCAGGTGACACCCCCATGAGGTTAGGAGGGAGGGAGCTGCCTCTGCCTCCAGGAAGGCAAGGCTCTGCTACTCAACACCTGTGTGACCTTTCGAACGCTCCTTAGCCTCTCCCAGCCTCTGTTTACTTCAGGGGATTTTACCACCTACCTTATAGAATTGTGGTGAGGATGAAATAACTGAAAATAGTACGAGGCTTGACACATTGTCGGTGCTCTGCGAATGGTAATTGTTATTGATGTTGCTGCCGCTGTTGCTGGCTAAACAGCAGGGTCGGGAGCTGGAAGCTAGGGGTCAAAAGCGTGTTTATGGGAACTAGGAAAAATGCTAACTTCACGTCTGCTTCTCTGCCTTCGCATCTTTAGTAATTTGCCGGCAGTGATGTCCTCCCTCCTCCTCCTCCCCGTCCGGCCCCGCCCCCTTCAGGCGCTCTCAGACCCACCTGCTCCGCCTGCTCTCCCTGAGCCTGCAACCCCTCCACTCCCCCCTAGAGGATTCCTGCTGCACGCATTCAGTCCCACTTAAGGCAGAATTATATGCTGCCTGGCATCTCTCGATAATTACAGATTCCACGTGTGCGAGTCTTGTTTGCCCAACTCTAGAATCACAGAATCTCCAAGTTTGAGGGGACCTCATCCAGCCTCCGCCTGCCTCAGGAATTCCCTGAGGAATGTCCCTGGCAGATGGTCCGGCAGCCTCCACCCAAACGTGCCCTGGCGGGAGCTCCTCATCAACAAGCGGCACTTCTGCCCCAGCATCCCTGCCTTGAGCCTTCTCTTCAGCCTCAGAGATCCCCCAGGTCTTTGCTCCCAGGCAGGGGAGACTGCAGGGCATGTCTGTTCTCAGCACCCGTAGTCTGAGGGGCCCAGAGCCTACCACAGCTGCGTCCTTGGGCCTGGCTGGGCTCAGCATCCTCTGTGATTCTCAGCTCACAGAAATCTGGCAAGGAATGTACCTCCAGCGACCCACACACTCACCCTTTCCACACATCTTTATTGCAACTGGCCAGTGAAGAGGGCATCATGACCTTTAGGCTTTAATAGAGAGACGGCCAGTAGAGGACAGGTGGGGAGGGCCTGAAGTAAAGGAACTGACTGGCGTGGCTTGGGAGGCAGAGGATGGTGGCCCAGAGACCTGAAAGAATGAGCAGCTTCAGCTGGAGAGAAAGAAGGGAAGGCATGCTCTGGGCAGGTCCTGCATATGCAAATGCCCACAGGAGGCAAGTGAGGCGTGGCCCGTGGCTGCAGTGAAGATTAGAGAGGCTGGCTTAGCTGCTGAGGCCCGCTGTGAGCTGGGAAGTTTGGACCTTGTCCTGTGGACAGTCTGAAGTCACCAACAGGGTTTGGGTAGGAGAGAGACATGATCCAATCTGAGACAGCCAGGGCCGGGGAGATGGCTTGGGGATGGGAAGGGTGAAGGCCAGGAGAGAAACAATGGGCAAGGCGGGAGGAGGGAGGGGGAGTAATCAGAGCCAAGGTGGAGACAAAGGGATGCGGAGGAACAATCCACTGAAATACTTGGGAGATAAGATTAGGAGGGGTTTGGTGACTCACTGGATGCCACTTAAATAGCCCAGGCAGATAATCCGATAATCCGTGAAGGTCCTGCCTCAGAGCAACATGTAGGGACCTTGCAAACCATGTAGATCAGTGCTTCGGAATCACCTTGTTAAAATGCAAGGGAGGATTTAGTAGATCTTAAGTGGGGTCTGAGGTTCTGCATTTCTAACAAGCTCCCAAGTGGTGCTGATGCTGCTGGCCCATGGACCACATTTTGAGTAGCAAAGATTCACACTTGGCCATTTTATATGATGAAGAAACTGAAGCTCAAATAGTCGGCATACTTGTCCAAGATCACATTGTCAGGATTAGGTTCCAGACCTCTGGCTTCCAATCCAATGCTTCTTTACCAGGCCACACTGCCACTTCTCCTCTGGGCAAAGTCTGTTGCTATCCAATCCCTGTTTGACTGAATGGAGGCATGGAGCCCAGAAGGATGCCCCAAGGATTGAAGGGCTAAGGATTGGGGTGGTGGCAGAGAGGCCTGTGACAGCCAGAGGAAAGGACTGGAAAAAGAGACCCAGAGAAGAGAGAATAGAAGCGTGGCTGGCACGAGGAGGGGTGTGGTATAAGGCCAGGCTGAGCAGTCAGCCGGAAGGGCCAAGTTGGGCAGGGCCTCAAGGGCCACAACAAGGAGTCTGGACTAGGTACTATGGTCTTTGTGGGCTCCCTGGAGAGCCACGGAGGATTTAAATAAGGAAGCACCGTGAGCGAAAGCAGATCGGGGCTATTCCCTGGCTGCAGTTCGGAGAATATTGATGTGGAGGGAGGAGTGGGTTAAGCCCTGCAGGCAGGGAGGCTGGCAGGTGGCTGCTGAGATGGTCTAGGTAAGCAATGACAGTGAGGACTGGGGAGGTGGCAGTGGGGATGAAGAGCAGTGAACAGAGTTGGGGGCCAGTTGACAGGACGGAATGACGGATCGGATGTGGGGTATGAGGGAGGAGGCGAGATGCCCGGTTCTAACTTGGGCATACAGATGGACGGTGAGGTCATTCCCTGAGCTGGGGAGCCAGGGGAGCTGCCAGTTGGGGGAAGAGGATGGCTCCGTTTGAGACAGGCTGGATATGAGATGCCAATGAGGGATGTTCAGGGGAAGCTGGGCCATTCGTCTGATGTTTAAGACCCCACCTTGCTGGCCAGGCCCTTGGCAGACACCATCTAGTTCAACACACCCACTGCATCCCCACGTACAGATGAGAAAACTGAGCCTAGGGTAATGAAGGGACAAGGAGCATTTGGTGTAACTGAAAAGCTTTGGAAACAGACACGTTTACAAATCCCACTTCCGCTAATCGCTTTGTGACCTTGGACAATGTACTTAGTATCTCTGAACTTCACGTCCTGTTTCACAGGGTTACTGGGAAGGTAAAATGAGCTCTTCCTGCACTGAAGTGTCTAGCTCAGGGGCACTGAAGATTGGCCATACCCCAGGCCTGCAGGAGCCTGAGGATAGCAGGGCTCAATCAGCAAAAAGAAGACTGACTCTTCTGCTTATTCCATGGGCAGGTCCAGAACATCAGCCTCCGAGAAGGGGAGACAGTAACTGTGGAGGGCCTCGGGGGGCCTGACCCCCTGCCTCTGGCTAACCAGTCTTTCCTGCTGAGGGGCCAAGTCATCCGCAGCCCCACTCACCAAGCGGCCCTGAGGTTCCAGAGCCTCCCACCACCTGCTGGGCCTGGCACCTTCCATTTCCACTACCAAGGTAGGCCTGGGCAGCTGAAGGAAGGACCAGCCCAAACTGGCTGCCCTCCTGGGGATCTCTGGTGCTATTACAGCCTGGGGGGAACATGGAGAGACCAGTAACACACAACTCAGGTGCCCAGTGAAGCTCTGTACAGCTGGAGGTGAGTATCGCCCATCTGATACCTCCAGGACCTTCCCTTCTCTACCTACCACCCTGCAGAGAACAGGTCTCGAAGCGGGACTGACACAGAATTAGGCAGCCCCAGGTGTGTCCATTGCCATTCATTCATTCATTCATTCAGTAAACTTTTCCTAGGCATCTGCTCCTTGCCAGACCTGTGCTGGAGACTAGCCGTATTAAGATCCAGCCAAGTCCTTGCCCTCAAGGAGTTCAGAATCTCTGCAGGAGGCAGACACTTAACAGGCAGTAACAATAGGGGCCTTCTCCCCAAATGCAAGGGGGTCAAGGTCAAAGAGGCTTGACAGGGACCATCTAGATGTCCTTAGCTACCACCCTGACCTTGCTGAACTGCCTCACCCGCCCTGGACCTGGCCCATGCCCCAGTCAGCTCAGAACACTTCTGGAAATAGGAGAGTGGCATGATATAATAGGAAAATCACAGACTCGGGAGATGGGCAGGTCTGTGTCTGAATCTCCTTCCCACTGGCTATTGACCTTGGGCAAGTCTTTTGACCTCTCTAACCTTCCTTTTCCTCTGTTGTAAAATTATACCAAATACCTATTCCACAGAGTCATAGTAGGGATGAAACAAAATGGTGCGTGTCAAGTACTGGGCACACATCCTTGAAGAAACTGGAAACTACATCAAAGAGCTGGTAGGATCGAAAATGGAGGAAAAGGGGCTTGGGACTCTATCCCTCTCCCATCAGTATCCCTCCTGGCCCCTTCTTCCCCAGGCAAAGTCTTCTTCATCCCTTGCATTGCTGTGACAAGGTAACCAGTTCAGACTGGGGAGCACTAATGGGGAACAATTGATGTGAACAATTGCCTTGCATTGTCAGGGACCACCTCCGAGGCGCTGCCGGGGGCCACAGCCACACCTCTGGAGATGGGGATGCTTGGACCCCCGCCCAAGGAGTACTCACCCCTTCCTGGCCTCTCCACCTAAACTTGGGGGAGCAGTCTGGTGTGGCAATAGGGAGCCCGGTGGTCATCAGGGGCCGGCCGGGGGCTTGTCAGAAACAAGGGGCCAGCTGAGGCACGGGTGAGCATCTAGGCAGCCCGGCCAGCCTCCCTAATGGCTCATCCATCCTCCCCAGCAGCGGGCATAATTTCACGCCACGGTAACCTCTCTTGCTGCAAATTCCTTTGCTCAAACCCCTGGACCTTCTCTCTGTTGGGCCAAAGGTGGCTGAAAGGCAGTGAGTTGGAGGCGTGGTGAGGGCTGCAGACCCCAAGAAGGGGCTGGGAAAGCTGGCCCCGTCCTGCCTCTTTCTCAGTTCCCAGAAGCCCTCCCTCCTCGGCCCAGTTTTTGTCAATGATCAGCTCTTTCCTTAATGAGTGTAATTCCCCTAATTATAGGCTGTAATTAGCCCTGATCCCAGAGATGGGAACAGGAGGAGCGTGTGCTCATACGCGCGTCTCCCTGGGCTGGAGAAAGAGGGTGCCAGAAGAGGGGGTGAGGGGCCTGGTACAGGCACCCCTGCCAGAGCTGTCCAAGATAACATTGGAGATCAAAAGGATGGGCCCCCACAAGGGCGTCCTCTGCAGAACCAAGTTCCAACTGCCCTCCCACAGCCTCAGGTAGGGTAAGGAAGCAGAGGGCCCTGCCAGGCATCCCCCTCCTCCCTCCTGAATATTCCTGGCACTGGACTTGGCCCCAGAAACAGATGCCAGGGAGAAAATAGCTCAACAGATTGCAGTGATGCAGGCTCCCCGGGAACAGTCGTCATGGCAACAGGAGGAAGCTCGTCCTGGGAAGTGGCACTTTACCCACCACGGAGTCTGGGGGCTTCATCATCCGCCCCCAGCCTCCTGCTCTCACCTCATCCCAGCCCAACTTCCTAATCTGTGAAATGGGGGACCTCCCTTCCCAGAGTTGTGATAAGAACTCATGGGGAAGATGGAAGTACAAGTGTTGAGCATGCCATCTGGCTCATGACCTAGACCGCCCTGGATGTCACTCCCCCTTCATGCTGGCTAGAGTGCCCCACTCCATCCCAGCCTGGGGTTTCTCCCCAGATCATTGTGAGTGGCCACCCTGAACAACCACCCAGGACAGCCTTGGTTATTACTCTAAGGTTTCTCTGACTCCTGAGCTCAGGTTTCTACTCCACCTCGGAAAGCAGGTGGGAAAGGGCAGATAGAAAGCAAGTGAACTGTAGAGCCAGGAGCTTCGAGCACCCACTCTACCACTTACTGGCTGTGTGATCAGGGCAAGTCCCTCAGTCTCTCTGAACCGTAGTTTTCCTCACCTGAAAATGAGTTAATAACCCCTAACTTCCTCCTAAGCATGCTGTAGACATGAAATAAAAAGAGTGTGAAGGCACTTTAGAAGCTGGAAGATGCATGAAGATGTGAGCTGCTTTTATTAATCAAAATTACAGACAATAACAGCGGATCAGTGCATTCACTATTTGTTCTATGCCAAGACACTGCACACACATCCTCTCAACCTCTCCTGTAACAACATTGGATGCAATACTCCAAATGGGTGGGTAAACAAGGACACTGAGGCACAGAGAGGTTAGGTAGTTTGGCCAAAGTGGCACAGCAAGTAGGGGAGCCTGTATTCAAACCCAGGCAGTCTGACCTCAGAGCCCACCTCCTAAGGACTGCCCCGCACCGACTGCCAGTCACAAGCAACCACTCATTGGCTGTTCTTTTAAGAACTCAGTGAGAGAGGGATGAGTAGGAATCACTTGCCCCTTTTACAGACCTAGTAACTAAAGCCAGGACAGGTAAAAATCACAAAACTTGTGTCTGGACCCTGGCCTGCCCAGAGGCAGCCCTTTCTTGCAGTCATTTAAAGGCACACAGAGGCTTGTAGGGTCCCTGCCTGGACCTCTCTTCCCATCCACCTAGTACCATCAGTAAGGGTGGGCCTCCTCCACCCCAAGACCCAGGTGTGGTTCCTCAGTCTAGACGGTCCTCATCTCTCCCACCACCCCCAAGGGTTTTCAGACTCTATAGCCCACACTCTTCGCTCAGCCTCTCTCCCCGACCCCTCCAAGGTCTTCTTTCCTACCTCTCAGACCCAAGCCCTGACCCCCATTTTTAGCTAAGGCCCCAGCTTGGTGTTGGATTGGGATTTGCCGGATTGTTTTATAGGATTTGCTGCCACCATTCGGTCATCCTTGGTATGACAATTCCTAAAGTTACCAAGTTTCCCAGGGCAACTTGTCCCTCCCGCAACTTCCATGAAGGCGTGTCCTGCCTCCCCACCCTCGACCCATCCTGTTTTTAAAAGTCCACAGCCCTTGCCGTCACTTTTTAGCATTTCTCAGTGAACACTAGGAAAGTTTTTACGGTCTGACCTCGATGTTTCCTGCTGTAATTCATATTTGTCCCCTACAGGAAAAATAATATCAACACGTTACATCAGTATAGGCTTTTCACTATTTCAGGTGCTTTCACATCTACAAGTCATTCAGTAAACATTTCTTGGTTCCAGGGATACCAAGCTGAATAAAAAACTATCCCATTTTTTCTCACAATAACCCTGTAAGTGGGCTGGCGTTTTGAACCTCATTTAACAAATGAGGAAACTAGGACACAGGCGAAGTAACTTGCCTGAAGTGTCAGAAAGCTTGGACCAGAACCCAAGGCTCCAACTTCCAGCTCTGTACTTGCTCCACTAACCAGTCCAGGCTGCCAGAAATATCACTGGCACCTTCTGGGGAGGGAATCAGGGTCTCTTTTGGAATTCCTGATGCTTCCTCTAACACCTCAAGGCAGGCTGGGGCAGGGCCCTCTTGCCCTGGCTATGACTCAGCCCCCTGAACACACACACACACACACACACACACACACACACACACACATGTCACCCGTTGTCTCTCTGCAGCCTATCTCCTGAGCTGCCACTTTCCCCGACGTCCAGCTTATGGAGCTGTGACTGTCAGCAGCCTCCACCCAGGAGGTAGTGCCCGCTTCCACTGTACCACTGGCTACCAGCTGAAGGGTGCCAGGCTCCTTACCTGTCTCAACGCCACCCAGCCCTTCTGGGATTCTCAGGAGCCCGTCTGCATCGGTGAGTGGCCCCAGGGGACTCAGTGCTGAACAGGGGAGTGAGGTGGGAGGCTCATTCCTGCTCTCTGTTACTGTCTGGCACCTTCATTTGCTCTTCATAAGGAAGCCAGAAAATGACCGCACACCTCAGTAGCGTTCACCCAACCCACACTTATTGAGCACTTACTGTATGGAGGCAGCACAGGTATACAGAGCGGAATTAAATAGGGACTGTGCCCTCACGGAGCCCACAGTTCCAGGAAATGGGGGAGGAAGAAAGCATGTGGGTCACCAACGTCCAGAGCAGGAAGTCAGAAGTACCAAAGAAGAGGGAATTCCCTGGCGGTCCAGTGGTTAGGACCCAGCACTTTCAGTGTCGTGGGCCTGGGTTCCATCCCTGGTCGGGGAACTAAGATCCCGCAAACCGTGCAGCCAAAAAAAAAAAAAAAAAAAAAAAGTACCGATGAAGAGACAGAGTGACCTGGGATGGGGGGAAGCAGTCATTCTTAGTTGGGTACTTCGGAGGCTTCCTGGGGGACGTGGAGCTGAAGGTTTGACATTTCGATGAAGGGAACCATGTGGGCAGTGACACAGAGGAGAGAAGGTGAGGGAGCGTTTAGGGACACAGAAAGCAGCCATGTTTGGCTGAGGCCTGAGACATGTGGAGGGGGCAGTGGGAGGGCCTTGAATGTCAGGCCAAGACACTGGGTGGGGAGCTGTTGAAGTTTTGTGAGGGGGAGGGAGGGGCTCAGAACTGTTCCTCAGGAGAGACAGCCGGGCGGCGTCTGGAGGCTAGGCAGCCAGCCAGGCAAGAGGGTTTGAACTTAGACAGTGACTTTGGGAATGAAGAGGAGGGAAGAGGTTCCAGAGACACGGACGAGGGAAAGTGGGGAAGGAGGAGACTCCCAGATTCTGGTCCTGGGTGATCAGGGCTTCTGAGATTGCTGCCAGTGGAGAGAGGCTTGTTGGCAGGAGGGAGATGGAGTGTTTAGTTTGCAGTGTGAAAGGCACCTTGGGTTTTTGATAGTTATTTCATTCTATAAACTCGTTCTGGGTGCCACGCATAAGCAGAGGTGAATAAGCCAGATGTGGCCTCTGCCCTCAAGGAGCTCTCTGTCTGGCGGGGGGACTGGAAAGCAGCTCAGGAAGTTCAGTGCAGATGGTGCTGTGATGGGGTGAACTCAGGGCACACTGGGGATTCAAGGTGGGGAGAGCTGCCCCCAAACGAGGAGGGAGGCAAGGAAAGCTTCCCAAGGAGAAGGCAGGGAAGGATGACAAGCATGTAAGAGCTCAGGGAAGTGGAGTGGATTCCTGGAACAGCACCTGCAAAGGTGCGGAGGCACGAAGCAGCACGCTGTAGTGACGACGTGGTGAGGTGCACCTGAAGAAGAGGATATACGCGGAAGGGCTGCAGCTGAGTCAAGAGAGAGCTGGGTTTATAAAGGGCTCGAACACCCTCTTGAGCTTGGACTTTATCATGAGGGTAATAGGAATTTAAGTGAAGGGTGGGGCATAATCAGATTTGAAGGTCAGTTCCATTCTGAGACTAAGCAGAAAGGTGAGTCTGTCCTCTCTGCAAAGAAGCAGAGAAGAAACTCACTACAACCCCTTCACTGGGAGCTTTATTAATTTAAAATAGTCTGCAGTCTTGAACACTTGGAGACAAAGGCACTGGGTCTTGGCCATGGCAGCCTGGTCTTTGAGAGCCAGCAGGGTCCAGAGCTGTGTGTCCAGGAGAGAAAAACTCTGCCTGGACCAGCCACACTCCTGTTGCCTGAGACCCCTTCTCTGGCCCCATTTAACTGCCAGGAGCCTGTGGCCAAGTAACTCAACAGCCCTCAGTGATGGGGGTGTGTGAGCTGCTAGCCTGTGTTTAGGAAAAGAGGATGGTCCCAGGCCAGAGGGACCAGTGCTGGAAAGGTCCTAAGGGGTCAGCCCAGGGATAACTGGTAGTGATGCTGTTTTAGAAAGCGTTCAAGACCATCTTCTGGGTAGTAACGTCTGCTAAGGGCACAGGATTTGGAGGTGGAAGGCACGCACACCAAGTGTTTGTCACCCCTGATCTAGCCCTACTCTCTTTTTCATATTCATTCACTCATTTTATTCAACAAACATTGAATACCAACTCTGTGCCTGGCCTGAGAAGACCTGGCCCCTGCCCCCAGGGGGCCTGGGTAAGGGACATTATTCAATAATAACTGGTTTAGGAAAGTGGCATGAGGCAGAGACAGCAGATACACCCAAGAAGGTTGGAGACCTGGTAAGGGGTATTAAGAAAGTTCACCTGGGTGAGGGGAATCGGGGAAGGCCTCCTGAGGAGTCAGCAGAGAGGCGAAGTGACTGACCCAGGGCCACATGGCTAGGCGGTGGTAGAGCTACCTTAGTCAAGGGAGTTACACATGAATAGTCCCAGAGGTGTGAAAGGTTGGGAGGTCGGCTCCCAGGAGCAAAGATTGGACCTTCGGGACCATGAAGGCAAGCTCCCTGCTGTACCTGTGCAGAAGGTACAGAGCTGGGATGGGCAGGGAGGCTCGTCAGGCTGTCTAGGATCCAGCCGGGGCCCAGCCCACGGTGCTGCCCCGTCTCACAGCTGCCTGCGGTGGAGTGATCCGCAATGCCACCACCGGCCGCATCGTCTCTCCCGGCTTCCCGGGCAACTACAGCAACAACCTCACCTGCCACTGGCTGCTTGAGGCTCCCGAGGGCCAGCGGCTGCACCTGCACTTTGAGAAGGTTTCACTGGCAGAGGATGACGACAGGTGAGGGGATGTCCTGGTGGGACAGGAGTTCCTGGCCTGGTAATACCCTGCTGGAGGGATGGTACCCAACCCGGGGGCCTCACCCCACCCAGCTCAGCAACCAGCCACGCAGCTGCTGCTCTCCTGGCCCAGGCTCATCATCCGCAATGGGGACAATGTGGAGGCTCCGCCCGTGTATGACTCCTACGAGGTGGAGTACCTGCCCATTGAGGGCCTACTCAGCTCCGGCCGACACTTCTTTGTGGAGCTCAGTACTGACAGCAGTGGGGCGGCTGCAGGCATGGCCCTGCGCTATGAGGGTGAGCCTGCTGGGGCCTAACCAGGGGTGGGGGTCTTGAGCCTAGGGTCTCTTCTCACACCCTCCCCCTCTGCCTCCATTCCATCATCACGCCTTCCACCTCAGCCCTTTTTCACCTGCCTCCCAGGTCCCTTCTCCCTACCCCTCCCCTGAAGTCCAGGATTCTACTCCACCTTTGCAGGAGACCCTTGCCTGGACCCAGGCCCTCTGGTCCAAGAGAATGAATTCTCTAGAGTCTGAAGAACAAAAATGGCCCCAACCCTGAGGGAAGAATTGCTGCAAGAGACATTCTAGCACCACTCATGCATGCCTGTGTTCATTAACTTATTCAAAAAACATTTATTGAGCACCCTCTGTGTACTAAGCACAAAGTAGGCACTGGGAATACAGTGGTGATGAAGATGGCCTCCGGAGCATGATGGGGACGGATGCTCTGGGCTGTCCCTGCCCCCTGCTCCAAACCTCAGACATTCACCTGCAGTCAGGAAGAGAAAGGCCCTGGGGAGGGAAGCAGGAGGACAACTGCCCCCTGCATTTGCCCCTGTCGAGGCTGAGCTGGGCTGGGCCCTGTGGTTTGCAGCCTTCCAGCAAGGCCACTGCTATGAGCCCTTTGTCAAATACGGCAACTTCAGCAGCAGCGCACCCTCCTACCCTGTGGGTACCACCGTGGAGTTCAGCTGCGACCCTGGCTACACCCTGGAGCAGGGCTCCATTATCATTGAGTGTGTTGACCCCCATGACCCCCAGTGGAATGAGACAGAGCCTGCCTGCCGAGGTCAGTAGGCACCAGTGGATGGTCCTGCCAGGGGCAGGGAGGAGGGTGGGCACCAGGGAGCCAGCCACAGGGCCTGGGACCACAGGGGCCCTGTGACAAGTGTGATTTGAGCTTCCTCCTGAGGAGGAGGTGGGGGCTCCCAGCAGTGGGTAGGCACTCCTGCGGGCAAGTGGCAGCCCCAGGACATGGCACTGGGGGAAACGCGGAGAGGACGCGCCTCCCTGCCTTCCAGCCGTGTGCAGTGGGGAGATCACAGACTCGGCCGGCGTGGTGCTCTCCCCCAACTGGCCGGAGCCCTACGGCCGTGGGCAGGACTGCATCTGGGGCGTGCACGTGGAGGAAGACAAGCGCATCATGCTGGATGTCCGAGTGTGAGTGCCCACTGGGCTCAGCCAAGCTACCTCCTGAGCTCTGGGGTCATCTCTCACCCAGCCCGTCCTGGGGTCCCCGGGCCTGCCCTCCCTGACAGTCCTCTTCCACAGGCTGCGCATAGGTCCTGGTGACGTGCTTACCTTCTATGATGGGGATGACCTGACAGCCCGGGTCCTGGGCCAGTACTCTGGGCCCCGTGGCCACTTCAAGCTCTTTACCTCCATGGCTGATGTCACCATACAGTTCCAGTCGGACCCCGGGGCCTCAGTGCTGGGCTACCAGCAGGGCTTCGTCATCCACTTCTTTGGTGAGCCTGTCCCTGCCCCACCTTGCTGCCTGGGGAGAAAGGGATGCCAGGATGCAGCCCCCCAACCATGGCAAGTCAGAGAGGCCCTGCCAGTGAGGAGCCTGAGCGCTCTTATCTGGGGAAACTGGGAAACTCCAGGTATCACCTTCAGGAAGCTAATCTTGTTCTCCATCTTCCCTGAAGGCCCAGGGAGAGGAAGTAAGCCTCTGTTGCAGCCAGAGGAATTTGTATAGACAGCAGGAAGAACTTTGAAAGAGAAACAGGGAACTGAAGAAAGGTGTTCGTTTCTAACTTTCTGACAATTTTTGACAAGTCAAAGTGACAATTTTCCTCACCCTCCCCAGCCCCTCTCTCAGGACTGAGGAATTGGCTAACATGCATTTGGAATTAAGGCCAAAGCTTAGGTGACAACCCTGGAATTTAGGAGACAAAATGATGCCAGGGGCAGGCAAGGAGGGGCCCTTGAGCAGGAAGGCATGAGTCGCTAAGCCTGCCCAGGCCAGGCTAGACCCGGGACAAGCTGGCAGGAGCTGGAGTGCCCATGGGGTCAGGGAAGCTAGCACAGTCCCTTTGGTGCTCCTGAGGGCCTGCATCTTGCTGCCCCCAGAGGTGCCCCGTAATGACACTTGTCCGGAGCTGCCTGAGATACCCAATGGCTGGAAGAGCCCGTCGCAGCCTGAGCTGGTGCACGGCACTGTCATCACTTACCAGTGCTACCCCGGCTACCAGGTGGTGGGATCCAGTGTCCTCATGTGCCAGTGGGACCTAACCTGGAGTGAGGACCTGCCCTCCTGCCAGAGGGGTGAGTGCACCTGTCCCCCAAGTTCTCCCCAACAAAACCTACAAGCCTCTCTCCTGGATTCTGACCTAGACTCCAGCCATTATTAGCTGGTATTCGTGGCCTCGGTTTCCTCATCTGTGAAATGGGATAATACTTTCTCATAGGGTTATCCATCAACTATGCCAAGTATTTCGTTCCTGGTATATGGCCAATCTGTGTTTGTTGACTCTGATGTATGCGAAGGGGACGACTGGGGAGATACACCAGCAAAACAGTAGGGGCAGATAAATAGGGGTGGAGTCCTATGCTGTGAAGATGTTGGCCAACCTGGACAAAGCCAGCGTGGACTGGCTTTTGTTGAGTTCTACTCGGGCTACTTCCCCCCATCACCCCCTACCCATAGTGACTTCCTGCCATGACCCTGGGGACGTGGAGCACAGCCGACGCCTCATATCTAGCCCCAAGTTTCCCGTGGGGGCCACCGTGCAGTACATCTGTGATCAGGGTTTTGTGCTGACGGGTAGTGCCATCCTCACCTGCCATGATCGCCAGGCCAGCAGCCCCAAGTGGAGCGACCGGGCCCCCAAATGTCTCCGTAAGTGTCAAACGGGTAGGAGGGGAAGATGCTTCCTCTGGAGGCTAGGGGCCTGGCACCCTCACTGGGCTCTGCCTGCTTTACAGTGGAACAGCTCAAGCCATGCCATGGCCTCAACGCCCCCGAGAATGGTGCCCGCAGTCCTGAGAAAAGGTTGCACCCGGCGGGGGCCACTGTCCACTTCTCATGTGCCCCTGGCTATGTGCTGAAGGGCCAGGCCAGCATCAAGTGTGTGCCCGGACACCCCTCACACTGGAGTGACCCCCCACCCATCTGTAGGGCTGGTGAGTGCCCTGCCACCCCCGGAACCCCTGCCTGGCCCCCAGGGCTGCTCCGGCAAAGATGTCAAATGCTGAGAACCAGAACCCCCTGCCCATGGCCCCTTCATGTTATTCTTGGTCTCCTCAGTCTCTGCCAGATCCTTCTGACCTGGTGACACCAAGACAAATTCTGGGGTGGGCTCTCCTTGGACAAATCCCTCCTGTGACCAGCCCACTCCCTGCCTTAGTGGTTTGGCTCTTTGGGCTCACCCCCTGCCACTGGCCCTCCCTCTCGTTCCAGCCTCTCTGGATGGCTTCTACAGCGGCCGCAGCCTGGATGGTGAGCCCCCAACCTTGAGGGCCAGGGAAATAATCTCTCTGCCCCTAGTTCTCACAGCTCTCAGGCCATGGGTTCTCCAAGGAGGAAGGGCAGAGAAAGAGAGAGGTCTGGGACTAGCAGGGCAAAAAGCTCCTTCCCTGCCCCCAGCCAGCTAGAGGGAGCTGGTGGCTGGATGCCCCTGGGCAGAGGTGAGGGGATGTGGGATCCAGGCGACAGAGATCTCTGCCCCAATCCCATCCTCTGTGCTTTCAGTTGCCAAGGCGCCTGCTGCCTCCAGCACCCTGGACGCTGCTCACATTGCAGCTGCCATCTTCTTGCCGCTGGTGGCGATGGCGCTCTTGGTGGGAGGTGTGTACCTCTACTTCTCCAGGTGAGTCTGGCTTCCCTTCCTGCCCTGCACCCCTGACTCATTCCTGCCCAGCACTCCTGACTCACAGGCTTCTCTGCCGCACAGGCTCCATGGGAAAAGCCCGCTGCGGCTGCCCCAAACACGACCCCGCCCTTATGACCGCATCACCGTGGAGTCAGCGTTTGACAATCCGACTTATGAGACTGGAGTAAGTACCCATGCCAGGCTTGACACCCTAATAAGGACCCAATTCTATGCTCCCTTGGGCAGGTACCCCTGAGGGTCCTGCCAAGCCCTCCCACTCTTTCCTTTTCCCTTGGGAAGGTGGATTATGGGCTGGCAAACCTTATACAAGTTTCCAACTCCCAGCAGTCTCTTTCCTTTGCAGGAGACGAGAGAATATGAAGTCTCCATCTAGGTGGGGCAGCCTGGGGAAGCCAGCTCAGCCCTGCATCACAGCCCAGCAGCAGCGCTCCCAGCTTCCTGCTGTCCCTCCACCTCCTGTACATACCACCTGGGAAGAGATGCCACCAATCCCTCAAGAAGTTGTGACCTTTCCGCCTGCAATGCCCACCAGGGCCTATTTTCTTGGTACCACAGCCCACTTAGGGCCCTTCCTTGGATCCAAGTCGGGCATCCGCCTCTAGGCAGAACACAGCTGGAGCACATGCATCAAGAACCAGCATTCTCCTGAGCGTCTTTCATGCCCTGGACCTCCAGCCTGGAATTCACAGGCAGAATGGGAACACCTCTCTCCACATGACCACCATCCAGCCCTGGCATGTAGCACCCTGCAGCAGGGTTAACTTGACTGTGGCAGAAACTGTGCCAGGGTGCTCCTCACAGGGCCATCATCACCAGTGGCCAAAACTGCTCTCAACAGCGACCTCCGGGTAGTCCTGACATGCTGACATCAGCACCCTGGGGAGGTCTCTAGTCTTTCTCCAAGGCCCCAGGAATGGTCAGTTATGCCTCCTGTCCCTTCCTGGTGGAGGCAATAATTCTAAGGGATCCTAAGGGGTTTAGGGACTCTACCCCAAGCTCAGGTTGGGCTTCCCTAGGCCATACCACTCATGCTCCACACCAAAGCAGGACACCCCGCTGCTCCTCTGGCAGTCCTACACCCTGAATAGAGGGAGACCTTCCCCTGATGTCAGTCAGGCTGTTAAAAACATCCTCTTTCCCACTAGCCCCTCCTCCAACCCCAGCCACCTGTCAGGCTTCCCTCCTGGCCACTGCGTTTGGGATAAGGGGAGTGGGCAGGCATATTCTGGAGATGAGGAGAGGTCCCAGGGTCCAGGAATCTGGCATGGAACAGGGGGTCAGAGCGTCCCAGGGAGAGGCCCAGAAGCTGGCTGCAGGCCACTTTGTACATGTAATGTATTATATGGGGTCTGGGCTGCAGCCAGAGAACAATATTCTATTTCTGTTGTTTCCTTATTAAAATGGTGTTTTTGAAAAAACCAAGCAATGGCCTGATGGATGGTGCTTTCTTGGAGGAAAGGGAGGTGGAAGATAAATGGGATGTGGACTTTAGGACCAGAAGGCATGCTGGACCTACCAACTGATCATCTCCAGATTTTATCAAAAACCAGTCATGGGAATTCCCTGGCGGGCCAGTGGTTGGGACTCAGCACTTTCACTGCGGTGGTCTGGGTTCAATCCCTGGTCCGGGAACTAAGATTCCACAAGCCTCGTGGTGTAGCCAAAAACAAAAACAAAACAAGTCACATGCCAGTGCTTCAGGGACTACTATCCCAACAAGGTCAGTGCCATAGATGGCATGTGAAATGAGAGATCCCGATGGCTGGTGCCACAGGGGTGTGGAAGCCCAGGAACCCAAATGCTCATCCATCCCAATGCTTCATTTCCTCCTCTTTGCTAGCTCCAGAACTACAGGCTGGCATACTCCTAAGCCTATCCTTAAAAGCCACTGTATAGCTGAAAAAGCCCAGGAAGCCTGACGCCTCTCTTCTTTCGCTTCTTTCCAGCTAGCAAGGCTTAGAAAATTGGAGTAGGAATCAGAGGCTGAACCCCTGACATGAGGCTCTAGTCTGTCTTAGCCTCAGAGAACATCTAGACTGTCAGGCGCAGAGGCAATGCAGCATAGCTGCTTGGCTCCTATTTTAACAAAAGCCATATCCATGGACTGCAGAAAGAGGTGACTGAAGAGGATGTGCTTAAGTTTGCCATGTTTGGTCCTTCCCACCCTCTATGCCCCTTCCCTGTGGCCTCCAGCGCCTCCTGAGATGTGTTTAGCCAGCCTTGGTCCCCATCATACACATCCATGCTTAGAGGTGTGCTCTGCATGGCTGCTCTCCAGAGTAAGAGCAAGAGGGAGGCAACGGGGAGTTATGGGCGCTCAGAAACCAGAAGACAAAAAACCCTGACGGAAATAGTAGAAGTAACCAGAACGTCTACAGTCATCCAACAAGGAGGTCTTCACCACTTGTGGCTGCCCACCTCGAGGTTCCACCACAAGCCACCTTGAAGGACGGAGAGGCTCCAATCCATGCAGGATGTAGTGCCTGAATTAGCCACAAGAGGTCACTGCTGAAGGCATCGGTATCCCACCTGCTCTCGCTCCTCAATCCCCCAGGAACATCCAGGGCTGGAGCTCTCCAAGGTGGCACCAACTACTGGCCCCGATGGGCCGACCTCATCCTCCAGGTTCTGAGAGGAAGGTGTGTGGAGTGCCTAGTTCCCCTGGCGCTTGTCAACAGAGCCAAGTATTATTTCCCTCATTAGTCCATTAATGCCTATGTCTGTTCTCAACTGCAATGATAGTGTTGGTCAAAGCAAAGCCTTGCTCTTTGGGCATGTGCCAATGGCTTACTTATCTGCCCCATAATACCTTCAGGCTGACACAGCAGCACAGCTGGGCCCTGAGCAGTAGGAAGAAAGCCAGTGGGAGAGGGCACATGATGTATCCATTTCTGAGGGTCTATGGCATGAAATACAGCCTAAGAAGAGATGAGGTCCAGCCAGTTCCATACTTCTAAATCAGCCCTCCTCCCGCTAACGGCCACATCTCTGGCCCATAGGCACTAAGATTTCTTGTTTGCTGAGGCTGGTAGAGGGCAGAGAGGGCCGATCTGCGTGATATACTCCCCTGCTTGATCAACAAGGCCCAGGATTTTATCATTCTTCCCAGGCACCAACAGAATCATTAGGAAAGTCAGAAAAACTGAAACCTAAGACCACCCACCGATATACCCACCCTATTCAACTCATCCTCCTTACTATCCCCCCAAAAGCAGCAACTCCTCACAGGTAGTTAGACAGTATCCTAGCCTGGGAATCAAGAAACCTGTTTTATTCCTAAGTCTGCCATAAATTCACTATGTGAACTAGGCAAATCACTGCTCTTCTTTGTGCATCTGGAAATGAGGAGATTAACCCAGATGGTTTTTAAGCCCTTTCCAGTTTTAGGCTTCTGAGAAAGCTAAGTATACCTTAACATCAAAAGTGAGCCAGCTACCTGGTAACAAGGCCAACTAAACGCCTAGTGCAGGCACAATGATGCCACTCCCTTTTCCACCGCTTCATCTACAGTCAGGCGGAGATAACTGGCCTTCTCTGAAGACGGTACCAAGGGGAGGGGCGGGCGCCCTGGAGAGCGTGAAGCCCCGCCCAGAATTCGAGAGGAGGCCTTCAGACTACAAATCCCAGCATGCAGCACGGCAGCTCTGAAAAGAATCTCTTCCTGGCAGGGAAATCACTCTTCCCCAGTCCATCCTATCGTCCACTGCATCGCACGCAAACGGAACTACTGCCCCCACAATCCACCACCCATCGCGATTCTTTCCCCCAGGGTGCAGTGCGCTCCTGTTCGGCCTTTGGACCCTTGGGCGTTGCAAACTGGGAGTTGAAGTCCTCTGTAGCCAGGTAGCTGGGCGTTGTCAGCATTACAAACTCTTCGCTTTTGGCTTCCTCTCGGAGAGCAGTTCTCAGGGACAATGATCAAGAGAGGGTAGTAACGGGCAGGCGGACCTCTCCATGGTGCCATCGCTACGAAAGACAGGAATGCTGAGGCTAAAATTTACTGTTGGGAGCGGGAGGGAAGAGGGAACAACAGCCATCCAACCCGACACCAAAAGCATCGTTTTCCGCCGTGATGGCTTTTCTTTTCTCTTTACCAATATGGCGCCTGGTCCAGCCACACCTGACGCTGGAACCAAAGAGTTCAGTACAACATCCCTAGGAGTACTTGCTGTCACCGACAGCCTACCAGCTGTGGCCAACACCACACTTTGCTCCTTTCGGTTCATGCCTGAGGACTCCAAGGACATGGTGGTCTATATCCCACTACCAAAATGGCGAAAGGAGCAGCATTCTTGTTAGGGCCTATAGGTGACAATACGCTTGCGCGGGAGCCGGCTGTGCTGTTGCGGGGCGGGAGGGGAGCATCCTCAACACGCCTGCGCGGGAACAGAGTGCTCGTGGTCTATACTCAAACACCAATGGATGAAGCGTCCCCAGGTTCTTGCGGCTGCGCTATGACCTTTAGGAGCTCTCCCAAGCGCCTGCGCGAGACCCCAAGTCCCGCCCTTTCATCTCAGTACGCTGGCGCAGGGCAGAAAGGCGGGGCTTAGGCGCTCCAGACGAATGCCAGCGCGGCTGCGCGCTGGGGGGTACCCCCTCACTGCGGCTGCGCGGGAGCCCGGCCGCCGGCTGTCACTGCGGTTGCGCGCGGCGAGCGGCGATCCCGGGGCGCCTGCGCGGGTGGCTTTGCGGGCGCTCGCGGTAAGTTTGCGCCAAGTGCGCGGCAGCCGGGACGCAGACGGCGGCGGCGGCGAGAGGCGGAGCCCGGGGACCACCCCCCATCACCCTCCCCGCAGTCACCTCACGTACCACAACCTCACCTAACCTCTCACCCCCCCGCCTCCGATCCCCCCAACCCCGGGATGGCAGCGCCCGCCAGCCTTCCCGGCCGGACCAGCGGTCGCCAGCACCGGCTTTAGCCTGTGGGACTAGGCCCCGCCGAGGCCTGACCCCCGGAGCCGGGACCCACCGTGCAGCCAGCCGCCGGGCCGGGGCTGAGGGGCCGCTCCCCCCTCACGGCCCGCGGGGAGGACGCTGTCGTCCCGGGGACTGGGGGCCGGGGGGTGGGGGGGAGCCAGGACGAGGAAGTCGGGACCCGTGTTTGGAAAAAAGAAAGGGGACCGGGGTCAGGAGCACCCCCTTCCCCCGTTTCCCCCCTCCCCCCGGGGTTGGGGGGGCCGGAGCAGAGAGCGCCCAGCCCGGGAGGTGGATGAATGTGGGAGAAAATGGAGACCAAGACGATCGTGTACGACTTGGACACGTCGGGGGGGCTGATGGAGGTAAGAGTGGCCCTCCTCATCCCCTTCCCCCAGCGCCGGGAGGGAACCTCCGCCCTCCGCCCCACAAAGCCGGCCCTGAGCTCGCAGCGCGAGAGGGCCAGGGGGGGAGGGGGGGCTCTTCCTCACCAAGACTCCTTCCCATCTTTGCAACTCGGGGGGCTGAGCTCAGCCGCCGAGGACGTTTGCAGCAGTTTCACCTACCCGCCGCCCTCGATTCGCTCTCCCGAGGCGCCAACCCACTCCATCTCGTTGCACCGGCAGGCCTCCCCACCCCCTTCTTGTCGGCCCCTTTGTGCTTCCCCCAGCACGTCCGGGTACCGGGCTTCAGGCCTCTCCCGAGCCTGGCTTTGGAGTCCCCCACTGTCCATACAAGGAAGTGGCAAGAAGGGAACCGCGCACCCTCTCCCCATCCCCCTACTCTGATCCTCCCCATTGGAAGAAGCCGTTCTCGTTGTTGTGCTGCAGGAACGCAGTTAGGGTGGGCTCCCCCTGGTTCCGGGGGCTGAGAGGTTCTGGGAGCAGCCTGGATGGGAGGAAGGAGGACAAAAGGGGGGAGAGGGGTGGGTGACGGAGAAGCCGCGCCGGGGGGGCGACGGACCGCCCGGGAGCTCCGAGTGTGCACACACGCCATTTGTATGTGTGTGCAGCAAATCCAAGCTCTGCTGGCTCCCCCCAAGACGGACGAGGCAGAAAAGCGGAGTCGGAAGCCTGAGAAGGAGCCCCGGCGAAGCGGCAGGGCCACCAACCACGACAGCTGCGATAGCTGCAAAGAAGGTGGGGATCTCCTGTGCTGTGACCACTGCCCGGCCGCCTTCCATCTCCAGTGCTGGTAAGGTCTGGGGACCCCTCCGGAGCCCCTTGGCGGACCCTTCTCGGCACATTCCTTTACCCGGCCTACCCCTGCCTGCCGAAATAACGGGCGCTTGCAGCCGCTAGCTTTCTGCAGCGGCTGGGGCGAGCGCCTCCCCGCCCCCAGGTGCTGCCCGGATCCGGCCGTTTGAGGGGGAGGAGCAGCAGTGGGTCCGGACCCCGAGGTGGGGGTTGGGAGGAGTGAGGAGAGCCCCATCTGGGATTGGAAGTCGCTGGGGAGCCGGGATCGAGCCGGCCGGGCACTGGCGGCGGTGGCGGGGGAGGAAGGGGAGGAGCTCCGGGCCCTGCGCCGCTCGCCTCCCCGCGCGCCCGCCGCCCTCGGGCTCCTGCCCGGCCGGGCTGTCCTCGGGGTGGGTGCGCGGAGCCCGTGGCCGCCGGCGCTGCCCTGGTCCAGACCCGCGGGACCCGGCGCCCGGGCGCTCCCGGCTGTGGAAGAAATCATGGAGAGTGTCTCTCGAGTCCGCCTCTTCTCTGCTTCTCTGTTTACAATATGGCGACCTGCCTTTAAATTATATTTTTATTCTCAGCGCCATTTTGGCTGCATATATGATTTGCAAACGTCTCCCGGGGATCGGTGGGGGCAGCTTCGGAGTCCTTTCTGCGGAAGATCCTCGGGGGCCGGGGCTGGGCTCTTGCCGCCTTGGTCCCCTTTCTCTGCCGCCGCTCGCCCCCTGTTGCCTGTCGGAGCTGCCTCCCTCTTCCCTCCCCTCCCCGCGCTGCCGCCTCTTAGGAAATCGGGCCGGGTTAGACAATTAAAATCGCCCTTGGGCGCCGATTTCACGTCTCCGCTCCGGATCGGCGTACCCTTCGCTGCCAAACTCTCTGCTGCTGGGGCAGGATTGTATGCGGTGGCTCGGCGAGGGCATTTTTAAGGAGCGGAGAGCTGGAAAGCTGTGCGCTCCCCACCCCCCCTTACTGAACGCAAGGCGGGGGGAGACTGAAGAGGGAGGGAGGGACCAGGGTTGGTCGCCCGCTGCTTGATCCTCCTCAGCAGCTCAGCCCAGAACAATCCGGCAAAGAAGAGTTTAAACTCCAGCTTCTGCCTGGAGAAATCACCTCTGCCCTCCACAAAAATCCCGCATCTGCGCCGGGACCTCGATTGCATCTTGTTCTGACGGGTCTTGTTCTGTTCGGCAACAGTTGACTGAGGCAGATGTTTGTGAGAGGAGATGGCTGGAGAGAGTGGGAAGGAGAGGGGCTGTTCTGTTTGTTCTCACCCGTTTTTGATATTGCTTTTTTTAGTCCTGTTTAAAAAAAAAAGTGAGGTTTTCCTTAAGCTCTCTATACAGTTCTATTCACATTCCGTTTCTCGGTTGGTGGAACAGTGCCTGCTGTATATTTGTACTGATTGCAGGTTTTGGAACACTTATTAGACAGATGATTGATACTGGGCAAATTAAGTCCGTGGTCAGAAGTTTTGTAAGAAGCTCCCATTACCATTCCCAAGATTCCTCTGCCCAGGAGAGCACCCCATCTTGGCTTGTAATGTTGCAGGGACCAAAATGATTATTATCCTGGAGGAAGCTTTGCTGATGGCTTTAAAATTTTTATTGTGAAGTGACTAATACCAGCACGAAGGGTCTGTGGTTTTTAACCTTTGCTTCCTATTAATACAAGATGTAATCCACCTGGAAAAATAAAATTTGTCAAATTTCCTGTGCTGTTCTTAAGCACAGAAGAGATTTGTACCTGGATGTGTTGTGTTGCTTACCCGTTACTCCCTGTTGCTTACTTGTTTTTGTTTTTGTTTTATTGTGCTTGTTTGAGACATACTAAGACTGAATTGTAGACTTCTTGATTTAAAATGTGGGTTAACATTTTACCTGTAGAATGAAGTTAGTGTTAACCAAGAATGGTGATTCCCATATTGAGTGAGAATTTTATAAGCTCTCTATTATCATTCGGTTAATAAAGCTGAAGTTTTTTTTTTTTTTTTTTTTTTTAGAAACTTCAGGCATAGAAAAAGTGTGCTGTTTTGCCTGAGATTAGGCTTTTAAACTCTAAAACCTAAGCCCTGAATCTTTGAATTAGAAGCGTCCAAGTCTTGTCAAGTTGTAACAATTAACAGTTCCACTTTAGCTGGTAGGAGAGAGGGAGGGGCTTTTAGCTGTTGGTGAGATTCAGGCTGTGCGTTTCATTGACTACTTTTTTTTTTAAGACCATGAATGGGAACTGGTAATCAGAGATTTGGGAATCCTAGTAAACGAGGCAGGGCTTGTTTCACATCTCCAGTTCCCTCTTTGAAGATGCCAGTACTGAATGTACCATTGACTTATCTGAGTAGTTACATAAATCGCAAAACATTGTAGATATTTGTGCAAAGGCAGGAACCCTTCTTTCAAGTGAGGCTTATCCCACTTTCCTGCCTCCTAACCCACACTCTTTCTAGCCCAAGTGGAGTATTTCATTAACCATCGCAACACAAGTAGTTAGGTCAAGCAGTTAATGGTGTCAGAAAATTTTGATTCCTGAGTGTGCTTGTGGTAATTTGTCCCGTTGTTGCTTATTTGTGTCACGTGGGAGTGAGGTTAAGCAGTGTGGCTATATTTTCTCTTGCTTCCCTTTTTAACTGGCTAGGACTGGATTATTTAGATAAACATAGTAATGGTAATGTTCCTTAGGTATAGAATGTACAAAAATGAAGATGGAGTTTTGCAGACCCTATAGGTCATAATCGCAGTGCTGCTGTGGGTCTCCGTTCAAAACTCTGTGAGACAAGTCCTTTTTCAGTCTCTGGCGTGCCATGCCAGTTTGCCTCACAGTGAACAGGATCTAGTAAAATGCTCCAGAAGTGATTCTAGGCAAACTTTACCTCCTGGGCTTAGTGACATGGCCATAACCACAGGGGATTTTTCTAAGATAATCTACTGGAGGAAATGACTGGTCACATAAGCTGTTTTAATTGTCTTGTCGTTTCTCAGGGGCCAGTGCTCTGTATGAGGGACAGTCCTTTCTTCCGATTTAGACTGGGGGCCCTATTTCTGGGTTTTCTCTGATGATCTTCTGGGTGAGGGAATGAATTGTCCTGTGCTCAGTACCATGAACTCGCTGAAGAATTAAACTCCAGGGGCTGATGTCTTCATTTTTGTTTAAGTGATAGTGTAATCATCTTATCCAAGTTTAACTGGTTTATCAATTATTCAGAGTGGTGGTAGGGGTTACTAAACCTGTCCCTAGAGAATTAGGAAGAGATGTTTTTAAGTGTCCCTGGTGAACATGACCTTTATCATAATTGTCATGCCATAAGTTGAGCTTTCTGAAAATACTGATCTCCGTGGACTGGTCCCTAAAAATTGGCCTTAAAAAAAATTAGAATAACTGGTGGAGCTCTAGTTGTCGCTGACCCATCTTTCTATTTGAGATGGATAGGATTGTTCTCACTGATAAAGTGAATACCACACGGCATCTGTAATGAGGCTGACTGGACCCTGGATGGTTTTCCTCTGATTGCATTTTGCTCCAAACAGTCTGAAGGACCAGAATGGTCTGTTTGAAAAGTGCATCTTCCTCAGCAGACCTCAGCATGGTCGCTTCCCGTCAGACAGATTTCTGTAGCATTTGCCTCCGCATGTTATATTTGGAATTGTTGGCCAGCTTTCCTCTCTCTGGTGTTGGCAGCAAGATCCAAAATGAGGTTTTCGAAGAATGAGAGTAAAAAGGTCTCTGTGCACAGGCAAAACTAAGCTCAGCTTGGAGTTTTGCATATTTAATTTTCAGTGAGTCATAACAAGAAAGGTTTCACACACACAGTAGAAAACTGCCTTGCAGAAAATCTATAGTTTGAACTTTTAAGGAGGTGATTTTTCTGATTTTGTTGTGTTGAGGTCGTCATTAGAATAGTATCAGGCACGTGATGAATTAAAACATTTATTTTAGCATCTTACAAATCTTTTGTTTCTGACATTCTAAGTGCTTGGAAGCCTGGCACTGAAGAACTGGAGGTGACAGCATCTGGACTCCCTCCCTTCACTCTGCCCCCTCAATAGTAAAATGATTCAACAATAAACAAACCTAATTTGGTTTTCTGTGTATTTATTTTTGCATTTGCTGTGTTGTGTTGGAATTTGGGTGTGTAGTATTGTTTTTAAATGGTCCACTCAAACAGGGAGGGTCCAATAACATTTAACTCCATTTCACATGCATGCTTCGTAAATTTAACGTGGGGCTCAGGGGCCAATTCTTATGAAATGAGTGCTTTAGTTCAAAGATAAAGGATAATCACTGTTTAAAAATATAATACTTGGTATGAGTTGCTTACTCACAAAATGTTTGTGACCCAGATGGCTTTGGCTGAGAAAGGAAGCATCAGAAATACTAAAACTGGAAAGAGAGTTAACATTCCTCAAAGGTAGCAGTTTTTGTGTAATTTGAGGCACGTACTTAGTGACACTGTTGTAGGAAATTTTTCATTTTGGGCCTGTCCCAAAATTAATTACCATACTCAGTGAAAGGTAGGATGCAGTTATAATCTCATCAATCTCCTGCTGTTCCTTAAGGTTTTCAAAGTCCTTTTTTTTTTTTTTTAATTTATTTATTGGCTATGTTGGGTCTTCGTTGCTGCGCGCAGGCTTTGCCTAGTTGCAGTGAGTGGGGGCTAGTCGTTGTTGGGGTGCGCGGGCTTCTCGTTGTGGATCACGAGCTCTAGGCATGCAGGCTTCAGTAGTTGTGGCACACAGGCTCAGTAGCTCTGTGGCATGTGGGATCTTCCCTGTCCAGGAGGTTCGACCCGTGTCCCCTGCATTGGCAGGTGGATTCTTAACCACTGGGCCATCAGGGAATTCCCTCAAAGTACTTTACAGATGGGCTCCACTAGTATATTAGGACTGTTTGGGGCCTTTGTAAATGAATTGTGTTTTTTTTTTTTTTTTTTAACATGTTTAAATGTGTAAAAGTCACATTTAGGTACTGCCTTCATTTTAATCTGGAGATAAGGTTAATATTGGTCTTTTTAAAATTCTTAATCAAGTATGTTTCCAAGAGAATTTTTTTAAAGCCATATCATGGAGATAAATAAATTACCTAATTTGAACTGAAAAGTCAGATAGTCACTACTGTGTGTTTAATGGACATTTTATTAAGCTCTGAGTGAAAGTACAGGTGGTATGCAAAATGGCTCAGTTTGTTTTGAAGGTTCATCCTTCTAAGATTTGTGGGTACTTCATTCTTTTTTATGACTGAATACTATGCTGTGTATGGCTATACCACATTTTTTTAGTCCATTCATCAGTTGATGGATGTCTGGGTTGTTTCTTCTTTTTGCTATTGTGAATAATCACTCTGTGAATGCGTGGGTGCAGGGTTTTGTGTGGATGTCCTGTTTCCTTTCTCTTAGGTGGATACCCAGGAGTGAAATCACTGGGTCATATGGGAACTCTTATATTTAACCTGTGAAGAACTGCCAGACTATTTTCCAAAGTGGCTGCATCATTTTACATTCCACCAGCAGTGAATGAGCATTCCAATTTCTCCACATCCTTTCCAATACTTGCTATTACCTGTCTTCTTGATTAAAACCATCCTGTGGGTATGAAGTGCTATCTCACTGTGGTTTTGATTTGCATTTGCCTGATGGCTAACGATAGTGAACATCTTTTCGTGTGCTTCTTGGCACTTTGTATATTTTCTTGGAGAAATGTCTATTCAGATCCTTTGTCCAATTTTAATCAGGTTATTTGGCTTTTTATTATTGAGTTGTAAGAATTCATTATATACCCTAGATACAAGTCTCTTGTATATGTATATGTATATGTATATGATTTGCAAGTATTTTCTCCTATTCCGTGGGTTGTCTTTTCATTTCCCTTATCTTTTTATTTTTTAATTTTTAGTCTTACCTAGAAAAAGATGGTTGATTCAGCACACTTTAACGTCTTTGCCTATGTTATCTATGTAACGACAGTAAATAAAGGATTTCTTCTGTAAACTCGGTCAGGATGATGTCTCTCAGTGGGCGGAACCTTGGAATGATTTGGTATTTGCTGTTTCAGCTTTTCTGGGTGACCCCTCTTAGCGAAGAAGTCTAAGGCTGGAAGTTACCCTAGAGGAAGTGTAAAAAATCCACCACCTGCCTTAAGGCAGGATGCCTACCTGGCTCCCACCAGCCACAATAGGATATTTCTGTGTATAAGCACTTCTCATACTTGGAGGCCCCTGGTTTAAGGAGGAAGGTTTTAATCACATCAGTTTGCTTGGTAACAGCTTGGGGTGGAAATAACTACAGATCGATTAGTGAGCTTTTTGATTGCAGTTAACAAGAACAGAAAGTTGTTCGAACAGTGCAGTGAACTCACCTTTTTATATGTATCTTTTTGTTAGCCCAGATAGCAGTAAATAAGGAGACAGCATGCAGAGAATATTTGCTGAAGGTTTATATAGCTTATAAAAAGAAACTGTCTACTTTGATCCTCCCAAGAGCGTTTTTGCTCCCTAGAAATGCAGGTGTCCTTGACAGAAATGGGTATATTTTTTTCTTCTACAAGTGATAGAGCAGTAGAAAATAGATGAAGTTGAATGTTGTTTGCTTTGGGTTATGGATAAGAGTATTGAAATCCATCTCTGAACTTTCTTGTCCAACCCCCAGCACATACAAAACAGTTCCTTGGGTGTGTAGTTAAGTGGGCCAACCTGGTGGAAAATTCTGGTTGAGGTTACAATGGCATTTGCTATGATAATGCAGCACAGGCTCTTGGAAACGCATTCTTTTTTAAGGTGCCAGAGTTTTTAAGTCATCAGAGCAGGGGAGGGGGGTGGGGTTTATTTTCCCACCTCTGCTGTACTCTTTGACTGAAAGTCCCCAGGGGGTACAGCATGGCCAGCTGCATTGCCATTCAATGAGTGACACTTATAAGAGCACCTCTGCATAATGCCAGCCTCCCAAGAGACAGGACAGGAGTACAGCTGTCCCTCTGCCAGTATCCTGAAAGAGGAGGACATTGTATTCAGTGCAAGTCCTAGACCAAATTTCAGAAAGGCACTTCGGTGTTGCAGATTTGTCAGTATGCCCAGGACGCATGCACAGGTCGCTAGCTGACTGCTTTTCCCATGACTCAAGAATAGTTAAGAAGAATAAGAGGGTGACTCCTTTTTCTGCCTGCCGTTTACAGGTATCAAAATCCTCATCCTTTAAGCCTTAAATTATTTCTAAATCTAGTCTCAGCAAATAAGAATAAAGATGAAGTTTTGTGTGGGAGGCAAAAGACACTGAGGCGTATAATGGACACTGATAAAAGGAGAAATCATTGATTTGACCCATCAGCAAAAAAGAAACTTGGCTGTTACACACGGCTGTTGCTGAATTCTAAATAAACAAATTCCAAGTACACCTTGCAGATTGATGAAATTTTCTAAGTATTGAAAAACTTGACTCGCTCATTCGAAGAACTACTCCTTTCCCTTTTGCAATCATGTACTAAATGCTCACTAAGCTACTTGAAAGCCAGAGACTGACCCATTTCCTCTGCTCACTGCTGCGTAATACTTAGTGGTGTTACACATGAGAGATGTGCAAAGATAAACACTGGTTGGGGAACAGAAATGTTGTCTGAGTTCTTCGAGGAGGATGGTACCTTTGTTAACACAAACACATGGTGACCATTCCTTTCTCCCTAATTACATTTGCTTTCCTGTATGTTAGTTAGCTTTGGTGTTTAATCTTTGCCCTTCCAGTTTTCTGACAAATTGTACAGGGTATCTCCCAGGAAATGTTTCTCAGTCTTGAAAGGACAAAAGACTTAGTAACAGCAAGGCGGGGCAGAACTCAGTGCCTGAACCTAGCATTGGTCTTTCCCACTGATTTGGGCTCGGTGTGAGGCTCTTTTTGAAATAAGCTTAAGTGAGCAGGAGAGGACTCTCTGTGGGGTTTGAGTTTAACCATAGCTCCGAGATCACTTTACCTCCAGGCCAAGCAGAGGTGGGGGTACCTCTCAGAATTACTAGCAAAGTTGAATTCCTATTTGTGGCAGCACAGGCACATTTACAGGCTTTTATCCAGCTGTGATCCTCAGAGGGATATTGGATATTTTTTCCTCCTGTCTGCATTTGTGCAAGGAACAGAGCAGAGAAACAAATGAAATGCATGGAACTTCGAGTGAGTTTAGAAAAGTCCCTGCATTACAGAACTGGACAGTGTGGAGCTACTCCTGTTCTTTCCACCAGCTATGGGCTCGTGTGATGAGCTGGGAGCTTTTTAATTCCCATGTTCACTGAACCGTCAGAGTTCTACTGATTCTTGGTTTTAACAAAGCTCTGGAAACACTGGAGGGAAACTCTGCGGGGAACTTTTTCCATTAACAATCATCAATTATTGGTCAAAATACATTGTGAAAATTATACTAAATTAATTTCATTAAATGTGTCTAAACTTGTAACTTTTCGTAGTTCTATACATGGGTTGGCTATATTTAACTTTTCTTGATCTTGCTTGCCATTTTTTTGAAAGAGCGTCTTGAATGTAGAGAGAGTTCTGTCACTAATTTTGGGCTTTATTGAGAAACATGTTTTGCTCTGTTATCTTTGTTTTGCTTTATCCCTCCTTGGTATTCCTCTTGGTTTTGCCTGGCATAGATTTAGCCATTCAAACCCAGCGCAGTTCTGATGCCTGATTCCATGATATCAGACGTCTTCGACTTCAGGCTGCAGTTTGTGGTGCTGAAGGAAGCTGTGTAGTAAGAAAGGTGTCTGCAGGTTAAGTTACAGGAAAGAGCTCATGTCCAAGGCTTGTATGCTTGCTGCATACAAGCTTTCCACAAATCTTGCCATTTGTATGCACACATTCAGGCCTTTAGGGTGATTTGTTCTTTGGTTAGGGACCATGTGAGAGAAAAGTGGGCCGAAGGGAGAAATCATGGCACTCTGTCTCTGACAAGTATGTTCAACTCCTAAATAGGTCACCAGGGGTATAACTGGAAGTCTTCAGAAGCCCAAGTCAGCACTTAGCTGTGGCATCAAACCACGACAGCACGGTTCGACAGCGTGCCGGGGACATTACTTCAGTCACACAGAGCGGGGAGCTTTGAGGTTTCTGAGTAAAATTGGGGGAGGAGCAAGTGTGAGGGTAACAGAAGAGGGGAATAAGTCCTATGCTGTTTTGGCCCAAATAGTAGCATTATTCTTCCTCCTTCATTTTTTTAGAAGACCCTGTCGGAGGAGAGTAAATGAAGCAAAAATCCTTCTTAGGGAAAAGCAGCTGGGCCTTAAGTAGAAACCTGCTCTCTACATTTAGTTGGATTTCAAGTAGGTATTCTCCCTGAGATGTTATTATTTTTAGTTTTCCCAGCCTTTATAAAATTTTGGGTCCACTATCTGTAAGACGTGCACTGGTCCAGATTCCCTGAGCTTGTCTACAAGAAGAGTGTGGCCTAGCTATTTCCTTATTCTTTTTTTTTAAATTTTATTTATTAGCTGTGTTGGATCTTTGTTGTTGCACATGGGCTTTCTCTGGTTGGGGTGAGCAGGGGCTACTCTTCGTTGCTGTGTGTGGGCTTCTCATTGTAGTGGCTTCTCTTGTTGTGGAGCACCGGCTCTAGGCGCGAGGGCTTCAGTAGTTGCGGCACGCAGGCTTAGTTGCTCCGCGACATGTGGGATCTTCCCAGACCAGGGATTGAACCTGCGTCCCCCACGTTGGCAGGCAGATTCTTAATCACTGCGCCACCAGGGAGGTCCCTATTTCCTTATTCTTAATAGTCCACTAAAATTTGACCGCAGAACAGTACCCATTTTTGCATACCTCTGAGACTCTTATGGAATACACAATTAAAATTGTTCGTTCTTCTTTCCAATGGAATGTTCCCTGGGAGTATTAGAAAGTGACTGTTGAGGCCAGAATATTGACTCTTTTCTAAAACAGGTTGGGCTCCAGCATCCATCATAAGGTGAATGAATGAAGCCCATTTTTTTAATGTGAGCAGCCAGCTCATTTTCCATTGTAGAGAAGCCAGGATTGCAAGAAGAGCCAAACCAGTGATAGAGCAGGTCCTGTGGCACTCACACGTGGCTTGTAGAGAAGTTAGCAGAGGCAAACACCTGTTAAAACTGTTGGTGTTCTACCCTCCCTCCTTCTTTCCGTGCACTACTTGTAACCCTCTTCTCCAGGTGTCCTTCACTGGGAGGATGTCCCAAGCCAACTCTACATAGAAGGCAATAAAATTTGGGGGCACAGTCAGCTAGTTTGAAAGGATTATACGCCTGTGGAAGTGACGCAGCTAGCTAAGTTTCTCAATGGGGCATTTGTAATGGCCTGGCGCTTCATTGGCCTCCTTGTTAACACAGCTACTGAGGCTCTGCGTGAAAAAACCAGCAGTCCTTGTACTTTTTATGTACTTTGTGGCATTAGCTGTATTTGAGTCAGTAGCTGGGATAAAGGAGAATAAGATATTCAGGTTCAGGGGCCCCATGAACTTTCTCTCTGCTTTCATTTTTCATGTAAGTTTTAAATAATATTTTAAAATTAAACTTTACCTGTTACCTCTTAGCTTTTCCAGAACAGAAACTGATTTCAGTTTATAAAAGGCTTGTTTTCTGTGCTGATAGGTGCCTTTATAGATGAAGATGGCTGCTAGGAAGCTGAGACATGGTTGTGGTCCTGTCAGCGATCACCTTCACTCCCCTTTTGACTAGGACCAACACATTTCTTGAGCTGGCCAAGAGCAGCAGGGCCAGTCTGAGAGAGGGGAAGCCTGTTCTGAACATGCATTGTCTTCTGCAGTTGGTCTTACACACTGCCGTTAAATACAAATGCAGGATTTTTATCTGGTAGTGGACCTCAAATGGATGGATGAGAACCATGAACTGTGAAATTAAAAATCAAAACCGCTCAGTGCTATTGTTTGCTGAACACCCCACCACCACCAGAAAAAAGGTGGGGGGGACATACAGATGATGGGGGCCGGTAGGCAGTGCAATCTTTCTTAGTCTGATATTTTATTTCAACTGAAATGACCATTTATGGGCCTAGAGAGCTTCTGATTCTTGGAGAATGATGGGTTCTGACAGGAGGGACCCTACCACTTCATTTGACTGACCTCTTTTAGAAGAGAACCTGAGTGGAAGGCTGTTGGGATATTGCGTACAGATATGCTGTTTGCACAGTGTTCTTATTGTTTGTATTAAATAGAATATTTTTGTCCAGGAAGAGAAAATGGAGCGTGTTCTTTCTTAAATATTTTTCATCCACTTGCTTCCTTGTATCCTAAGACATACACCAATGCTTATAATTTGGTTGAGTGATATTTTCATGTCTCTCCGACTGCCTTTGGCTCAAGCTTTAAAATGTCGATGTCACTTGGCTGGATGGAGAGTTGCAAGCCATACATCAGTAACAACATATTTAAAAAAAAAAAAAAAAAGTCCAGAGCCCAACACCATTTTTATCTGCATGTTGTAATGCAAAAAAATAGGTCTCTGGAATAAAAGGCAGTCTTTCTGCTTCCCTGTCTCCCTCACCTCTCCCCTCCTCCCTTTGTTCTCTTGTTCCCCTCCCCCTTCTCCCTTCCAGTTCCATATTGAAAAACTGCTTGTGCTGGATGGATAATTAACGCAGCGCTATGGAGCAACAGGTCCCACTGGTGGCGACTCAATCTGAAGTGAATGTTAATGTCGTGCAGGTTCACATGTATTAATAGGCGAGGGAGATGCGTGAGGTTAGACTCGGATCAACTGCGCTGGTATATGACTTGAAATAGATCCTCTTAATTAGAGAGCCAAGAACCATGACAACTACCAGCATCTTCCACCTGCAGTGGTGAGCTGCAGCCTCATTAGTGAATGAAAGAGGCATTCTAAATTAAAACCGGGCTCCTCCTTTGGCTGTAAGTTGGGATCATCTGGCTCTGGGCTTTGAATCTTTGACACGGAGAGGTCTGTCAGCACAGGCATTACAGTGCTAGGGGGTGTGTGTCTATGGTTTTCTCTTCGACGACTCCAGAAATAGTCTGATCTAGACGCTCTCTTCAGCAACAGAGACGCATCATTTGGATTTGTTTATGGGAGTTCAGATGCTAGAGTCCCGCTGCAGAGGTTGGCTTTAGGAGTTTGTTTGAAAAATTAATGTCTTTGACCAGCTTTTTAATTGGTTTATGTGCAGATGTTACTGTTAACAGTTTATAGGCCACGCCAAACTCTGAGACGCATATCCTTCAGTTGTACAATCTCTGAAGATTTAGAGCTCTGTTGTTATGAAGCATTTTATAGCTAACAGTGTCTTCACGATCAGGTAGTGGTTAAAATAAATAGCAAGTTGGAGAGCGGTGAACAGTCTCTTTCTGGCCAGGAACTGCAGGCCAGGGCTTTTTAACAAGCGATCTGGAAGGAAATATCTGCAGCCATGAAGATGGGAAGGTATTCTGCAAGAGCGCCATGCTCACTGCCTGTCTCGCAGCACTGCAGGCCATATTCTTTTGAAGTCAGAAAATAAAATAAAGGTCCTTGGCCTGTTGGCTAAAGAGCTACCAGTTTTCCAAGACAAGCCAGCTCTCGTACAGAAAACGACTCTTCCAGGGCTCGCCTTCCTTCCCAGGACATAGATAGTTTTCAGAAGGAATCTAAAATTTCAAATACTGTTGTGTGCTAGATGGACTTTAGTCTCTGTTCCCAGGGAAATGTCTCCACTCCCAGAACCTTCCTTTTACCAGGTAGGGTTTCAAAATATGGAAATATACCTTCTAAAACTGTAGTCTCCTCGTGAACACCTAAGATCCTTAACTTCACCATCTTTAAAGGATCACTGGCTTAATTACCATTTGCTGAATAGCAGTTGTTGAGATGTGGAAAGAGTAGGGAAAGGCCACCGTCACCTTCAGGTACCAGAATACCAAACTTCTGAGGCTCTGTGTTGAGTCTGGCATCATCCATGAGCAGCTGAGTCTTTATATATATAGGTCTGTATGGCAAGAATCATTTTGTAGTAGGTTGTATGTGGTCTCATTACCAGCTGTCCTTTTCACATTATCTCTAGACTGTGAGCAAGGACCATTTGTGAAATCTCACCGCTTAGCACATTGCCTAGCATAACATATAGGTGTCCAGCAAATGCTTGAGTGGGTGAATGACTCTGGTCCTCTCTCCCTAAAGGCTGTGTTTCTTGATGGGTTAGATCATAACTTGTTTGCTTTGTGTCCTTCCTCTACTGTGGTACCTCCAGTGTGGCATTGGTTAGTAAGCAGAGGGAACTCAATAAATATTGGCTAATGGAAAGGGAAATACTCAACCCTGTGGTTAAGGAAGAGAAGATGATGGATATTCCACTGTGTTCTCTAGAAATACGAGAACTACCAAAGGTTCTTTAAAAGCAGATTGGGCTCAAGATTTGGGAGAACCAGGGAGCTGATTTTGGTTCTAATTCTGCTGCTTTCTGACTCTATGGCTTTAGAGAAGTCAGTTTAGAGATACCTTTATGATAGGAGTAAGGATTCACTTTCACAGCATGATAGTGAAGATCAACCAAGAGCATCTGTGAAAGCACTGTGTAACCTGTAATAGACTAGATGCAAGATGAGATTATCACTCTGCTGTTTCTAAGGGTTGGTGATTAGGAAGCATATTGATGTCTTTACAAGCAGCACTGGCTCACTGTAGAGTTTGCATGGTTTTTACTGCTGAGCAACAGACATTGATAATTTCAGCATTACCTGACTTTTAACTTTCAATGATTTCCTTTTGTAGAGGATGGCTCTCAGCACCCTGTCTTCACTGATATATGGGGATGAGAGGGAGCTGGGACGGAGCCATGTTTTTCTTGACAGGCATATCATGATTTAAAGACTCTGGCATGCATATAATTGTTTCAAACTTGCATACTTAACTTATGAGAACCCCATTCTTATGGGGGAAGGAGCTTTAAGATGGGTGGGTGAGGTGGGGAAGTCCTCAGGATGTGTATGTGAGTACTCTGAGACTGCAGAATCTCCTTTCTCCCTGGAACCCTTTCTCTGTTGACAGTATTTCTGATATGGAACAAAACTAGTCTGTTTGCAGAACAGCATCTTCCGGAACTAGTTCCTGAACTTATTACCCCAGTGGCAGCCTGTCTTTCCTTGAGCCATTTCGTGAATCCTTTTCCTCTACATGTTTGAGTTGAAAAACTGCCTTCTAAATAGCTTAAAAGGAATTGCTCGAAGCAAAGAGGAAAGAAACATCATCATGAGAATGCTTTACGGTGGGTGATTCCTGTGTTGCAACCATGCTTATAATGATCATTTTCGAGAAGCATAGACCTTCCTTCCGTATCCGTCTCATCTTTGATATGACTGCCTTCTCTCAAGATACCATATTTTCAAACTTATTTCAAGGTGCATGTTCTGTCTCTAAGAAAGCAGCAAAATCCCAGCAGTGCTTCAGTCTTTTAAATGTTCTGTGTTCATCCTGGAGACAGCACTCTGATTTTCCTGCACGACTCCCTAAACTCTTAGCCTGCATTTTAGGAGGATCATGTGGCTGTAATCTAGAATTCTGAGAAATGTCTGTTCTTTTTTTTTTTAATAAATTTCTTTATTTAGGTTGCATTGGGTCCTCGTTGCTGCATGTGGACTTTCTCTAGTGGTGACGAGCAGGGGCCACTCTTCATTGCAGTGCGTGGGCTTCTCATTGTGGTGGCTTCTCTTGTTGCAGAGCACCAGCTTCAGTAGTTGCAGTGCGCTGGCTCAGTAGTTGCAGCACGCTGGCTCAGTAGTTGTGGTGCACGGGCTTAGTTGCTCCGTCGCAAGTGGGATCTTCCCAGACCAGGACTCAAACCCGTGTCCCTTGCATTGGCAGGCAGATCCTTTACCACTGCGCCAGCAGGAAAGTCTCAAAATGTTTATTCTTCAGTGTGGTGTCTCTAAAAGTGATCCTTTAGAAACCAACCAGAAGCTACTTTTGAGAGCCTGTTAATACAGACTGTAAACATTTTACCCCTGTGTTAAGAAAGAGAAATCAAATTGTTTAAAGAGGGTAGGTTATGGTATGAAGTTCAGGCTTGCAAGTGTGGACTTTGACTCTGATGTCTTCTTATTGAAAATATAGGTAATTTCATGTGATTTAACCACCAAACCACCAGACACAATTTCATGTGTCTGCCCAACCACATTGCCTTGCCTCATGGCTTTTGGGAGGGGGGATTACAATCACTTCTTAGAAGCCCATTCTTTTAATGTTCCCCAGTTCTTTAAGTTTTATTGAGTACCAGCTATGTGCTAGGCATTATGCAGAGTGTAGAGATACAAAGGTAAATGAGGCAGAGAAGGGGATTCAGGTACATAATAGTTCAGTATAGTATGGCGCAGAAGTGCTGTAGGGAATCAGGCTATCAGGAGACTTCCTGGAAATAATGCCTGACTTGTGCTCCAGAAGATACGGAGTTCACCAGATGGCGTGGAGGTGGCTTAGCTTTTGTGGTTGTGGGTGGCAGCTCTGGAATGAGCAGAGATACAGGGTTGAGAAACTGTATGGACTGTGTAGGGAGCCACCAGACTAATGGAGCTGGGGAAGGGGCAGGGTTCTGGTCTGCAGTACTGAGGAGCTTGAACTTTATCCTGATGGGGTAAGGGTGATATTGAAGGGCTTTTTAATAAGGAGACTGATATGATCAGAATTGTGGCAGAATTATTTTGCCAGCAAGGTTGGAAATAGATTGAGAAAGGCAGGAAGGATGACCAGGGCACCATTCACATCTTGGTAAAAGATCTAAGCCACTGCCACCTTGCCTCACCCTTCTCTGCTTTACATGTTTGGTGTAGGGTATCTTGGTGCAAAACACAAAGCCAGTAGGCAGATGAAAAGAAATGATGAAAAACATAATCAGAAATGACAGGCTTTTCAGGGTTAATTTTAATATGACAACTGCTGAAGCACAGCAGAGTCTGTAGGCCTTTGCAAATTTACATGCATGCATTTCATTAGTTTGGATATGGTCTTTGCAAAAATATATTGGAGAGAATTAGGGAAGACTTTACAGGTGACATTCGCTTGTGGTCCTTGAGGGTTCAGAGACCTGTCGCAATAGGCCAGTGTGCCTCCAGTTTTCTGCTTCCTGGTAAGCATCCTCCTGGGTTCCCACCAGGGAAACAGAGAGGCTAGGAAGCAGTGAGCTGTGAGGGCTTGGTGGACGTCATGACATGTATGCTCAGGACTCCAGGGAAGCATTGGCAAAGCAGAAGCTAGGAAAATTGTCAAGACAAATGCTGTTTTAGGTAGAAACAGTAAAGCAGCCTAGCATTAAGGCCTGGGACTTAAGGGAGAGTCCTTATATATTCATAGTCTCTCTCTCTCTCTCTCTCTATATATATATATATATATATGTGTGTGTGTGTGATTTTGAATATAGTTTCCTGTGTTATACAGTAGGTCCTTGTTGTTTACCTATAGTAGTAACAACACCTATATAGTAGTGTGTATATGTTAATCTCAAACTCCTAATTTATCTCCCCCCATCCTCCGCCGCTGCATTATCCCCTTTAGTAACCATAAATTTGTTTTCTGTGTCTGTGAGTCTTTTTCTTTTTCTTTTTTAATGTTTATTTTTTTAATTAATGTATTTATTGGCTGCATTGGGTCTTCATTACTGCACATGAGCTTTCTCTAGTTGCAGTGAGTGGGGGCTACTCTTCATTGCAGTACGTGGGCTCCTCATTGCAGTGGTTTCTCTCTTGTTGCGGAGCACGGGCTCTAGGCACATGGGCTTCAGTAGTTGCGGCACATGGGCTCAGTAGCTGGAGCTCACAGGCTTAGTTGCTCTGCGGCATGTGGGATCTTCCTAGACCAGGGATTGAACCCATGTCCCATACATTGGAAGGTGGATTCTTAACCACTGTGCCACTAGGGAAGTCCCTATTTCATTCTTTTTTTATGGCTGGGTAATATTCCATTGTATATGTATACCACATTTTCCCTATCCATTCATCTGTCGGTGAACATTTACATTGCTTCCATGTCTTGGCTATTGTAGATAGTGCTGCTGTGAACATTGGGAAGCATGTATCTTTTCAAATAGAATTTGCATTTCTAATAAGTTTCCAGATGATGCTGATGCTACTGGTCTGGGGACCACACTTTGAGAACCACTGCTGTATAGACATTATAAATGTGACCCTCCTAAGAATTTAATGAAGTTTCATATGGTTCTTGGCATAACCTTAATGGAAATAAGTGATCTGGAGGAGCAGTAAGGCCAGCCCTACACAGCTGTAATTTTGATTCAGTATTGACTTAGTGAGTGACCACTGTGTGTACAACCTCTATGTAATACAAAGAAGGAAGAGATCCAGTCCTTGTCTTGGTTCCTCTAATAAAAGAAATAAGAGAATTGTCACAAAGGGAAAGCATAAGAAGGATGCCTGAGTAATCTGAGAAGAGCACATGGAGGAGATGTGTGCTGTTATCTCTTGCGGAGTAACAAACTACTCCAAAACTCAGTGGCTTAAAACAGACACTAGTCACCGTCTCTCACAAATCTGCATGTTGACTAGGCTCAGCTGGGTGGTTTTTCTGTTCACATTGTTATCTGAGCCTGCAGTTATTTGGAGGCTCAACTGAGCTGGCATGCTCCAAAATGACTCAGTCACATGGCAGTAGCTGGTGCTAGCTGTTGGCTCGGAGTGCCTTGTCTCCTCCATGTGACCTCTCAGTATGAGAGCAAGAGCTCTGAGATGGAACATTCCAAGCATGTAAAAATGGAATCTGCAGATCTCTTCAGACCCAGCCATGGAAGTTACAACATTGTCATCTCTGCTGCATTCTGTTGGTCAAAACAAGTCACAAGAGGAAATTCCCTGGTGGTCCAGTGGTTAGGACTCCACACTTTCATTGCTGGGGGCACAGGTTCAATCCCTGGTCAGGGAACTAGGATCCCAAAAGCCACAAGGCACCGCCCAAAAAAACAAAACAAAACAAAACAGTCACAAGACAAGCTCAATTCAAGAGGAAGGAAATGGACTACTTCTGGGTAGAAGGAGTAGCAAAAAAATTGTAGCCATCTTTAATCTATCATAGGCTGATTGAAGCAGGCCTTATAGGATAAATAGGGTTTTGATAGGCATAGCTTTCAAGAGGAAGGATTCTAGAGGAAGAAATAGCAAGTCTTCAGTTTAGCTAGGGGAAAAAGTACCCCAAAGGGGCCTGGGAAGATGGAAGAGGGGACCATGTTACAGAGGGCTTTGAACAGCAGATGGAAGATCTTGGACTTACACTGGCAGACTTTGAAAAGATTGTGGAGGACCTCTCTCTCAGTGATTTTATTAGCATGGTGCAGAGTTTGGAAATGACTCTTCAAGGCTCTGAACTAGTTCATTATATCTCTCCCTGTAAGCCCAGTGTTAACAGCTCTGGATTTGGCTTCTCTTTCTAAGATATGGGAAGGGATGCTCACTCCTTAGGTTATTGTAAATGATGCCAAGTAAGCATTTTGAAGGATGAAAGAACCCAAGCAGTGCTGCAGGACTGGCCAGGAGTTGAAGGACATGCAGCTTTGTGTTAGACCTAGTTAGGCTTTTCCCTGCTGCATCAAAGGCTTAGTTACTTAGCCTTGCCCTTGTCTTTTCCCTGCAGTAACCCTCCACTGAGTGAAGAGATGTTGCCTCCTGGGGAGTGGATGTGTCACCGGTGCACTGTTCGCCGAAAGGTAATAATGCTGCTTTCTGAAGGCTTTGCTCAGAATGCCAGATCTAGAGTACTGATATTCTGTAGCTAAAACAGCTTGACCCTGAAGGCATTTTCGTCCCTTCTTCTTGTCTCTTCCAGCCCTGGAATCACCCTCACACTCCCCATGTGACTGTTTAGAATCCAGTAGGTCTTAAAATCCAAACATGGGCTGGTGAAATGGGCAGAAAAGGTGTGTTAATTTACTGAGCCATGTTCACTCACTAGTGACAGGAGTAATCTGAGCTCCTTGTAGACCTCCTGATAAGTGACCTGAATGTGGTAGCCATATCCATGGCCGAAAGTGGCTGGAGGAGAAGGCTGCTTCTCCAGCTTGATAGAAAGAGGATTCCCCTCAACCCAAGGCAAATAAGTTGCTATATCCAGAAGCTTGGCCAGGTGTGTGGGGTGGAGAGGGCTTGGACCCACTTGTACCCAGGTTACCTGACCTCTCTTTAGCTCCACTTTCCTCAGCTTTGATGATTCAGTACTGGCTTTGGGAATACAATTTTCTGCTTTGAGAACTTTTGTGGGGTACAAAAGCTAAATGCTCCCTTATCAAAAAAGGAAGTAGGTGTGCTTCCACCCAGATTATGAGAGACCTAATCCTTGAATTATAGGCTGTGGATTAGAATTTGTCTGAATTGTAAACCACTCCCTGCCTCCCCCTCTACACTAATTATACACCAAGCAACTTTCCTTTGTTGTGACATCACCTCTTTTCCTGGCCCCTCAACATGATGTCACAATGAATGATGACTTCCTTGGTTGCAGAAACAGGATGAGATGATTCAGAGATTGTGGTTTATGTGTGTAACAGTTTTCAGCCTTTAAGAAGAAGGTAAACAATTAGGCAGACATGATTTTTCAGTGTGTGCCTAGGGTTCTTATTAAATAGCAAGCCAAGGCCAATTCAACTACCTAACCACAGCTGTAGTTTGATTTCTCTTGAAGTCCACAAACCAGGTGTTGTCCAGCTTGTCCTCCTCCCAAGATCTCTGCCTGTGTGTCCGCAGCTAGATTAGAGTAGGGCAGTTAGAGGCACCTGCCAGCCAGGAGGCCTTTCAGAAACTTGCCACTCAAAGAAGCTGGACTTGAAAGGGTTGGAAACAGCTGTGGCAGAAGAGGTGAAGCCAGGAAAAGATGATGAAGAAGAGGAACTAACATTGTTTTACTGCTCAGAATAGCTGGGTATTTTACATGTGTATCTCATTTAATCCATACAGCCAACTATGGTACTGGTGGTATTATCTCCATTTTTAAAAGGAAGAAACTGAGGTTCAGTTCCTCTGAGTACTTACCCAGGTACTCAAATTGACAGAGCCAAGATTTGAACCAAATCCTATCTCACTCCAAAGCTGTATTACTTCTTCATCAATTTTCTAGAAACAGAGCTACTTACTGGGGATTATATTATAGTATACCTTTTTCTACATAGTGTGCTTTTCCTGAAATGCCACTTGGACCTGCTCTCAGATGACCTCTATGCCTACCAGTGCCAAATCTACCTCTTGCACCACCCCCACCTCTATGCCCCTCTGGCCTCCTGCAGTTACAGTGAAATGGATTGAAATGATACACCCTGTGGGCCTCATCAACCTCTGATGTTCAGGTCTTATTCCTAGTGGAGGCTGGATCTTCCCCCAACTCAGAGCCATCCCTTTTCGTATATGTGATGCTCTTTATCTTACCATGTCCCTGAGAGGAGGAGAAGAAAGGCTTTACTAGTCTCACTTTACACAGAGAACTTCCTGCCCTCCAGCCTGAGTCACCTAAGGTCACAGGGAATCAGTGGCAGGACTGGGACAAGATCCCAGGTCTCCTGACTGGAGACCAGTTGCAAACCTTCATTTGGCCACTCTGTTCAGAGCCCCAGAGGAAAATGTGTTATCATTCAGTCCTACTCTGTACACTTAGTCTTTTTCCATGTCCCCACCTTTCCATTCAAAAAGTGTCACTTTCATAGTTCTAGTTAAACTTGAGGCCTTGAAAGCCACCATTCTTGGCTGCCATGTTTGCTGGGTCATTGCCCTCTGCACACCACCCTTCCCTCTTGTGGTGAGGTTGCCTTGCAAGCCAGCACCCAGCCTCCCTGGACAGGGAGCTCTGCTTGCCCGTTTCACTTTTTACACTTGCTTTTGCAGACTTTTCTTTATTTTGAGCAAAGTTCTTAAAACCGTTCAGGACACTCCTGGACAAACAGCAGTGCTCTCCTTGATGCTCTACGTTATTCTCACTGTTCTTACTTAGTCTAAGTTTATTCTCACTGCATTAACTTTTTATCCCTTTACCCACCCTCCACCTTGTGTAGAGATATTGTGTATCGTGTGATTTGTATAATTGTTTCTAACTTTTGTACTTGTTGGTGATTCCCTGCTACAGTGGTTTTGCCAGCTTTAGTTTAGTTCAGCTATAGTTTTGTCCACTTTAACAGACCAGTGTTCCAAGTCCCCACATGGACGAGTCTCTGATATTAGAGACTTTTGGTTAGTGGTCTAGCAGGACTTTGTGGCGTGCATCTCTTTCTATTTTGTGATACTTTGTGTGATGGGCCCACCTGTTCATTTGCACAGAAACGAGAGCAGAAAAAGGAGCTGGGCCACGTCAATGGACTGGTGGACAAATCTGGCAAACGGACTACATCCCCCAGCAGTGACACTGACTTGTTGGACAGATCAGCTAGCAAAACTGAACTCAAGGCCATTGCCCATGCCCGGATCCTGGAACGGAGAGCCAGCCGGCCTGGCACACCCACATCCAACGCCAGCACAGAGACCCCCACCTCTGAGCAGAATGACGTCGATGAGGACATCATTGACGTGGACGAGGAGCCAGTGGCAGCAGAGCCGGACTATGTGCAGCCCCAGCTAAGGCGGCCCTTTGAGCTGCTGATCGCTGCCGCCATGGAGCGGAACCCCACCCAGTTTCAATTGCCCAATGAACTGACTTGTACCACTGCACTACCAGGTTAGCCAAACTGTCATATCCTCCCCCTGACCCCAGCTTTCCCAAAGGACTGTTGTCCAACCAAAGGGCTGTGCAGCCTGTGGGGTCACTGTCCATGTAGCCATTGTCTCAGGTTCCTGTTCTTGGTTCATGGAGAGATCTTTGAAGGTTTATAGTGCTACTCAATTTTCTATTTTCCACCCTTCCCAGTATCACTTAAAAAAAAAAAAAAAGGGTAATACATACATATAGTTCAAAAATCAAAAAATATTAAAAGGGTTACAATGAAAAATTTCCCACCCATCCCTGTCAGCTGTTTGCCTAGTTTCCACCTTCCTACCTCTCACGGATAACCACTGTTTGGTTCTTATGTATCTCCTGGAATTTCTTTGTGAGTATATACGCCAATACAAATATATGTTCATCATTTTTCCCTTAAACAGTGTACTTACTTAGCATCTTTCCATATTAATGTTGACATTCCTCAGTTTTTCTTAATGGTTGCGTAATAGCCCATTACATAGATTACCATAATTTATTTAACCAATTTCTTATTAATGGAAATTCTAGTTGTGTTTAATCTTTTGTTTCTACAGTGTTTCAACAAATAATTTTGTAAATACATCATTGTATACTTGTGAGTATATCTGTAGGATAAGTAGGATAAATTACTAATATTAGAATTGCTGGGTCAAAACTATGCATTTGTATTTTTTTAAAACTGCACTTGTAGTTTTGATGGATATTATAAATTGCCCTCCATTTCCTTTTTTTTTTTTTAATCAAGTCATGGCTTCTTGATACCACAAAGCATCTAGATGTTATTTTCTTCTTCCCAGAGAAAGTGAAATTGGCAGGCTTAAAAAACCTGCTGGTCAAAAGGATGCATACAGAATCACAGCTTTTCTGCTTTCTATAAAAATGTAGTTAAATTACAGTGTTTTCCTCAGCCACCTCCACAGAATAGTCTTTATTGACCATTTGACCAGGGTATTTCTATTTCTTAACTTGCCAGTATCTAACCTAGGCTTCTGACCACTTCATGTTTGCAAAATATTTAGATGTGTTTCTGTCATGGCGCAAGTGACTTGTGATCATAGTTCTGACTTAATGTCTCCCTTTTCCTCCTCTCTCATTCTTTTTCCCACTTGAAACTAGCCCGGGGGCCTCAGAAAGAGATCCATGTCCAGGCCTTGGCACACGCTATTACTAAGATCTGTTCCTCGGACTTGTTTCCATGTCCCAGACTAGGAACTCTGCGTCCAGGGGAAGTTCAACACTACCAATTTCTCTTCTAGGTTCTAGCAAGAGGAGAAGAAAGGAGGAAACCACAGGGAAAAACGTGAAGAAGACACAGCATGAGTTAGATCACAATGGTCTTGTTCCCTTACCGGTCAAAGTCTGTTTCACGTGTAACAGGTATTTTTCTTCCCTAGCAAGTGGCTCTTCTTCATACTCAGCAAGTGTTTTTTCTCTCTTCTATTACCTCTTCCAAACCACGTATGCTAAGTATAGGTAACCCATATTCTGATGGTGTGAGTACGAAGAGGCTGAGTGACTAACTGACTAGAGCTTTGAATGTTTAACAAAAGATTCTTAAAGAATCACGGTGCACAAGTACTGTAAACCGTGTTCATAGAGGTTAGAACGAGGGGAGTTGGACGTAAAATGAAACATGAGAAATTTAGACTTGCTAGCAGGAAGAACTCTGGCCACTCACGTCCCTGGAAAAGGCAAATGGTTTTTAAAGTGCTAGAGATGAATTTAAAAGTAGTACAAGTATCCATACTAGCTGGTATGCATCAGACTGGATGACTTCCAAAAGCCTCTAGGCTGCCCCAGTTGTAGCTTCCCTGGGACACTGGTTTCCTTCAAATAGGATCTCCTCAGTGACAGGAACCAGCTGCTTCAATTACTGAAGCTGGACTTGTTGGCTCGGATGTGTTAGAAGGGCAGGATAGCAGGAGAAAATAGCTATCAAAAAGAAATGTTCCACAGCAAAAGCTACAGGGAACTAGATAGTAGAGCAGCAGGACTCTAAGCCAGGCCCCAACTGTGGCTCCAGTGCATCTTAAGGACTCATGGAGTATCGTAGTCACAGATCATAATTGGCATTTGCTTACATGCCCTCCCTTGATCTATGCTTACGTGACTACATTACAGAATCATTTTCCCAGCACAACTCTAATTGTCAGTGTTGCTGAGTCCTTCATGCGGAAGAGAAATCTTTTCCTCTTGTAGTATAAGACTCTGGATAGGTTGCTAGTGGTTTTTTTTTTTTTTTTTTAACTGAGGTAGTTGCTTTCCTTTAAGGAGTAGAACGATCAGAGCAGCGTTGGCTGTCTTCCCTCAGTGGGTACCGAGCACTGGTCGTTCCTGCTCTGACAGCCACTTTAGCTCTACGCTAAACATTTACTGCTCCACATTCCTCTTAGAAGAGAGAATAATGAGGAACCTGGTGGTAGCCCCCAACTTCATCCATCTTCCTAATGGTGACCGTAACGGAATTATTGGGGAGGAGGGTGTGAGAGAACATTGTTAGGATTAAAGAAGGGAAGCTGTCCCACAGCGCAGAGTTCGCTTGAATTCTCCCACCTTGCCACAGAAATGGCTTATATCTCTTTTTTGCAGGAGCTGTCGAGTGGCCCCTCTCATCCAGTGTGACTATTGCCCTCTCCTGTTCCACATGGACTGCCTCGAGCCACCGCTCACTGCCATGCCCCTGGGCAGATGGATGTGTCCGAATCACATCGAACATGTGGTGGTAAGCACAGCAGTGTCCTTCAGTCCTCTCTGGGCACAGCTGGGGCATGAACTGATTCAGTGAAAAGCATAGTACAGTCAGCTTTGTACCAGAGCTCACTTTATTCTCTCAGATGCTAGTTTCTGCACACCATCATACTCAGTTCTGATTACTTTGACATGCATCAGCTGTGCATTTAGCCATTTCCCACAATGCCTTGTTTCAGTCACACGGGCAGCCTTAACCCACTAGCACTTGGTTGTTCATGAATAATTGCCTCTGGAATGAATCAAGCAGTTGGTGTTACAGCCCTAAAAGGGGGAGTGTATTAGATCCAACCTTATGCAAGTAAATGCACTTCCATATTTTCTTGCCTCTTAATTTTAGAGGGAACAAAACTAAGAAAATTCTAAAATATTTATTCTCGTAGCAGTGGCAGTTAACTGCCCGGTAACTTTGGAGAACTGAAGAATTGACACAGATAACGGTATTCCAGACAGTCAACCATTTATTGAACAGCTGCTGTGTCCTACGCACCAAATGCGGCTCTTGCCTTTCCCTTATTTTCTTCACAAAGACCTTGTATACACCATGGCATATAATAGGTGTTCAGTAAGTAAGTTGTCGAATGAATGAATGAATGAATGAATGAATGGTATGAGGGTTCTGTTATCTTATCTCCCAGGAGGTTTGGTTACATTTTCCAGACTGCTTCCTGGGGCTAGAATGGAACTGTAATTTGCTATCTCCAAAAGAGGTTTAGGACATTTCCTGGTAGGCAGGCGGCTCAGAAGGTTGAATGGGAGAGGGCCTCAGGCGGAGCAGCTCCCTCAGAAGAGCAGCCTTTCCAAATTAAAAGGGTGATTGCTTAAGACATTGTCTATCAAATGGTGATAACCATGGAATGACTGCTGACCTTCAGCATGGCAGTGTGCTCTCCACTTTGCACCTAGAGGAACTTCAGGTATACACTTGCACATAAGGGAGAACAGGTTCGCTCAGCCCTCTTCATTTGACTAATGCCACTCAGAAAGGTTTATGTAGGAGGAAGCCTCTCTCTGAGGCTCAGTGTTAGTGTCTTGTTTTGCCTCCTGCTGAACCAGAAAAAAAAACAACCATGAGCAGTCAACCCGACTGCTGTAAGAGCAGCTTTCTAGCAGATGAGAAATTATTAATTGGGTGACTTTTCATTAGCCACTTAGGGGTTTTTCCTAATTTACTAATTAGGAAGCTGCCACATAGAACTTTTCTTTTAATTAAAGTGTAGGGGACCACATGTAGAAGAGGGAAAGAGGCATAGTTTCTTTATGCCTTCTGTACACTGCTGTTCAAACTTTTCTTCCCTCCCTTTGGCCTCTGAGAGCAGTCCAGTGTTTTCTGCCTGCTGTAGAGCAAGACTCTGGTATCCAGTTGGGTGCATTAATGCTCCTTAGTACCGTGGGAGCGGAGTAGGGCAGGAGATACAGGATCCAGGTGCTGCTCTCACCTGTCAGCCAAGCTTGCACACAGGAAACAGTCTTGCTTCTGGTGGGAGAAAGCCCCTTGCTGAGAAGGGAGTTTGGCGCTCTGGGGCCAAGGCCTGCATTCATCTGAACCCTATGTGCTGGATAGAGGACTATCAGAGGTTGAAGTTGGAAGGGCACTTCTTGGCTAATTCCCTATTTCTTGGCCCCCTCAAGCCTCTCTAGGGAGTAGGAACTGGGCTGGACTGGGCAGAGCTGAGGGAGAACGTCTCATCTATGTTCCCTGGCCCTCTGACAGAAGTGTTGACATACCAGCCCCTAACAGAAGAAGCCCACTTGGCTGAGGGCTTCTTTTTTTTTTAAATGTAGAGAATAGAGTTAGTGGGGAAGGAGATGCTCTCTGAACTTCACTGCAGGAGTGTGTCTGCTCTGTCCCTAGCTGAACCAGAAGAACATGACGCTGAGCAATCGGTGCCAGGTGTTTGACCGTTTCCAGGACACCATTTCGCAGCACGTTGTCAAAGTGGATTTCCTGAACCGAATCCACAAGAAGCACCCTCCTAACCGCCGCGTGCTCCAGTCGGTCAAAAGAAGAAGCTTGAAGGTGAGTCACAACCCGGCGCAGGCAGGATGGTGGTCTCTGATGCCTTCCTGGGGTAGACAGAGGATCATGGTCCCAGTTTTACAGATGGGAAGACTGAAGCCCCTGAGATTCGTCTAGGGTGTCTTAGCAAGTAATGAACGCAGCCGTCACTTTAATACTTGGGGATGGTGGTCAGGAAACCCCCAAGTCAGCCTTCAGACTCAGTCAGGTTTCTAGTTCTCCTGAGGATAAGCTCCCTTGAGCCCCTCCCACCAAACATAGGTGTGCTCTGCTGTTACTGCCCCTTGCTTGGCACTCATGCCATCTGTTTCTGTTAGATGGCCCCTTTCCCAGAACTCTCTGGTGAGGGCAAGGTGGGGGTGATTAGTCATAAGGCCTTATGGAAGATGAGGAGCTATCCATTTTTCTGGGCTGCTGTTAATATATCACTGATGCTCAAAAAATTGTGACATTGGTATAATCTAACATTTGTGTGCATTTGGCCACTGCTAAAGTGTATCCACAGAGATGGGCGGGAGTATTTCCTTCATTGAAAAGCATTTGGTAGTAGTGAGGCTGTTTCTCATAAGCCATTCAGTCTCATTCATTTAACCTAGAGAGCACAACACTGTATACCTGTGTATAAACTTGATTTTTCTCTTTTGAAGTAATCCTGCAGACAGTCCCATGTACCAGCAGAAACCAGCAATTCTCAAATACGGCCACTTGGTGGCAGCCACACTTAAAATCACTCACACCACTTCTGTCGCTTCCATTGGGTGTCCTCTCTAGCAAGATGTTAACTGTTGAAAATTGTATAACAGACTCTTAACTGTGTAAATATTTATGCTTCAGTGGAAACACGAGTTTTCCAAAGTTAAATGAAGGTATTTGCAGTTGGGGGTAGGGTATATTGGAGGTGCATGCCTCATACCTTAGCTAAACATGTAAGAGCAATCTAAGCTGTGTGATTCACCATGTGGATCTGGAAGAAAGCCTGGCTGCTGAAGTGAACAGGCCAGGAGGCCTTGATAAAATCCTGTTGTTTTATGATTCCCCTCCCCCCTTTTAAATGTTTTCCTGTGCTTGAGGAAAATCCAGGCATACGAGTTGCCTGAAAAGCATTGTGTTCTTAGACAGTTTGAGAGTGAAACAAGGGCTGTAGCTCCAGAGGACAGTGGCAGAGAACTGCTCCAGCTCTGTTCTGGAACATTGGCCTTCACGCTTGATGAACAGCAATGCAGGCAAAATCAGCTGAGACTTTCATATCTTTGTTGGGGTTTCCTCTTCCCCAGGCACCAACCTTAGACTAGCCTACTGCCCTGTTCCTCCCCCTCCGACTCCTGGATGACCTCAGACAAGCCCATAGCACCAGCCACCACTGTTAATGGTGGTGACTCTCGGTTCCGTGTTCCTTGCCTTTCTTCTCATATCTAGATTCATATCTGCCTGTCCATCCCACAGACACCTCAGCCTCAGCCTGCCCAAGACCAAAAGTCTTCTGCCTCCAAACCTGCTCTTCCTCTTATATTTCCTGTTTCAGTGAATGACAGCAATCTCCACCCAGTCCCTCCAACCAAAATTCAGCTCTTCTTCCCTTATCCTCTGTAAGGACTTGGTCACCAAATCTATTGGTTCTCACATGTTTTCCAAGTCCACCTCCCCTACTTTTAGTTCCCCTTTATCTGCCTGGAAGTTCCTTTTCAACTTCTAAGTCTCATCTCAATACTGCCTTCCTGTGAAATCTTCCCTAATGCCAAGCTCCTGCCCCCCAGACAGAAATAAGCACTCTCTGTGTTTTTTATAGCTCCTTAGACATGCCTCTCTTCTAGGACCCATTACATTGTATTGTAATGTTTCTGCGCTGATCTCCCCACTAGACTGAGCTCCTTGAGGGCAAGGCTTAAATTTTGTTCATCTCTGGATCTCTAGGACTTGGCATAGTGCCCAGACTCAGGAGGTGCTCGATAAATGTTAACTGGATGTATGAATAACTTTTTGCTTGTGTGCCTCTCTCATTCATATGTGGTGTGATTCCGAGTGTGTCTTCTGTCTTTGTGCAATGAAGAGGTCTTCAGTTGTTTCTTGAGTCATGAATGAGTGGATGAAGAAAACTGACCGTTGGTTGAGGCTTATCACGAGACAGGCCTCCTGCTGAGCACTTCCACTGTGAATGTGACCTTACCTAACTTTATCTCTCAGATACTGCTCACTCAGCCCCCAGACTTGATACTGATCAGGAAGAGCCTAGCCTACCACTCTGAAGTCCTGTTCAATGTCCTTCTTGCACTTTATAGGCCAAAGCAGAAGGCAGCATGCCAGAAGGCCTGGTTTCTGCAGGGCTTGGACCTTGATGAAGAAAAGTGGGAGACATGGCTGCTTTTTCCAATTCTGTGCCTTCTCAGGCTCGTGTGTGTGTGTCAGAGTCAAAGAGATGGGGGAACAGAGCAGTAGCAGCCCACTAAGCCGCCTCGTCCTCAGTGGACACCAGAGTGGATGGTTTCCCATGGGCATCAGCACCACAAACAGAGGAGCATGGCCAGGGCAGAATCCACTGGGCGTGTTGGCACTGTCAGCCTCTCCTTCCTCCCTCTGTCTATCCTGAACAGGTTCCCGATGCTATCAAATCTCAGTACCAGTTTCCACCCCCTCTCATTGCACCTGCGGCCATTCGGGACGGGGAGCTGATCTGCAATGGGATCCCTGAGGAATCACAGACGCACCTTTTGAACTCTGAGCACTTAGCCACCCAGGCAGAGCAGCAAGAGGTGAGTGAAGGCAGGGCCCGGATTCCAAATCCAATCTTCCTCCACCTTGCTGCGGCTGTTATCGGAAGCCATTCTCATCCCCATCTTCTGCAACCCCACCCTCCCCCACCCTGAGCCCCGCCCCCTGAGTTGAATATTCCCGAGAGAACCTCTGGCTCAGATCCTGAGGCAAGTAAGAGAACTACAGAGTCAAGTGGTCTGCTTCTCTGCATCAGTCCCCCAGTGTGCTGTGAGACGGGCAAATCTGTCCTGTAGAAAGAGATCAGTAGACCTCTAGAGAAGTTAGGTGACAGTGCTGGACACACAGCAGGTGCTTGGGTACTTGCTCAATATTGGTGACGAGGTGAGCCTTAGGGGCAGAGTCAGAACGGGAATCCCAAGCTCTGCTGACCAGGGTGTTGCCTGCCGAGTATACCAACAAGCCTTGTTTGGGAATGGAAATGGAATCCTCTCAGGAGTCAAGCACACCCTCTCTGGGCATTCGCGATGGGACCTCGGAAACAGTGCTTGTCAGCTCTGCTGTAGCCCTGGCCGCTGTGGCAGGAAGGACCAGCGCCTCCCAGGCCTCTCACCCTCCTCTCCTCTCCTCTCCTTCCGTTGCAGTGGCTCTGTAGTGTTGTTGCGCTCCAGTGCAGCATATTGAAACATTTATCTGCTAAGCAGATGCCTTCGCATTGGGACTCTGAACAGACAGAGAAGGCTGATATTAAGCCTGTTATTGTGACTGACAGCTCAATCACCAACTCCCTGCAAACAGCTGACAAGGCACCTACACCTTCCCACTACCCCTTGTCCTGCCCCTCAGGGCTTAGCACCCAGAATTCCCTGAGCTGCTCTCCACCCCACCAGCCCCCAACCCTAGAGGACATCAGCTGCAGTTCTTGTGCGGAAAAATCCAAGAAAGCCCCCTGTGGGACTGCCAACGGGCCAGTGAACACAGAGGTGAAAGCCAATGGCCCACACCTCTACAGCAGCCCCACTGATTCCACGGACCCCCGGCGACTTCCAGGCGCCAACACCCCCCTACCAGGCCTCTCACAGCGGCAAGGCTGGCCCCGGCCCCTCACGCCACCAGCGGCTGGGGGGCTTCAGAACCACACCGTCGGCATCATTGTGAAGACAGAGAATGCCACTGGCCCCAGCTCTTGCCCCCAGAGGAGTTTGGTTCCTGTCCCAAGCCTACCCCCTTCCGTTCCCAGCTCTTGTGCCAGCATCGAGAACACCAGCACTTTGCAAAGAAAGACTGTCCAATCACAGATAGGACCTCCGTTGACAGATTCAAGGCCACTGGGCTCACCCCCAAATGCCACCCGGGTGCTCACTCCCCCCCAAGCAGCAGGAGATGGTGTCTTGGCCACAGGAGCCAACCAACGATTCTGCTCACCAGCGCCATCCTCAGGTGAGTGTGCTCAGCCTTCTGTGCTCTTCCAGGCAGGTGAGGGTCAAAAAACACTTGTACCCCTGTCAGTGTTTCAGAGGACTTTGAACTGTGTGTTATTCATTCTCCCCGTTTCTGTGATAGAAGGGAAAGTACATGTTAACTTATCCCTATTTTATAGGCGGGACTGCTTGGGCTCTGAAAGTGATTTCCTTAAGGTAACCTCCCAAGTCAGTGCAGGATGGGAACTGTAGCCTGGGTCTCCTGCCTCCACCTTCCCACACCTTCCAGGCGTAGTCTTCTGCCTGTTTTGTTCCATCACCTTAGAGGAAGGCAGCATGCTCTCTGGAGCCACTGTGGTCAGCCTGAGGTTCTGGGTGATGTATTTTATGATCCACACCAGAAACTAGATCCACACCTGATCCAGATTCTCAGAGACAGCTCATTTGAAGGGATTTCCTTGTCAGGGAGTGCAGAGTGGAATGCCCGCAGAGGTTGGTCTGGCCCCAAAGCTTGCCCTCGGGCCACATCCCAAAAGGCAGTCCCTTAATCCATACTTGGCCTGGTGTAGACCTGCTCTTTCAGCTGTCCTCAATCAGCATTCAGGACCTCAAGGTTGCTGACCCCAGCATCTGAACCAGGTTTCAGATGCTGCTGGAACCCCCTGTGGTCTCTCCAGTCTGAACGGAAGCTGGCCTCCTAGTCAGCTGGGAGTCTCGGTAACCAGGTGACTGTGACTTCTCTGCATGGGGGCCCCTGGTCCCAGGATGGCCCCTGCTCTCGGGCTCTTTTCTTGTTCTGTTTATCTCTTAATACCAGCCTGGCTAGATTTTGCACCCTGTGAGTCCAACTTGAATACGCAGGACTGGCAGAGGCAGGCACCACTTATTTGAATGAGCAGAGGCAGCAGGGAGGTAGTCGTGGCCCAGAGAGCGAAGCTGTCCCGCCACGTTCCCCAGAGCAGCAGATTGCACTTGTTCTCGGTGCTCTGGAGGCTCCTGCGTGCCCGGGTGCGTTGTCGTTCCCTCTGCCCTTCCTCACCACACGTTTTTAGCTCTAGGAGTTCCAGAGCCTATGGGGTGAGAATCAAGAAGGGAACATCACCTTGGGTCCGAAATCCAGACCTGTCTCGGCAGTGGGGGATTGGACCGGTGGGTTTCCCTCAGGCGACGTAAGTAACAGTCTTCCTGCTCCGTCCCCAGATGGCAAGGTCAGCCCCGGCACGTTATCCATAGGAAGCGCTTTAACCGTACCCTCTTTCCCAGCCAACTCTACTGCCATGGTGGACCTCACCAACTCACTTCGAGCATTTATGGATGTCAATGGAGGTGAGTGAGTGAGTAGTGAGCTGCTGCTCTGCCACCAGCGCTGCGGTGAGGTGCTGCCTCTGCAGCAGTCAGCTCATTGGAAAGGGACAGAAGGGGTGCCTGACCTCAGGGCTGGGATGGGGTTGGGAAAGAAAGTCCTGTCTCTGCCTGACACACGTGCACATACACGTAATCAAAGACGAAGGGAGAGCAGAGCCAAGCGGAACCAGTGAGAGGAGGAGAAAATCACTTTAGGCAGATCATCTGGACTTGAAGAATAAAACCAGGGGCGCCCCGCTCCCAAAGGGGGGATCTCATCTGTGAGAAACCCCCAAAGCCAGGGAGAACTGGGGCAGATCTTGATCTGCGTGAACAGGGTGGATAGAAAATCCAAGCCTCAATATCAGACATCTGGGCCCTCCCCCACAGGCAGGCAAGTGGTTTGTCTTGCTCCACTTTCTAGGACCGCTACACCTAACGTTAAGCTATCCCACTGCAGGAGGCATCTGCACAGGCTGCCCTGGGGCCTGTCTCTCACTGCAAATAGCTAGTGAGATACTCAGCTCCAGATCCTTGTACCACTTTGTACTCTGTATTGTTTAAGAAAATCACTTGGCTGGATTTTAGGAATGCTAAAATATTTGCAATGCTCACCTACTTCCACATTCCATTTCCTTCTCAGCTGCTTTTTATTCTTTCTCTTTGGTTAATAGAAATCGAGATAAATATGCTGGACGAGAAGCTGATCAAGTTTCTGGCCTTGCAGAGAATACATCAGCTTTTCCCCTCCCGGGTCCAAGCTTCACCGGGCAGTGTCGGGGCACATCCGCTGGCTTCTGGAGGGCACCAGACAGAAGGTGCGCGTGCCCATGTCTGCAGCCACACCACGCCGTTAGATCTACCCTCTGTGTGTGTGAGCAGCCGTCTCCTCTCCATGGAGAATCTCCGCTTTCAGTATCTCAGTCCTCCGTGTATGCCTTTACTGGGCTTCCTAAAACACCATGATTTCTTTTCTCAGAAAGTAGAAACAAGATGGCAACCACAGCTTTCAGATCAGACTTGGAAAAGTCTGCTGTAACTCTTTCGTACACATCCCCTTTGAGACACAGAAAGCAGCTATGAGTGCCTTTGGGTATTTGTAGTGTGCTTTCTGCTCATTTGCTCTCAAATACTTGAGTTAGACGGGTTTCCCAGAAGGTTAACTCTGCTTAGGATAGCCCTCTGAGCGTCAGCCATTGAAAGCTTTGCTGCTTAGAAGGTGGTCCCCAGACCAGCAGCAACAGCAGCATCTAAGAGGTTGTTGGAAACGCAGAGCTCAAGCCCCACCTCAGACCTGTGGAATCAGAGTCTGCATTTTATCCATATTCAAAAGTAGAGAAACGTTGGTCTGTGCCTTCTGGTTTTTTTGCATGGCCTCCCGATAGTATGAGCTGGTATACCCCTGATGTACCAACAAGCAGCCCAAGTGCTTCAAGTACTGTCATCCTTGAATTATATGGTCATCTTCAAAGATGGTCCCACGCGTGCGGAAAATGCTATACATGGGGAGGGAAAGCCTCACCCTGAAGCAGCCAAGTGTCAGATGTGAGTTTGGAAAGATGACTTATCCAGTGGGTCCAGGTTCCGCTGCTTTGTGTTTCGGCCCCAGGTTCTGTTTCTGAAAGATCACATCCCTGTGTTTGCCTTGCAGTGCAGAGAAGGGAGGTACAGGCCCGAGCTGTGTTCTACCCTCTCTTAGGGTTGGGAGGAGCTGTGAACATGTGCTACCGAACCCTCTACATCGGGACAGGTAAGCCAGCTGGGGGGGTGCTGAATCTGTCCAGTCCTAAAGATTGATACCCTTACCCCCAGAGGCAAGAAAGGGAGGGAAGCCCTCTCCAGGGCAGACGGGTTTAACCTAGCACATGTCTGGGCAGGAGGGGCTGAGAAGGGAGGCTATCAACTGCTTGTCTTCCCTCCACAGGCTGTTTTGCCGTGTGCCCCGTGTGGCATCAGGAGGGCTGACGGTCAGCTCTGACTGCTGCTCAGTGAGGCATTTTAAACACTGCAGGAAGTACCCCCAGGAGAGGGCAAAAGCTGTGTCCCTGGAGATCTTTGAAAAAGTGATGGGGCTCACACATACTTAACGCTGACTTAGTAGCCCTACATGTTGTACAGAGGGGCAGGTGAGCCCTTAGCCTAGACATTTCCCTTTCTTTCAGATGATGTGATTTATGGGCCCTGCACCCCATGTTGTGCTCTCGTAGAAATAGCCCATCCTCTTCTGTAGCTCACTGCTCCCCTCTGGGCAGCAGCACACGTTCTAAAGCAGATCAGATGGCAGGGACAGCTGTTCTTTAACAGGGGATTGGAAAACACATCAATTGTTGTTCAAAGATACAAGGAGAGGGTCCTGAGCAACGTGCCCCTTGAGTTCCCGCCCAGAAGCTAACTCCCTCCCCCTTCACATAGACCTTACAGTCTGTTCTCTGCCTTTTCCTCTCCTCCTGCCACCTCGCAGGAGCTGACATGGACGTGTGCCTTACAAACTATGGTCACTGTAACTACGTGTCCGGGAAACACGCCTGCATATTCTACGATGAGGTGAGGGGTGGGGGTGGGGTGGGAGAGAGGTCTTCCAGCCTGAGCCCTCTCCCAGGCACCGAGTTTTTGTTCAGTGTCCTGGGGTGAAGGGAAGGGGGTCAGGGGTCCTCTCCTTTTCTTCCCTCCCTGTCATTCTTGGAGGAGAAGAGTCTTGGTGTGAAAGGGCATCCTACATGGGTACCTGCTCCCCAGGAGCAGGGCTCCCATTTCTCCTGAGGTTGGTCAACAGGCCCAGCCCGGGGGCGGGGTAGGGGGGGTGGCACCTGGCACCCTAAAGAAGGGGAGGGAACCAGCATAGACAGAACCAAGCCCCTGTGGGCGCTTCCCCGTGAGCCAGTGAACATCAGGTCACCAGGAGCCAGTGCTAAGGAGGCAGACTCCTGGCGGGTGTGGAGGTTAGGAAGGAAAGCCTCCTTGAGGAGGCGAGTCTCCAGCCCCATTCCAAAGGGACAGGGAAGAGGGGCATGATCGGGGAAGAAAGGGAGAGCTCCCCGGCTAGAGCAGCACAGCCTTCTCCATGTGTCCTCTCTCCCCTTAGCCCCAGGCCCCACGCAGCAGACCACACATCTTATCTTCCCTCCTCCTCCTCAGAATACCAAACATTATGAGCTGTTAAACTACAGTGAGCACGGGACAACGGTGGACAATGTGCTGTATTCATGTGACTTCTCTGAGAAGACCCCGCCAACCCCCCCAAGCAGTATTGTTGCCAAAGTGCAGAGTGTCATCAGTAAGTTGGAGTGGAGGCCTGCGGCCCCAGAGCCTGCCGTTTTGGGACACATTCTCTAATGACTCAGGGTGGCTCTGGCTTGCTGCCATGACCTGCTGTCTCTTGCCTTCCCAGTCCTGTTGGCCAGATTCTTGCTCGTGGGCCCAGGAAAGGAGAAGCATGTGCTCTGTCACCCCCGTGTGTGTACACACCTACCTGGGGACTTCAGACTCCACCAGTCCTTTCTGAGCACCCCTCACCCCGAGTCACGCCACGTTTAGAGTGGGGAGGTGTACAGGGGCTCGACCCTGGCAGACAGCCCGGGCGGGGTGGCTGCCCACTGTCCCTCCTCTGTGACCTTCTCCCTTTTTCCCAGGGCGCCACCGGCACCAGAAACAGGATGAAGAGCCAAGCGAGGAGGCAGCCATGATGAGCTCCCAGGCCCAGGGCCCGCAGCGGAGACCCTGCAACTGCAAAGCCAGCAGCTCGAGCTTGATTGGGGGCAGCGGGGCCGGCTGGGAGGGCACGGCCTTACTGCACCACGGCAGCTACATCAAGCTGGGGTGCCTGCAGTTTGTCTTCAGCATCACTGAGTTTGCGACCAAACAGCCCAGAGGCGATGCCGGCCTGCTGCAGGATGGGGTCTTGGCCGAGAAGCTCTCTCTCAAGCCCCACCAGGGCCCTGTGCTGCGCTCCAACTCCGTTCCCTAGGACTGGCGGCCACCCCGTCACCCGCCAGTCCACCCAGCCCAAGACTCCTGCAATGCAAAAATGTACACAAACCAAGCCCGGGTTTTTTCTATACTCCACCAGAAACTCTTCAACTACAATCTTTGCATGAAATGAAGAAAACCTTTTGACTGTTTTTTAAAAATCCTTTTTCTTTTCTCAAGTTCTAGGGGGCATTTGCACATATATTTGTACTCAACATTTCATGGGAAAGCGGCAGACGGAGCTGAGGAACAGCGTGGGCAGGGAGGGGAAGGCCGATGGTCTGGACACCTCCTCCGACACAAAACCGTTCCCCACCCACCTCCTGCTCCCTCCCCCTCGCCCGCCGTTGTAAAATAATCAGAAACTTGTTCTATTTTGTGGCAGTGACAATAGTTTTATATTAAAAGAAAAAAATACAGTTTTCATACAGCAAAATCTATACAATATCATTGTTTTATTTAATATAAAGATCGCTACCCACCCTCCTTCCATGGTTCCCACCCTCCAGGTTATTTTCCCTTTCTGCAGCGGTTGCACTACAGGTAGCTACTGTGTATTATGGACAAACAAGAAATGAATTCTTTTTCTGGCTGTCCATCTATTTTATTTCAAATAAGGAAAAGTGTATTTGGATTTTGTGTAAATACATCTAGTGATGACATTTTTTCAATGTTTTTAAAAACTGTGTACAGTACTACATGTGGTAGAGCGTTTTCTTCAAATTGTCTATTGTAGCAAAAACGTTTTTGTCGTAAACCTGTTTTGTCTCCTTTTTTTGTTCTCTTGCCGCTTCTCTCCTCTTCCTCCCACCCCTGGCTCCCTCCTCTCCCCCCACCCCCACAACTAGTACCGATGTACATAGTAATTGTAATGTTTTAGACTTTACAGAAACTTTCCTGTATTCTGTATATAAAAAAACAAAAATACTTCAAATTATGTTTTCTGCCTGTCTGTCCTACCTGTCATCACCCTTAGATGGGACCTTCCCTGAGGCCCTGTCCCACAGCCTCACTGAACACGTCTCATTCCCAGATACTCAGTCCCCAAGGGAAGTCAGGAGAGGGGGAAGTGTTGGAGAAAAGTGCGCCTAAGGTCAGAGGGAGAAATGGGAGGGGAGGGGTACACCTGTGAAGGGCTGTTCTGTGGCTTTGCGGGTGTCTTGAGGGAGTTCAGAGGGCTTGATCATTTGACGTGATCAGGTTCTGCAAGAATCCAAGAGCATGCAGATCCCTGCTCCTCTTGGCCCCGAAACCAAGACCTTAAAATAGGAGATGGGATGAGGCCTCTGCATTCTGTTCTGGAAGCTTTAACCCAAGGAGTTGGGGTTACCTTTGGTTGCAGTTGTTTGCTGTCATATTGTATCCATCTATTCTGGGAGAAGTCATAACACCTGATTTTGTTTTTTCCCCCTCAGCCCTAGCTGGGCATGGAGGAATTCATTAATTTATTTAAGTATCACTCGAGTTTCTCCAGTTCCTGGCCTTGGGTCTTGGTCTAGGTCACTTGCTGTGAAGAGTCACCAGGGCAGATGTGGTTCCTGCCTCTTGGAGCTTAAAATCTAGTGTGGAGCAGTTGATTCCACATGTCTGAAGAACATGAAAAAGGAGAAATCCAGTCTCTAGACTCAGCCATGCCACAAGTAACATGACCTGCAATCATAACTTTACAACTGCAGTTCCTCATCTAAGGCCCCCAAAGCACCCTAAACCAAACTTTCTTCCTCCTCTCACACTTTACGTGAGAAACTTTCTGAGAAGTTTTTCCTGAAGACCACCTGCCACTCCTTAGAGAATAAATACCGCTGTGTGTATGCCAGCACTGTTAGAGTAGGTGGTACCTGTTTGCATATCAGAATTTTGCCTTGGTGGGGGTGGAGAGTACATCTGTTTATTTCATTAATATTCCATCCCTAGCTTCATCCCACAGTATGGACACTTGAACCCTGAATCCACAGTGCAGCTAAATAGGAAACTTCCCCTGGAATCTGAGGTCTGGCCCTGGCTTCCACCTACTTGTCCAGCTTCCTCTCCACCACTCTCCTCCCCCTACCCTAATGGGCCTCTTGAGCTCCTTAAGGGCGGAAACGTTACCCTTGGTATTTCCTAGGCTAATTGCACTGCCGGGCACGCTGTGAGTGCTACACAATGGGTGCTAAATTGTACTGTTTTTTTTCTCCTGGCAAGTCACCTGGCCAGGAATACCCTTACCCATGCCTCCCTAGCTGTCCCTACCCACTTGGCCATCATAATTACTTCTCACTGATGGAGCCTCGTTAACTATTTCTACTGCCTGTGAGATTTTGAGAAACAAATTTCCTCCTGAAGATCAGATAATAGATTTTACACTCTTCCTGCTTCCCTTCAGATTTGGAGGGATGGGGGAGGCAAGGAGATAGGCAGCTAATGAATGAGTGAATCCTAACACCCCTTAACTGATGGTGCCACCCTGAACATATGTATCACCTCTCTTGGCCTCTCTGGGAAGAATCCTAGAAGCTAAGGGCTGAACATGAGGATAAGGAATTGACGGACTTGTTTATAGAGGTCAAAGCATCCAGGACTGCACTCACTCTCAGACACACAGCAGCATCCTTGTACCCACTCCTCTCCAGATGGGAAGGACCGCTACATACTGACACCCAGGGAGCTCATACATCTACTTAGCCCCTCCTGCAAGCCTTCAGCTCCAGAGCCCAGCACAAAGTACAAGTACGTACCAAGATGGTCAAACACCCACTGACAGAATACAGATGCGCTCACATACCTGGAGGGGCTCGAGGCCCGCAAGGTCACACACCTACGAGGTGCTCACGTGGGCACACATACACGGGACCCAGAGGCGCGCACACAACCGAGAGGGCTATCCCAGGATCCAGGGGCATATTACACACCAAAAGCCATTGACGCCCTCAGTAGGGATGCATAGACATACCTAGAGGGCGCTCCCAGGGCCCCAACGCGCACATGCACCTAGGTTTTCACACCAGCACACGCCCAGAGGAAGCAGACGCTACGCCTAGGGGGCGCTCCCAGGGCCCACGCACGCACACACCCCTGCCCTGCCCCCCGCCCGCCTCCACCTCCGCCTCCGCCTCCGCGAGGCCAAAGAGCGCCAGTCGCCCCTCCAGGCCCGTGCGGGGCGAAGCCGCAGCCCCCGGGCGGCGATCCCGGGCGGCTCGGGGCCCGGGCGGGAGGCCGGAGGCGCGGCCGGCATGGAGGCGCTGCTGCTGGGCGTGGGGTTGCTGCTGGGCGCCTACGTGCTTGTCTACTACAACCTGGTGAAGGCCCCGCCGTGCCGCGGCATCGCCAGCCTGCGGGGCCGCACGGCCGTGGTCACGGGTGAGTGCCGGCGGGCGGGCAGGGGGCGGGGAGGCCGGGACGGCGGGGGCGGCGGCCCGCGGGCTCAGCTCGGCTCCCGCCCGCCCTCCGCAGGCGCCAACAGCGGCATCGGGAAGATGACGGCGCTGGAGCTGGCGCGCCGGGGAGCGCGCGTGGTGCTGGCCTGCCGGAGCCGCGAGCGCGGGGAGGCGGCCGCCTTCGACATCCGCCAGGTGAGGGAGGGCGGGACCAGGCGAGACGGTGAACGCAGGACAGACACACCAGCTGTGAGCAGAGCAGCTCGGGGAGGATGGGGGGGTGGGGGACCCAGCCCCTGAAAGGAGAGTGCGGCTTGGTTCTCCAAATGCAGAAGAGGGAATGCACAGGTGCTCTGGTCACACAACGAAGGGGCACCAGACCTGAAGGAAGTAATAGCTGTTCTAAGAGGTTTAAGGATCAGTACATGTTACATTAATGAAAGACAGAAAGGGAACAGCAGAGGGAACAGCATATGCAAAAGCCCTGAGGCAAGATAATTGGTTTTGATTTAAGAAACTGATTAAAAGGTTTAAGGAGGCTGGAGCACAGAGTATGGGGGAAAGAGGCAAAACGCAGGGGCTGAACACTCTGAGCCAAGGTCAGGTTCTGAAGCCCTTACAGACCCTACTGAGATCAGATTTTCTAGAATGGGCAGTGGAGATCCCATGAAGGGTCCTTGACAGGGTCTGGACTGTCAGAATAGCGTTTCGGAATAAACCCCTTGGTGGCTGTGTGGTGCCTGGTTTGGAGGGGGTGAGAGTGGGTTGGAGGAGACCAGTGAGAAGTCTGTTGTAGATTTTAGGGTAAACAATAATGGGCAGAGGGTATGATGAGAGTAATAATAATAATAATAATAATAATAATAATAATGGCAAGTGCCCACACACAAGTGCATGCCGGGCACTGTTCTAAAGATTTTACATATATTAACTCATTTAATCCTCACAGTAACTCTGAGATAGGTACTGTTATTATTATTCCCATTTTACAGAGAACTAAGGCTCAGAAAGATTAAGTACCTTGCCCAAGGTCGCACTCTAATAATAGGCAGAGTCAAGATTTACATTGTGTCCACACACTTATCCACTACATTCTAATGCCTAGGGGCAGATCTTAGTAGCAGCAGGAGTTGAATTCTCAGAATTTGGTGCCTGGGGAGAGGGAAGAAGAGAAGGATGCAGATGACAGCCCAGCCCTTGCCACTCCACAGGAGAGTGGAAACAATGAGGTCATCTTCATGGCCTTGGACTTGGCCAGTCTGGCCTCCGTGAGGGCCTTTGCCACTGCCTTCCTGAGCTCTGAGCCACGGCTGGACATCCTCATCCACAATGCCGGTGAGGGGCAGCAGGCCCTGCGGGGGGGGGGGCGGGCGGGGGCGGTGGTGGCCAGGGGCGGCTGACCCCTCCAGCCAGGCTTTGCTGGGGGACCAGTGGACGTGTGGGAAGGATGTCCCCTACTACCATCTCACACGGGGGACCCCGAGGCCTCCAGGAATCCCTCTGGAGCAGTGGCTCACAGCTAGTCCCTGCCCCAGGGATCAGTTCCTGCGGCCGGACCCGGGAGCCCTTTAACCTGCTGTTGCGAGTGAACCACATCGGCCCCTTCCTGCTGACACACCTGCTGCTGCCCCGGCTGAAGACATGTACCCCCAGCCGCGTGGTGGTGGTATCCTCAGCCGCCCACCGTCGAGGCCACCTCGACTTCACACGCCTGGACCGCCCAGTGGTGGGCTGGCAGCAGGAGTTGCGGGCATATGCCGACAGTAAGCTGGCCAACGTGTTGTTTGCCAGGGAGCTCGCCACTCAGCTTGAGGGCACTGGAATCACCTGCTATGCAGCCCACCCAGGTGAGACCTGGTTCTCTGGCTGCTCTGCTTTGTTTTGACTCCCCCTCTCCCATCCTCACCCCATCCTGTGCTCCCCCAGCCTCTCACTGAGCCACAGAATCTCAGAGCAGGAAGGAAGCCTGGTCCAGGGAGAGACCTTTTCCTTGCTGATCTTGAAGCCAGGCTCCCCCTGTCTGTTTTTTTTCCCCTCACACCACAAGCTTGGATGCTGACTGCAGGGTAGGGTGTGGCAATGAATAAGGCCTAGGTTCTCACCCCATGGAGCTGTAACATAATGGTGATGATGCTGTTAGCTAATAATTACTCATTCATTCAGGAAGCATTTACCTGCTATGTTCCAGGCATTAATCTCGATGCAGGGGACGTAGCAGTGAATAAAACAAAGACCTTATCCTTGTAGAGTTTACATTCTACTTTAGAGAAGAGGGAGACAGCTAATAAATAAATATATACAATGACAAGTGGTGATAAAGTGCTACGAGGAAAGATAAAACAGGGTAAGGGGACTAAGAAATGACAGGGCTGGCACAAGAAAAAGACAGAAATGACAGCAGGTGCTATTTCTATCTATGGCAGTCAAGGAAGATGTATCTGAAAAGGTGACATTTGAGTAGAGGCCTGAAGGAGGTGAGAGAATGAGCCATGAGGCTTTCTGGGGAGAAGAATAAAAGAACAGAGTAAATAGCAAGTGCAAAGGCCCTCAGGCAGAAGTGCCTGGTGTGCTTGAGAAAGAACAGGGAGCGTGGTGTGGCTGGAACAGAGTGAGGGGCGGAAGAGTGGCAAGAGATGAGGTATAGAGATGGGCTGGGTCATCCAGGGTCCGGGGGTCCACTGTAAGCATTCTGTCTTACAGTCTGAGTGATTTTACTGATGAATAAGAGCCATCCCTGCCTTTAGGAACAGGTTGCAGGATAAGATCCGCCCTACCCATATTACCGTACTGCATATTAGATCATCATTGCCTAAGGCTCATTAATAACTATAATAGTGACCATAATAATTACAGCTAACCATTATTATACTCCATATCTCTAATGGCCAAAACAGTGGCTGGTCTACCATAGGTGATAGCAAATGTTTGCTGGTTAAACAAAGGAATAGGAAAAAAGATGACCTAGTAAAAACGATGGAGAGAGACAGAATTGGTCCAGGCTGGGGTTACAGCATGAGCAAAATCTGGAAGATGAGGATGTGTAAGGAGTTTGAATGGAGAAGAGGAGGCTTGCTGTTAGAAATGAATGAGGTCACCTTGCGGGGGCCTTAAATACTACCTGGTGAATACTACCTTGGTTCTCCTGTAATTGGACTCCGTTCCCCATTCCCTTCTAGCCCTGTTCTTGCTGCTCTTACCCTGGGCCCTCACCCACTGTCCTCCCTGCTCCTTCCTTTCTTCCTGTCCACAGGGCCAGTGAACTCGGAGCTGTTCCTGCGTCACGTTCCTGGATGGCTACGCCCACTTTTGCGCCCACTGGCTTGGCTAGTGCTGCGGGCACCTCGAGGGGGTGCCCAGACACCCCTGTACTGCGCTCTGCAGGAGGGCATTGAGCCCCTCAGTGGGAGATACTTTGCCAACTGCCATGTGGAGGAGGTGCCCTCAGCCGCCAGAGACGACCGGGCAGCTCACCGGCTGTGGGAGGCCAGCAGAAGACTAGCAGGGCTTGGGCCTGAGGAGGATGCCGAATCCGATGAAGACCCCCAGCCTGAGGACCCAGGGGCCCCATCTTCTCCAAGCAGCCCCCACCCTGAGGAGCCCACGGCTTGCGAACTCTACCCCAGCCCTCAGGGTTCACCAGACTTGTCTAAGATCACACGCCGAATTCCGGTTAAAGCTGAGCCTGAGCTCCAAGCCTCCTAACCTCCAGGCTGGGAAGCTTTCCAGGGCATTGGGTGGGCCCTGAAAACCTTAGCGGCGGGCCTGGCCACGCACTGGGCATTGAGAGGGTTGCAATTTTTACCCTCATGGTTACTTTCTGGGGCTTCAGGGTATATCCTGGACAGCTCGTTTCCTGGTGGAAGGAAATAAAGGGTGATTATTTCTTCCTGAGAGTGATAGTAACCCCAGATTGAGAGGTGGGGCGTAGTGTGCCAGACGAGGCTCCTCAGGAACTTGAATTTCGTATATTTTCCAGGCCCTACCCTCAGGAATGCCGATCAGCCCTGGATGAGGGCCTGGGAATGTGTAATCGGATGCACTGCCAGCATTGAGAGTTGCTTAGCTGGGCCCTTTTCGTCACCTCCTTTTTCCAGAGGCGGGATTAGGCAGGCAGGTAAGGGACTCGCCCAAGGTCTCCCAGCTAGTAAGAGCAGGGGCTGGAGTTGGAGCCCCGGCGGGCTGACTCCAGGGCCGACCGCCGTAAGGCGGGTGCTGGGAGATAAGAAAGGGCCGGGCGGTTGTTATCGAGGCGCCCGGCGGGAGTCGGGGGATGCCCTTGAGGGCTGGCCCCCGCGATGCCCACCCGGTGTAATAAAGCGCGCCGACGGCCGCGGCTGGGGCTCGGGCCGCTTCCCTCCCCCCGCCGGCCCCGCCCTCCGCCGCCACACTTCCGGCGGGGCTGCGGCCGCGGAGGGGCGCGGGCGGGCGGCCGCTGGGGGTGGCGGGATAGGCTGGGCGCGGCCGGCGGCGCGGGAGGGCGCGGGCTGCGGGCCGGCTGCTGCTGTCCTGGTCTCTGCGGGCCCCCCAGGGCCCTCCGTCCCGCCGGCGCCATGGGCAATTGCCACACGGTGGGGCCCAACGAGGCGCTGGTGGTTTCAGGTGAGGGGGCGGCGAGGAAGGTGGGTCTGGGATGCCCGGGTCCCGGAGGGCGCTTGGGGCGGGGGCTGCGCCTGGGAGGGCGGGGGCCTGGCTGGGGAAGGAGCGGGGAGGGGCCAGGCCGGGGAAGGGCTCCGGGGGGGGGGGGGGGGCAGTGCCGGGGGTGGGGCCTGAGTCTGCGGTGCTCCGGGCCGCACCTGAGACCCCTTCCGGGAGGGACCCCCTATCCTCCCACCTTCCGTGCTCCACGCCCTAGGGCGCGGGCCGGGGTCGCCCCCCACCTCCCCCGCGCTGCGTGTGCGCCTTTGTTTATTTCCTCCTGCCTCCGCCTCCTCCCTGGGCAGGGTCGTCCCGTGGCCTAGAGGATCCCGAAATGGGGTTCCGGGAACACAGTTTGGCTGGATGCCAGCGCCTGGGACGAGGGGTGGGTCGCAGGTGCACGTCTGGGGAGACCCCTGGACGTGGATCCCTGGGCTCTGGGCACAGACCCGTTAATTCCGAGCAGGCTGGGGCTTGCTGAGGTTTACTGGCACTGCCCTCTCCGGAGACGCGGGTGCGGCCTCTACAGGTTGAGAAACCTGGCCCTGGGCTGTGTTGTTCTGGTTGCAAAATGGTGCAGACTCCAGAACTTCTGTGAGCTTAGGTGGGGCTGGGGGACTGCAGTATTGGGGAGGGGAGAGGCCGCTATTTAAATTGTATATTTGGGTATCTTGGGAAGTGGCAGAAGCCTTTCAAGCCACCAATTTGTGCAGCCGCTGGCGCGGGTGCTTAGAGAGGCTGTTTCCTGGCAGCTTGGAGGCCTGTAGCTGCAGGAATCCCGCATATCTCTCTTCCCACTGGCAATGTGGATTCTCCCCCTGTGCACAGTTGTTAGGGCAGGCTACAGAATTGAGCAGAAGGTGGGCTGGGCCAGGGCTTGTAGCCGCCCACCTTTGAGAGGTGTGAGGAATCAATCCAACCGGGAACTTTCACCCCAGAACATGGCCTCTGGCTCAGTTTGGATTTGAAAATTTATCCCTCCCCTGGAACAGGAAATCCCCAGTCTCCCTGACTAGGACCCTACTCCTGTTGGGGAATTAGATCCTTCACTTCCCTGGGAATTCCCTGGCAGTCCAGGGGTTAGGACTCCCTGCTTCCACTGCAAGGGTTTGATCCCTGGTCTGGAAACTAAGATCCTGCAAGACCCACAGCACAGCCAAAAAAAAAAAAAAAAAAAATCCTTCACTTCCCTGAAAACCAGAGAAGGTAGCCTTGGGGTCACCGGGGAGACCCCAGAGAGCACTGCTCCTCTGTAAGACCCCACTCGTAAAGAAGGTTTTTAGAAATCCGAAACTACATCACACTTGGTTTTTCTTGTGGGATTTCTCTCTAGAAGCCTAGACTCTGCTCCAGTCCTGTCTTTGTGGACAACCTTGAGACTGAGGGGCAAGAGGAACCCCTGAGATGAGCTGCTCTGTGCCCTCCAGTTGCCAGGAACCTGGTCTTTGGGCCAGAGGCCAAGGCAGTGCTGGCTTCGAAGCTGATTTGGGGGTGTGCAGAGGAAGCTGTGCTGAGAATTAAGAGAACTGGAGTCAAGGGAGGGTGGAAGAGAAGAGAGAGAGATAATACCCAGCATAATAGTACCTTGGGATTTCAGAGGATCAAGCTGAGCTGCGGTCTCTCTAGCACAGACTCCCAGCCCTGCATCCCCACCCCCACCCCACCCCATTACTTGGCCTGGCTCTAAGTCCAGGGGCATCTCACGCAGCACACTTTCAGAAGGAGGATGCTGATACACTTCATGATCATCTTTTCCACTTGAAAGGTCTGGAGGTTCTTCTTCTTGTCTAACCTCCCTCCTTCATTCTGTAATATACATTTTTTTTTCTCTTTCTACTTTTGGGAGTTTGAAAGGGGAATCCAAATACTATATGCTCTTCTCTCATCCCTACAGTAGGTCAGAAGTTCTTAACCTGGAGTTTGTGGATAGAATGTAGAGGTCTTTGCATTTGGATGAGGGGGAAGTAGTACATTTTTATTTATACAAACTGTAACTGAAATTTAGCGTTTTAATGTTGGTAAGAATCCATGATCGTATTAGCAGATATTTTCCTACCATACTGCCTTTGTTGCGGGTACTGTAAAAATCAGTTATGCTTGTCACTACTTTGAAATTAAGGGAGTTATTAAGTCTACAACTAGATCTTATTATTTAATGCATTACACAAACTGTATTGCATAGCACACGTGTTACTGTATCACACGTTTGGTGGTTTTAACATTTTGATAACTTTAAATGTAATTTGTTTCTTATGTATTTTATTTTAGGCATTTATGAACATTCCGGCATTGCCAGACTTATTAAGGGGGATTTTGACTCAAAAAAATCCCCCTTGTGTGGGAGTTCCCTGGTGCTCTAGCAGTTAGGATTTGGCGCTTTCACTGCTGTGGACTGGGTTTAATCCCTCCTCTGGGAACTGAAAGCCTACAAGCCACACAGCGTAGCCAAAAAAAAAAAATCTCCCTTGTAGAGTAGAGTTGTAGATAATCTACTTGACTAGTAGGAAGAAAAGGGTAGAAGAAGGGCAGGAAGAAAAGGGAGTGTTCCTGAGAGGGCAGACTGGCGCCTGTGTTTGGGGAAGGTTAAGAGCAGGGCGGAGGTTTTCATGGGATATTTTGTGATTTTTCGTCTTGGTTGGGTTCAGAGCAAAGGAAAGCAGATTGAGTTAGAAAAAGTGAGATAAAATTAGGAGAAACTTCCAGGTCTGGAGACGGTGAGAACTGGGGAGGTCAGGGATGGGTCACCTAAGCGTCCCCTTTTGGAAGTGGTGCTCAATGTGACCAGGAAGCTGGGGGGAAGACGCCTTCCAGGGGAGAGGCTGCTGGGGGCGGGGCAGCCTGGCAGGCGCAGCTTCCTGTTGTTGCTACCCCTGGGAACCTGGCCATGTTGCCCTTGGCGAGGCCCAGCCTGAGCTGTGGCAGCCTGCTCCCAAGGTCAAAGAATAAATTAAAGGTAAAGGGTGGACCCCCACCCTGGGCTCCCCCACTCCCATCCCACCACTGTCACCACCATCTGGGCTGGCTGGAGGAAGCTGTGTCCCAGCCCCCACCAGGCCAGGAGAAGTGGAACAAGCTGTGGTTTTGGACCCTCTTGCAGTTTCATTGCATCCCGAGATGGTTTGGGTTTCAAATCGACTTGCTTGTCCTTAGAGGCTTCCCTTACCCCATCCCCAGGGCGCAGAAGCCTGCAGTGGCTTACCTTGCGCAGCAGCCCTGCGAACAGGTATTTCCAGAGAGCTAAGACCTCTTCTCGCCGCTCTTCGTGCCGCGGGGCTGCTCCTGGCTCCCGGACCTCTGGCTCAGCTGTTTGCACACTCTGCACAGAGCAGACCCAGGAAACAGGGTCGGCCACCCAGTGGGCAGGGTCAGATGCCAGCTCTCTAACGTGGCAGGCCAGCCGCAATTGTGGGGTCTTTGTTCCTTTGCCTCCACCTATTTCAAACGCGTCTCCGGTTCCTGGTTCTCTCCATTGTCTCTGTTCCACCCACCCAGACCCAGGCTCTGCACCTGCACTGTCTGATATGGTAGCCACGAGCCACACGTGGCCACTTCCATTTAAATTAATTACATTAAAATTCAGTTCCTTCATCATACCAGCCACATTTCAAGTGCTCAATAGCAAATGTCCCTGGTAGGTGCTTTGTTGCACAGCACAGCTGTGGAGCATTTTTACTCTCAAAGGACGTTCTCTTGGACAAGACTACTCTAGACGTTATCCCCCTACATCAGCCACTATGTCTGGCCTGGATCAACCCATCCTCCCTGACCCAGGTATCTTCCTCCCTGTGCAAAGTGGTGTTTCTAAAATGCAAGTATAACTGTTGCTCCTTAGCTTAAATGACTCCCCCATCTCTCCCCCCCCCCACCCCTCTATCTCACACATACACACACACACCCCTCCTTGGTCTGATACCTAAGACACTCCGTGAGCTGCCCTCTGCCCTCCACCCCCCCCCCCCCCCCGCCTTGTCCCTTGCCAAGGGGCCTCAGAGACACTAACCCAGCTACACAGAACTACCCCTGACCTTTGACCACGGGAGGCACACACCCTAAGGCTTTGTGAATGAGGAAATGATGACACCCACTGGCTGTTTCTCCATCACGTTTCCTTTGAATCATGTGTTTCTGAACGTATCTGTACTGAAAGTGAACAGCCCTTCTTGCTTTTACTAAGTTTTCTTGAACTTGTTGAGTGATTTTGGCATCAGCAGGAGAGTTCATGACAAGAATTTCAAGAACTGATTTTTCTTGTTTATGTATAGAGTGCCTGCCGAACGCGTCCACAGCCTGAATCTGGGTGGTGGCCAGATTCAACAGGCTGTTTAGTTGATACACAGTTTCCAGGAATCACTTCCTTTTTAGGCCTTTTCCCTTTCTCTTCACTTTTCCAGTTGGTACCATGCGTTGGCCTCTGTTTTGAGGCCTTGCCTTCCCTACCCACTCCCCCAAGAGGAACAGATTCACTCTGAACCCCTGGGAGTAGAGAACCAGCCTCGCTGCTGGGCGTGAGCAAGGCTCCCACCTGGGCTCGGAGACTCCCTTCCATTAGCCTCCCACCCGCACTCCCTCTGTGACTGCACCCACCCTGATAACAGGTGAATCGCCTGGGACGACCATCATCTCGGGAAAAGGTCCCTCCTCCTAGTCTCACCTCTTTTAAGATAGGAATTGTATTTTCATCTCTGTTTCCCTAGCACGGAAATATACTTGTTTGCTGAATGGATGGTTGAATCAAAGATGGAAGCTTTTCCATTCACTCCTGCCCACTGACCCCTCTTCTATTCTCTGAAAGCACTTAGGTTCTGAACCGCTCATTGGCTACCCTCCTTTCTATGCAAATTGCCTGTCTACCAGACTAGATCCCAAAGCCCTTAAGGGCACGTCTCCCATTTATTTGTAACCTCAGCACCTGGCGCCCAGCAGTGGGGGTGGTCAGGTGTCAGAGCAGGCGAAGGCCCAGAGTTGCTGTCGGGAGGCGTGGAGGGTAGATGGACCCAAGAACTGACTGACCAGCAGTGGTTTGCTTTGCTCTCCAGGGGGCTGTTGTGGTTCCGACTATAAGCAGTATGTGTTTGGCGGCTGGGCCTGGGCCTGGTGGTGTATCTCCGACACTCAGAGGTAAGGGCCTGGGGGCTGGCGAACCGGGCATCCTGGTGGGCAGAGGAGAAGAGGGTTTCTGTCCTTACCCCCCTGACCCCCACAGGTCAGCTAGAGCATCTACCACTTGCTGCCTTCCACTCTAGGGGTGGGAACTGCCTAAGAAGCAGATGAAACAGCTTACACAGGGATGCAGGAGGTCTGTCTGTGGGCACCTCCTCCTTGGTGGGTGTGCTTTTTTCCACTGAGGGCATCACTTCTGTCCCAGAGAATTTTCAAGCGGAATCCTAATGCCCTGATTCTAGCTCATTTATTCATGAAGCCTTAATTATACACCTGTTCGGAGTGGGCCTAGGAAGGGAGGAGAGGCTGAAGAGACCCCTTACACACACCCTCACCTGTGCAGGCCCTGGGGCAATGCAGGCAGGGGCTAAAAGGCAGAGAATGGAAGGGGCTCTGACAGCAGGGTGTTAAAGACAAGGGGTGGGCATCTAAGGAATAGGCACTGGGGCCGGGCAAGGCAGGTCTGGACCTCCCAAATAAGTCTGGAGAGGCTTACTAGGGGAAGGGAGGTTTCAGCTCCCCAGAGGGCCCACCATCAGGCTCTACCTGCTGGCTTCCCTAGAGCCCGCAGCAGGACTAGACTTGGCCTGGACCTCTCCTGCCCCCCTCACTGCCCACCCAGGAGGAGAGGAGGCCGACCACCTCTCCACCAGCACCCCCTTCCTGACTGTGGGAGATCAGGGGAGGGGCCCAGGTTCTTCCAGGCGAGGACGCAGGCAACACGGGCAGCAGAGTTGCAAAAGTGCGGGCACGCTGGCAGGCGTGGGAATCACCGGGAGGGGAAGCAACAGAGGTTCCAGTGAAGATCCCCTCCATCCCAGCCCCGCCAGTCAGCAGAGAGCGGCGCCATGGCCACACCCAGCTGCTAGTGCCTGGGACTCCAGGGCGTCTGAGGGTGTTGGCTAGGGGCATGGGAAGCATGTCACAACTTTTCAACTTCACTGATCTTTCAGTAACCCCTCCACTGGCCCATCTCTCTCTGCCCTTGGCCCTGCCTGAGTTGAGGGATCCTAGGGGACTTTTCTGGCCCAAGGGCAGAGGTGTCAGAGAGTCATCAGTACTGGTCACAGCTTCCTCTCAGGCAGATCCTAAGGACTCCAGGGGGCCAGCTGGCCTGTCAGAAGCCCTGCGGTGCCCTCTCCAGAGACATTGTCACCCCACACACCGTGCAATCCCGGGGCAACAGTATCTTGTCCAAACGGCTTGACGTACAGCCAGGCTGAGAGCATTTGCCATTTGCCCAGAGACCAGTCCTACCCGGGCATCCACTGCTGGGGAAACGGCCCAGCAGCCCTTTCTCCACATCTGCAGTCCCCCCTACCCCTTCTTTGCTCCAGGCAGCAGAGCCCCAAGACAGGAGGGCCAAGCTTCTCTGACAGCACGTTTGAAAGTGAGGGCTGGGGGGTCTTGTACCTCATCCTGGGAAGCTGATCTTCCACACCCGGGCTCAGCATCCTCCCTCGGTCCCACTTGCTGGGTAGTCTGAGCCTGCAGCCTCTGTCCTTCTTGGACCTTGTTCTGGGGGCAGCCCCTTCCCCAACCCCTGGGCTGCTCGGGGGACATCTCCACAAGCTGGGACATTTATTCCCCTAGGCCGGCAGGAGCCTCTCAGGTCAGAGTAGAGGTTTCTAACCCAGCCTCCTTTTGAGGCACTTTCCACAGCCATCCTACACGTCACCCACCCTCAGTGTCAGCCATTCTTCAGACTCAGTGAAGTCCCTTCTGCTGCACTTCTCTGCCACATCCTGTCCTATCCTGAGGCCCTGATGTGGGCAGCTCTCTCTCCCTCACCTGAGCTGTTTCCTCCACCTCTGGCATCTGAGCTGCAGCCTCCCTCCTCTCCCTCCCTCCCTCCCTCCTCCCCCCACCTCCTTCCCTCCTCCCTCCTTCCTGTCTCCCTCTCTGCTCCTTCCCCAAAAGAGAGCCTGGTGGGTTCCTGTCTGAGCTGGGTCTAGAGTCCTCTCAGGCCCAAGGCTGCTGTTTTTAGGGGCTCGAATGAAGGCAACATTTGCACGTTTGCATGGCTGGAGCCCCCAGGGCTGGCCCTGTGAGAGCTGAGGTCGGGGATCCACCTTGCCTGCCACTCCCCACCCCCCATCCCCAGTCCCCCTGCTTCTGCTCCTTCACCTCAGCCTCTCTCCTCCCTTCCTCTGGTTTAAGAAAACCTTCCACGCTGTCCACAGCCTGGCCTCTGCCTGGACCAGCACCCCTCACACACTTGCACACCCGCTGCCCTAGGGAGGCCCAGCGAGGGTGGCCCAGGTGGCCGAGACACCTGGTTTTCTCTGCCACAGCGCTGCCTGTGCCCGGCTCTGGGAGCTCCCAAGTGAATGGCTCCATCATCCCTGTGAACATCCCAGCAGGGGTACACGTTCTCCCCCAGCCTTCCTTGACACTCCCCTCCCCCCAAATCAGAAAATCCAAAACTTCGGGGGGGCTCTTCTGGCCCTGAGTTGCCTTCTTAGGGATACGTAGCACAGGCCTCGGGGGGGTGTGTCCTGAGCAGGATTCAGCATTTGCTGTGGCTCATTAATCCCCAGAGTGGCCTCCCCCTCCCCCACCCCCCCAGTTTCTGGAAACACAGGTTTGCCTGTGTCTGGAGGGTGGCGCTGAGGCTGTCTCCCAGATTGTGCCAGGAATCTCCTGGGAAAGTGAGGTGGTGGGTAACCCAGGTGCCCTACGCACAGGCCTCCCAACCTCAGGTCACAGGCCCAGGACATCGGCAGGCATTTCCTCTAGCCCGGCAGCTCCTTGGAAGGGTATGGGGGCTACAGGAGAGACCCAGAGGCCTCAGGCCAGCCAGGGGGTGTCTCTGTCCCCCTACGGCCCTAGGCTGAGCTGGCAGCGAGGGGGCTGACGTGTTCAGAGCGACCCCACCCCCCGCCCCAGGCATCAGGCTTCCGGTGCTCGTCTGGTAACCACTGTGTGTGTTTGCTGTGTCCCCTCCTGCCCCTTCCTGTCCCTACCTGTCCCTCCCCGCTGGCTGCTCCTCAGACTGTCTCTGGAGGTTATGACCATCCTGTGTCGCTGTGAGAATATTGAGACGTCGGAGGGGGTCCCGCTATTCGTAACAGGGGTTGCACAGGTAATAACCCACCTGCTTCCTCCTCTGTGTCTAACCTTCTCTCTTCCTGCCCTGCGGGGCCTGGCAGGCAGGAGCCAGATGGACTCCCCTCCTGAGAGCGTGCCTCCCTGCCCTCTGCTGCCACCTCTGCTGCTCCGGGTGGCAGGATGGAGCCCTGTAGAGCCCCAACGCCCTTGCCCTCACTCACCGGGGCCGCTCGTGAGGAAAGGGCAAGGGCTTCTGGAAGCTCCGCCCACGTCCACCAGTGGGTGTCCTTGGATGCCAAGGCTAAATTGGGAGTAAGTGGAGGCAAGAGACACAGGCCCTTTGGTGACAGAGCTGGATGTCCGCTTGGGGAGGAGTCCACCCTAACGACTCCTGCAGAAGTCCTCCAGGCACCACGGAGCCCCTTGCCGGCCCTTTCTCCAGGCTGCCACCCCAGTGTCAAGCCCTAACCCTCCTCCCTGCAAGGCCAGAAGATGGGTCCCATGGGGAGTTCTGTTCGCCCTGCCCCTTGACCCCCTCCAACCTCCTTGACAGGCCTGAGCGAAAAGAGCCATGGCCATTCCCCGCCCCTCATTCTGTATCAAGAGGTCTTTGAGCAGATCTCTGGTCACCAGACTCCAGCGTCCCCATCCGTGAAATGGGGAGAATTGTGCCCTCCCTGTGCCTTGTAGGAATATTGGAAAGGCAAGGAAAACAATATGAGGGCGCTTTGGGATTTTCAGGAAAGAAGTGCTAGAGGAGCCCCACCCGTATCATGAACGTGATCTCACTTGGAAAAGCAGGTGACCTGCTGTCTCATTGCCACGCGGCTGTAGCGCTGAGACGCTTTCCTGAGCCAGGGTGTTTGGCAACTCCAGGTGTTTTCTTCATGACGCGCAGCTTCCCGTCTTCATTGCTTCTTTCACCAGCTCCCTGTTGAGCACCTTGTCAGCTCCAGGCACTGTGAAGGCAGCGATGGACCTCAGGAAGCCCCGCCCGCTCATAGAGTCTGCGTGCTGGCGGGTCCCCAGGCTGGGCAAGACCTACACGTCACCTTACCCATCCTCCTCCCTCTCATGAAATTGTCCTTCAGCTTCTCAGGCGAAACCCCTGCACGACCGCTTCCTCACCTGCCTTGTTATCCCTAAGAGGAAGGGGACTGTCACCATCACACCCACCTCTTGTAGCCGCAGGAGGGCAGGCTTCCGGGCAGAGGCCTGAGAAGAAGCTCAGAGCACCTCGTGCGGAATGTGTAGGGTCCAGGCCTCCCTCGACAGCCCCGTCCAGAGCAGCCTTGTGTCCCTCCAGACCCACACTCTACTGGAAACAGCTGCAGAGGCCCACGTCCCTTTTCGGCTGGGTGCTGTGGACCCTTGAGGACGCAGGTTGTCTGGGCAGAACAGCTCTTCGTAGGGTTAGTGCTCCTTGGCCAGGAAGCTCTCGTGTGAACCCAGCCCTTTCCCCCACTGGCCCACCTGGGCACAACCCCAGAGGGCGGACCTCATGTCCTAGCCTGTTGCCAGGTAGAGGGACCAGGCAGGGCTTCCCTGGCAGGGGGCAGACCCAGGATCACCTCCATCTTGGCCCAGCAGTGGGCACACTCCCAGCGTGCCAGGCTACGAGGCGGAGCTTTCTCGGCAGCCCCCTGGGGGCATCCCGGGGAGCTGAGCAGACCCAGGGAGCAGGTGAGGGTCCCTGGGGGAGTTCAGATGGCACCCGTGGACGGCCCACACAGCACGGCCTGGAGGACCGGCACTTAGGTGCTGTCCCAGGACACACGCAGCTGCACCTAGACTGCCCGCCATGCCCCTCCCCTGGCCCAGACCACCCACAGCCACTTCTCTACTTCCTTTTCCTGCTCTTCCAGCCAGGCTGGTTGGAGCAGAGGACGTGTGCGCACGTGGGTAGCACACTGCACTCCTTTCCCCCAGCCATCTGCACCCCCTCCCCGCCCTGCTTCCCCAGCCACCTCCTCCTCACAGGCTCCCAGCTCTGCCCCTTGGAGCGTCCTCCCCTCCCCTCCCCTGCAGCAGGGCCCCTGGCCCGTCCCAGCCGGAGCAGTGAGGTATCACACTTTTCCCCCCGCACCGCAGGCCCTGGGCCCCCAGACCCATGGCCCTGTTTTGCGTTTCTTGGCAGGATTTCCCTAGAGATTATGACGTTGCAGCCCCGCTGCGAGGACGTAGAGACGGCCGAGGGGGTAGCTTTAACTGTGACGGGTGTCGCCCAGGTATAGTAACTCCGCAGCCCCACGCATGTCCGTGGAGCTGCCTCATCCCCATGCTGGGGTTTGGGGGGAGGAGGAGAGGACGGCAGCCAGGGGCAGTCTCTCTCCAGCCGCCCCGCCCCCGCCGCCCCTTCCAAGAGAGGGTCATCGCCACTGGACCACACTCAGCTTCTTGGCCCCCCAGCAGGACTAACGGACACCCCTTCTTTCCCCAGCGGGCCCGCGGAGGACAGAACCAGTGCCGAGGGCTCCTGTCTCACTAACCCCACCCCGTTCTTTGCAGGTGTCAGAAATGCCAAGCCCCAGAATCCAGGCCTTCCCTGTTCCCTGGGGAGGGGGCTGCTGGGTGGGCACCAGCGGGCGAGGCCACGTGAGGCAGGGGCGCTCTGGGCTCTGGAGTCGGAGGCTGCGTTACGTTCCCAGCTCGGTGCCTGGGTGACGGGCTTCCTGCTCTCCAGAGGTCCACACAGGGCAGCTTCGGCCACCTTCTAGGCCTCTGGTGAGGGGGTTGTTGGCTCGGTACCGTGGGGAAGAGAGGCAAGAGGATGCCCGCCCTCGGTGGCGGACCCCGGACCTGTCTCCTGCCCTGTCCCGGCTCTCTTTCCTAGTCTGTCTGTCTGTCTGTGCCCCTGTTGCTCATTCTCCTTTTTGCAGAGACCTGCAGGCTAAGGGGCAGAGAGTGGACTGGAGGGGAAGGGGGGGAGTCCCAGATGCCCAGGAGAGAGGCCGTGGCAGGGCCTGGGGCTGCCAGTGAAGAGGAAATTTCTCAGTATGAGTTCCTTGTGTTTGCTCCCCGCTGGAGGCCTCAGACAGACTCCCCCCCCCCCCCCCGGTCCCAGCCCCTAGGCCGCCAGGTCTTGAAAAGGAGGGGGGGGTACCGCCACCATCCTCCTGGGTCTGGGGCCTCCGTGTGCCTCCCTCCAGCCTGGCTCAGGCATCTCTGTGGCCACCGGCAGGTGAAGATCATGACTGAGAAGGAGCTCCTGGCCGTGGCCTGCGAGCAGTTCCTGGGCAAGAGCGTGCAGGACATCAAGAACGTCGTCCTGCAGACCCTGGAGGGGCACCTGCGCTCCATCCTCGGTGAGGCTGCCCCGTCCAGGCACCCCTCTGCTGCCTTCAAGGAGCCTCACAGGGTCCCTAAGTCACGGACAGGGAGGGGATGGGGTGGGCAGGGGCGTCTCTCAGTCCCTCTGAGAGGCTTCTAACTAAAAGGCTGATACATTTTCCCTCAAGTATTTCCTTTTGAAACGTCAGGTGACTTGAGTGAAGAGGAGGGCATTGAGGTAGGGGGTGAGCGGCTGCCAGTCTGGTCAGGCACCCGGTGCTTCTTGGGACACTTTTCCTCATCCTGCCTGGACCCTGCCAGAGGATGCTCGGTGTTAGACACCGTTAAGAAGAAACCCAGGAGGACCCAGCTCAGGCTGCAGGACCCCTGTGTGCACTCAGACCTCCACCTGCATGCCTCCTCCCTTTCCCAGCTTGCTGAGGGGCCCCAGGGGAGCCAGCCCGTGATCCTTCTGCCCCCAGGGACCCTGACGGTGGAGCAGATTTATCAGGACCGGGACCAGTTTGCCAAGCTGGTGCGGGAGGTGGCAGCCCCTGACGTCGGCCGCATGGGCATCGAGATCCTGAGCTTCACCATCAAGGTGCAGTGTGATGGGAAGGCTGTGGCCTCTGTGTCCATCTTGGGGAGAGCCTTGGCCACAGGGGCACCTTTATGCCTCTGACTGTTCCCAGGGGTGACTCCCCCTTCCTCCCCAGGACGTGTATGACAAAGTGGACTATCTGAGCTCCTTGGGCAAGACGCAGACTGCTGTGGTGCAGAGAGATGCTGACATCGGAGTGGCCGAGGCCGAGCGGGACGCAGGCATCCAGGTATGTGTGCTTTCCTTCCCGGCCCCAGGGACAGAGAGCTCAGGGGTGGTGGGACCACGGTGGCTAAGGGACCCTCAGCACCTGCCCCTCCTGCTCCCAGGAAGCCGAGTGCAAGAAGGAGATGCTGGACGTGAAGTTCATGGCAGACACCAAGATCGCCGACTCCAAGCGAGCCTTCGAACTGCAAAAGTCAGCCTTCAGTGAGGAGGTCAACATCAAGGTGAGAAGCCGTAGGGCATCCCAGGTTGGGGCTCAGGGCCCAGGACCTGGCGGCCAGCCTCTGACCTGCTGACCACACTCCCGCCACAGACGGCTGAGGCCCAGCTGGCTTACGAGCTACAAGGGGCCCGTGAGCAGCAGAAGATCCGGCAGGAGGAGATTGAGATCGAGGTTGTGCAGCGCAAGAAGCAGATTGCGGTGGAGGCGCAGGAGATCCTGCGCACGGACAAGGAGCTCATCGCCACAGTGCGCTGCCCCGCCGAGGCCGAGGCCCACCGCATCCAGCAGATCGCTGAGGGAGAGAAGTAAGTGCTGTGGGCGGGCGATTAGTCCGGCTCCTCTGCCGCCCATGCACTCCCTCCACCCCTGACCGAGCTTGGAGGCCCCTTCTCTCCCACACCTGCTTCCTCACTGTGAAGTAGGGGTAACCCTGCCTTCCCCATGGGATTGCTGTTAGGAAGGCTGAATTAGATGTAGGAGACTTAAGGGCCCGGTATGCTACTTGGCACAGAGAGCGCCCTGGTTGGTCCCCTCTCTCATTTGCATCTGGGAGTCAGTGCCCTCTCCCTGGCCAGAGTCAGAAGGCAGGGCACCCCCTCTCATGGGTCTCCCACCCCTGGCACCTGTCAAAGCAGAGGGTTGAGGGTTTGCTGACCCCCAGGCAAGGCCTGAGGGACCCCTGACACGTCCCACTGATCCTGCCTGCCTCGACTCCCCCAGGGTGAAGCAGGTCCTCTTGGCACAGGCAGAAGCCGAGAAGATCCGCAAAATCGGGGAGGCAGAGGCAGCGGTCATCGAGGCGATCGGCAAGGCAGAGGCCGAGCGGATGAAACTCAAGGCTGAGGCCTACCAGAAATATGGGGATGCAGCCAAGATGGCCTTGGTGCTGGAGGCCCTGCCCCGGGTGAGGCTCCCACCCCAGGCTGGGACTGGCTGGGCAAGTGCTAGACGTCTCTGGGCCTCGTCAGTAACACAGCGACGGCTGGCTGGGAGGGTTCAATGGGGGAGCGCTCAGCAGAGGGGGAAGAACCCCACAACGGGCATAGGCTCATCCCTAACCCACTGGACCATCTGACCATGAGTTGCCAATAAGGGCCACCCAGGCTGCGAGGGATTGGGTGAGGTGGGGACAGGCAGGAGAGATGCTGGACAGGGCAGGTGGATGGAGTCCGAGTAGCAGCCAGCTCTCCTCCCATGCCGCCTCCTAGATTGCTGCCAAAATCGCCGCCCCGCTGACCAAAGTCGATGAGATTGTGGTCCTCAGTGGGGACAACAGCAAGGTGACGTCGGAAGTGAACCGACTGCTGGCCGAGCTGCCTGCCTCTGTGCACGCCCTCACGGGCGTGGACCTGTCTAAGGTGGGTGTCTAGCCATCTGCGGTGGGTTGCTGGGCAGCCCAGTGGACTGGCCCAGGGGGAGCGGTAGGGGGCCCCGGAGCCAAGGCCTCACGGCATCTCCCATCCTTGCAGATACCACTGATCAAGAAGGCTACCGGTGCACAGGTGTGAGGTCCCGAAGGCCCACACCCTTCAGCAGCCACCGGCCCCCTTCAGCAACCGTTTTAATACCACAGGGACAATGGGAACGTTATTGACTCTGGTGCCTTATTTTGTAGGGACCAGAAGTGCTGCGTGTTCAGGCCTCTGGCTGTCTTCCCTCCTCCCCTGTCTCTGTCTCCTTCATCTTCTCTTCTGCCCCACCCCCTCACTTTCACTGCCACATTCGTCTGGTTTGTCTCTCCTGCCCTTGTTTCCCTGTACACCTCTTCCTTTGTCTCTCTGTCTTTTTCTCCCCCTCTCTCTTCCTACCCTCTACACACATCATGTAATTTAAGATGACGATGTTTATTATAATCACTGTCTGTCTGTGGGGGGTGGCCCTGCTGCCCCTCAGAATCCTGGTGCCTTGAAGTTTTCTGTGCATCTGTCCACTCCCCCTGTGGCCCCAGCCAGAGCTTCAGCATGGGTGCGGGGATTCCGGGTAGGATGGCCACCCTGCCCTCTCCTGGCCTGGTCCCTGCCCCCAGGAAGCCCTCAGCCCCGCCCAGTCTGGCCCCTCTCGGCCCAGGTAGCGGTGGCTACAGGCGCAGGGCCAGCGCCCTTCTCTAAGCCCCTGCCCGACTCCAGGCCTGCTCTCGTACCTTACCTCTTTCTCCCCCGCCCAGGGGCACAGAGGGAAGGCCTCCCGTGTAGAGCAGCCCCCTCAGTTTACTACTGCCTTAGGAGGCCCCTGCTCGTGCTCAGGGAAGTCCCCTTCATGGGCATGTCCCTACGAGGTGGAGTGGGGCTTGGTCCCAACTCTGCTAAGCCTTTCTGGGATCAGGATCTAGCCGTTCTGGGGACTGGAAAGTGTATAGACCCTCTTCCTGCTAGAGCTGTACTGTCCTGGGTATCGGGCCGGGCCCTTCCAGTGGGCACGGCTGTGCCAGCCCTATACAGAATCCAGTGCTGTAGACGGGCCAAACTTCACACCCCTTTTGCCAGCTTTCTTCCTGGCCAGAGAGATCGGGTTCCAGCCATGGGGAAGCAGCCCAGTCCTCTGTGTCCTTGCTCCAGTGGAGGCAGAAGAGCCCAGGACCCAAGCATCCTGGCAGGGGTGCTGTGGGTGTCCTGTGGTCCCAGTCCCCCACCCCTTGCCCTGCCCCAGCCTGTGTAGCTGTTCCTGCATGTGGATGCTGCATGTCTGGTCTGGGGCTGGAATGCTGCACTGCCCCGCTGCCTGTCCCTTCTGGTAAAATAAAGGTCTGGTTATGTCCGTGCCCTGTATTGTGTCTTTTGTGAGAGGAGAGACTGGGAAGCAAGAACCAGCCAGGTCCCCCACCCATACACCCCTTTGGCCTGAAGGCTGCACGTTGTCTCTTCTTCCCCACCGTAGCCACTGGGGGGCATCAGTGGGCCTTGCCCCCTTAGCATCCTCCAGCAGGGCAGCTGTCACCCAGGTGCTGAAGGCAGACCTGAGCCCTGAGAGACCTGGCTCCACTGCAGACGCAAGATGGAAGGGGCTGCCAGGTTCACGGCACTTCTGTGCCCATCCTGAGCCCCACTCAGTAATGGAGACTGTTTTCTCCAGAGCATGAACTCTGGAGTCAGACTGCTTGGGTTTAAATTTTAGTTCTGTTGTTTATCCCCTGTGCAATCTTGGGCAAGTAACTTCATCTTTCTGGGCTTCGGTAATTGTATTCATTTTACAAATTTAATGCTTCCTGTATGCCAGGAGTTGTCCTAGATGCCATGAACAAAAAGCTCTACCTTTTAGAGCTTACATTCAGGTGGGGGGAACAAAATACAAAAAATTAAATATACAGTATTTTAGATAATGGTATAGGCTAAGGAGGAAAATAAACAGGGAAAGGAATAGGAAGTTTGGGAGGATGTTGAAATTTCAGGGTGAGGAAGACCTCATTGAGAAAGTAGCGCTGAGGAAAGGAAAGGAACAAGCCATGGGGCTATCAGAGAAGAGCTTTCTGTCCAGAGCTCCCAAGGGGGAAGTGTGTCTGACATGATTAAAAAACAGGGGTTTCCCTGGTGGTCCAGTGGTTAGGGCTCTGCACTTCTGCTTCAAGGGGCATGGGTTCAATCCCTGGTTGGGGAATTTAAAAAACAAACAAACAAAAAAAAAAAACAGCAAGGAGGTCAGTGTGTTTGGAAGTGAGTGAATGAATGAGCAGTGAAGAGTGCTAGCTGATGATGTCAGGATGGAAACCTGTTTCTGGTTCACGTGGAATCTTAATGGGGTGTATTTTGGCCTTTACTCGGAGATGGGAAACCACTGAAGGGCTTCAAAGGAGAAGTGATATGATCTGACACATGTAAAAATCATTCTAGGAACTGAGACAATTCAAGGGAGATAGGAAAATCTTTTCCAAAAATGGTGCTGGAACAACTGCGTCTAAATGAGAGAAAAAAAATTATCACAACCCCTACCTCATTTCATATACAGAAACTAGTTTGAGATGGATCATAGATCTAATGGAAAAAAAACATAAAGCTTATAAAACAAGAGGGAAATTTTTTATGACCTTGACATAGGCAAGATTTCTTAGGACAAAAATGAGGGAAAAAAAATCATTAGCCATAAAGAAAAAATTAGTAAATTGGACCATCAAAGTAAGTCTCTGTTCATCAAAAATAAACTTAAAATGAAAAGGCAGGACTTCCCTGGTGGTCCAGTGGTTAAGACTCTGCACTCCCAATGCAGGTGGCGCGGGTTTGATCCCTGGTTGGGGAACTAGATCCCGCATGCTGCACAGCACAGCCAAAATTTTATAGAAGAGAGTAGAAGAATAGAATAGAATAATTTAGAATAGAATAGAAGAATAGAATGGAAATGAATAGAATAGAATAGAACGTAGAATAGGAAATAGAATAGAAAATTAGAATAGAATAGAATAGAATAGAATAGAATAGAATAGAATAGAATAATAGACTAGAATAAGCAAGCATAGTCAGAAAAAACATGTACAGTATGTGTTTCTAACAAAGGGCTTGCATCTCATTTAAAAAGAACTCCCACAAATCAATAGTAGAACAATAGGAACATCACTCTGCTCTGCTGACAATGGAATGGAGAGGGACGGTTGCTTCTTACCAGTACTGCAGTAACACAGGTGAAATGTGATGGTGATTTGGACCAATGGGTGTGGTGAGAAGCACTCAGATTCTGGATCTATTTTGAAGTAACCAGAGTTGCTGACGGTGTAAGAGAAAAACGGGGGGAAATGCCCTCAATATGCCACGTCCATGAATTTAAAGACTCAGTATTGCAAAGATAGCATTCCTCCCCAATTGGTCTATAGGTTCAATATAATCCCAATCAAAATACCAAGAGATTTTTAACTGACAAATTTTGAAAGTTATGGGGAATTGCCAAAGGACCAAGAAAAAGCAAGACAAGCTTGAAAAAGAGAAAGTCGGAGGATTTGAATATCAGATGTCAAGACTAATTAAGACAGTGTGACACTAGCACATTGTAGATCAATGGAATAGAATAAAAAGTCCAGAAATAGATCCACACTTGTTTTATGACAAGAGTGGCAATGCAGAGCTGTGGGGAAAGGACAGTCTTTTCAATAAAAGATACTGGATATCTGGGGGGGGGGGGGAATGGTTCTTGACCTTGAACCTAACATTCTACATGAAATCAGTTCCAGATGGATTATGGATCTAAATGTGAAAAGTAAAATAGTAAAACATATAGAAAATAACAGACTATCTTCATGACCTTAGGGTAATTAAAGATTTTTAAAAACAGTGTAAAAATCAGTGACTGTAAAAGAAAAGATTTATAAATTAACATAAAAATTAACATCTGTTTATCAAAAGACATACTAATCTCCAGGGAATTACACTGAACAAAAAAGGCCAATCCCAAAATGTCACATACTACATACATGCTTCCAACTCTATAACTTTTATTTTTAATTGTGGTAAAGCACACATAACATAAATTTACCATCTTAATCTTTTTTAAGCATACAGTTCAGTGGTATTAAGTACATTTACGTTATTATGTAACTATCACCACCATCCATCTTCCAGAACTCTTTGCATTTTGTAAAACTGAACCTCTATACCCATGTAACAGTAACGTCCCATTATTCCCTGCCCCCAGCCCCTGGCAACCATCAACTTACTTTCTGTCTCTATGAATTTGACAGCTATATATATATCACATAAGTGAAATCATACAACATTTGTCTTTTTGTGACTGGCTTCTTTCACTTAGCATAATATCCTCCAGTTTCATCCATGTTGTAGCATACGTCATGATTTCCTTCCTTTTTAAAGGGGAATAATATCCCATTGTATGTATATGCCACATTTTGCTTATCCATTCATCTGTTGATAGACACTTGGATTGCTTCCATGTTTTAGTTATTGTGAACAATGCTGCTATGAACATGGGTGTACAAATATCTCTTCAAGACTCTGCCTCGGGGACTTCCCTGGTGGCCAGTGGTTAAGAATCCGCCTGTCAATGCGGGGGACACAGGTTCAATCCCTGGTGCGGGAAGATACCATATGCCGAGGAGCAACCGAGCTCGCATGCCTAGAGCCCATGCTCTGCAACAAGAGAAGCCACCATACTGAGAGGCCAGTGCACTGCAAGGATGAGTAGCCCCGCTTTCCAGAACTAGAGAAAGCCCATGTGCAGCAACGAAGACCCAACGCAGGCAAAAATAAATGAATAAAGAAATAAATAAATATTTTTTTAAAAAAGACTCTGCTTTTAATTCTTTTGGGTGTATAGCCAGAAGTGGTATTGCTGAGTATTTCTATTTGTAATTTTTTAAATAAATTTATTCATTTATTGGCTGCATTGGGTCTTCATTGCTGCACATGGGCTTCCTCTAGTTGCAGAGCACTGGGAGGGGGGGCTACTTTTTATTGCGGTGCGTGGGCTTCTCATTGTGGTGGCTTCTCTTGTTGCAGAGCACAGGCTCTAGGCGCGTGGTCTTCAGTAGTTGTGGCACATGGGCTCAATAGTTGTGGCTTGCGGGCTCTAGAGCACTGGCTCAGTAGCTGTGGCACACGGGCTTAGTTGTTCCGCAGTATATGGGATCTTCCTGGAACAGGGATCGAACCTGTGTCCCCTGTATTGGCAGGCTGATTCTTAACCACTGCACCACCAGGGAAGTCCCTATCTGTAATTTTTTGAGGAACTATATTCTTTTCTAGAGCCACTGCACCATTTTACATGTGCACCACCTACCAACAGTGTACAAGTGTTCCAATTTCTCCACATTCTTACCAACACGTTCTTTCGTTCTTTCCTTTTTTGGGGGGAGTGGGGGTATTAGCCATCCTAGTGGGTGTGAGGTGTATATAACATCTTTGAAATGAAATGAAGAAGAGATTAGTGGCTGCCAGCAGTAGGGCAGGGGTGGGTGTGGCTGTAAACATTAGGGATCCTTGCACTAGAACTGCTCAGTAACTTTACCATGGTGGTGGATACATGTACATACACAGGTGATAAAATTGTGTAGAACTTAATACACACATAAGTGCGCACAAGCAAAACAGGACATCTGAATAAAATGGGTCAATGATATCAATGTCAACATCCTGTGATATTTGGCTGTGGTTATGATATTATTCTGCAGTTTTGCAAGACGTCACCAGTGGAGAAACTGGGCAAAGTGTGACAGGGATCTCTACGTATCATTTATTACAACTGCATGTGAATCTACAATTGTTTCAATAACAATTTCAATTAACAAACACAGACACATACTCACACACACAGACCCACTGAGAGTATGAGAAGGCAAGCCTCAGAATAATGGAAAAAGATAGTTACAGTACATACATCTGGGGGAAAAACTAGCACCCAGAATATACTTGCAAATCAAGAAGGAAAAAGATAACCCATCGGAAAAAGAGAGGACTTCCTAGGTAGCACAGTGGTTGAGAATCCGCCTGCCAATGCAGGGGACACGGGTTCGAGTCCTGCCCCAGGAAGATACCACATGCTGCACAGCAACTAAGCCCATGCGTCACAACTATTGAGCCTGTGCTCTAGAGCCTGTGAGCCACAGCTGTTGAGCCCATGTGCTGCAGCTAGTGAAGCCCACACACCTAGAGCCTGTGCTCTGCAACAAGAGAAGCCACTGCAATGAGAAGCCTGTACACCACAATGAAGAGTAGCCCCTGCTCGCAGCAACTAGAGGAAGCCCGTGTGCAGCAACGAAGACCCAACACAGCCAATAAAAAAAAAAAATCCAATAAATAAATAAATTAAAAAAAAAGAAAAGAAAAAGAGAAATGATGGGTCAAGCACCACACAGAATGGCAAAGATAGTGGCAACAATATTTTCCATTCTACATGCTCCTCTTATAGTCCTTCCAATTAGAGGGGGAGCCGATGCCCCCTTCCCTTGAAACTGAATGGACTTCTGTGACTATTTAGAATATGGCAGAAGTGATACTATATGACTTCCAAGTCTAGCTCATAAAAGACAATGCATCTTTCACTTTATTTGCTGGAATCTTCTGTCTTTAAGGCTTCAGCCACTATGTAAGCAGTCTGACTGTGCTGTGAGGAAGCCCAAGCAGGCAGACCACATGAATAGGCCCTGAGCTACATGAAGAGAGAGGGATGCCTGGCCAGCCCCCACCTGACTTCTTCTGCAGGAGAAACCCCAAGTCAGTTCTGCCCAGAGGACCTCCTGAAATCCTGACTTCCGAAACTGTGCAAGGTAGGAAAAGAAGTGTTGTTTAAGCTTCTAGGTTTGGAGGTGATTTGTTACACGATAATGGATAATGGGAATAGCATGCATTACTTCATTAGTCATCAGGAAAGTGCAAATTCAGACCAGAACAGATATCACTGTGCATCCACCAGAGAGACTAAAATGGAAAAGAGTCACAATACCAAGTGTAGGCGAGGATGGAGAGCAATTGGAAATTTCACACACAGCTGGAAGAAATGTACATCAATACAACCACTTTGAAAACCTATTTGACAGAATATTGTACCTACGCCTGAACATAAACATGCCTTTGACCCAACCATTCCACTCCCAGCAGAAATACACACATGTGTGTACAAGAATTATTGGGAGTTCCCTAGTGGCCTTGTGGTTAGGATTCTGGACTTTTACTGCCTTGGCCTGGGTTCAATTCCTGGTCAGGGAACTGAGATCTTGCAAGCCGCACGGTACGGTCAAAAAAAAAAAAAGAAAAAGAAACAAAGAAAATTCATTGGCAGCGTTACGAATAACGGCCACCAAACTCAAACAATCCAAATGTTTACTAATGGTAGAATGAATAAAGTGTAGTATTTTCATGAAATTGAATACTATGCAGTTACGAAAATACTGACACATAAAACAACTTGACTGTTTTGCAAACATAATGTTGAGCTACAATAATATATAGTACATAGTCTATCATTCCATTATATAACGTCCAGAAAAGCAGGCAAAGCTGATCTATGGCATGAGAAGTCAGGATAGAAGTCACCTTTGGAGAGAAAGAGGGGAGTAAGAGAGGACTCAGGAGGCTCCTGGAAATGTGCTGTTTCTTGACCTTGGTGGTTGTTGCATGGGTGTGTTTACTTTGTGATAACTCACTTATGAGGTTTTTGTTGGTTTTTGGGGGGTGGTTTTTGGTACCACGCAGCTTGTGGGATCTTAGTTCCCCAACCAGGGATCAAAACCAGGCCCCCTGCAGTAGAAGCACAGAGTCCTAACCACTGGACCGCCAGGGAATTCCCTATTTTTGAATATATATATATATGTACTTCAATAAAAAGTTAATTCAAGAATATATTGTCTCAATGTGTACAGATGTATGTCCAAGCTTAATCAAATGGTGCATTTTTAATATGTGCATTTTATGGTCAATTATACCTTAATAAAGTATTTTTGAAGGTTGAAAAAAAAAAAGAATAAATTGCCTCCAAGGTTTTTTGGCTGGTCTGGAAGAACGGAGCTGCTATTCACTGAAATGCGAAAAACAGTTGAAGGAGCAGATTTGAGCTGGGATCAGGACCTCGGTTTTGGACCTATTCAGTCGAAGGTGCCTATTAGAGAAATTCGCCAAGCAGGAGATTCACTCTACAAGTTAGTTTTGGGGAGAGGCTTGGCCTGGACACATGATTTAGGGAGTCACCAGTATGTATACAGTATTTTTTTTTAATTTATTTATTTATTTTATTTTTAATTTACTGGCTGCATTGGGTCTTTGTTGCTGCATGTGGGCTTTCCCCAGTTGCGGAGAGTGGGGGCCACTCTTCATTGCAGTGTGTGGGCTTCTTATTGCGGTGGCTTCTCTTGTTATGGAACACAGGCTCCAGGCATGTGGGCTTCTGTAGTTGTGGCACGTGGGCTCAATAGTTGTGGTGCATGGGCTTAGTTGCTCCATGTGGGATCTTCCCGGCCCAGGACTCAAACCCATGTCCCCTGCATTGACAGACGGATTCTCAACCACTGCACCACCAGGGAAGCCCTGTAGACAGTATTTAAAGCTGTGGGACAAGACGTTATCTGTGAAGGAATAAGTGTAGGTGTAAAGAGAAGAGGTTCAAGGATTGAGTCTGGGGCCGTCTGTTGTGGGGGTTGTTATAAGGACTAAATGACATAGCTCATGTTTGCATCAAGCATGGCACTTGGTGAGCATTTAGCATGTAGGAGCTGGGATGATTTGCTTGGTAGCTGGCTTATGCAGCCCTCTTTCAGGCATTTATTTTTTTCAGATTTTAATTTTATTTTCCAACTGATTACTAAAATGACTAAATCTATGTTGCTCTCATTTAATCCCTTAGTCAACCCTGTGAAGAGAGCTACTGCCCTCCATTTTATGAAATAAGCGAGGAGTACGGAAGTGGAGAAACGCGCCCGAGGTCACACAGGGTCTGAGCCAGAACCAGGACTGGAAGCCAGACTCCCAGACTCTGAGGCTCCTGCTCTCTTCACTACTTCCTGTTGACTTTCAGGAAACGGAGGCCTGCGTGGCCCCACTAGGACCTAAATAGGACCTCAGTGTCAGGAACAGAGGCTAGCCAGAGGAGACGACCAGAGGGGCCTGGGAAGAGGCAAGGGTCTTTCTGAAAGAGGCTTGGAGGATGATGGAGCGGGGAAAGGGGCAATGATCTCTGGGGAGGCGGAGGCATCAGCACCTGTGTTGAAGCCAATGGACTTAGAGTGGGGAGAACCAGGCCTCCTCCCCAGAGCCTGGAACCAGCCTCAAGAAGGGCTGAGGGCCCAGCACAGAGGGGGTTAAGTGCCCTGGAACCTTTGCCTGGGGTGGGGGTGGGGGCAGGGGACTGTCTGGAGGAGCCTCTTCTGGCCTGATAATCCAGGCTTCCTATCTCTTTCACAGCAGCTGTGAAGCAGGCAGGTTGTCTGGGCAGGGAGGGAGGGAGGGAGAGAGTGGCTGATGGCGGGAAGGATTTGAGGAGGGAGGGACACCCAGGCTCCCTGGAGATCCCTTCCCACCTAACAGCTACCTTCAGGATGGGAGACGGGAGCGGGCACGGCTCCAGTGGGGACGTGGGGGCTCCCACTGAGAGAGAGAACAGGAACTGGGAGCTGATGAACAGAGCTGGGGGGTGTGGGTTGGAAAGTTTCTATTTCTGCCTCAATATGAGCCTGGGCAGGTGTGTGCTCCCATGCACACCTGGCACGCATGTGAGTGAGCACGTGACTCCTGGGGAGGACGAATAGGAAAAGCCTGTGGCAAAGCCAGAAGGGAAGGAGCCTGGCATTTGCTGAGCTCTTGTTACAGCGTGAGCCAGGCTCCAGGTTAGAAATTTTCACCTCTGCTGTCTCATTTCATCTGTACCACAGTCATGAAAAAGACAGCATTTTAAGCCCATTTTACTAAGGAAGCCAAGGCTCCAAGAGTGGGGCAGGGCCCAGGCCCACTCGGTAGGCTGTGATGGAATCCAGGCTCTGACAGATCCAAAGCCATGCTCTTCCCTTCTGGCTCTGAGTTCGTCCTGGGCTGGTGGTCTGGAAGAAAAGCAAGAACTCTAAGGCACGATCCCTGAACCGTGCAGGCTGAGGCTCTGGTTCAAGCCGCAGACAGCCTGGCCTGTGACTCCAGGGTGTGTGAGCTCCACGGGAGGGCCTGGCTTGTGAGCCGCAGGACATCAGAGAATGGAGAGGGGATTGTTGCTGGGTTGGAGTTGGCCAAGAGCAGGTGTGGAAGAGGCTTAAAAAGGGGTGGGGCGGGTGGGAGGACCTAAGGAAGCGGAAGCAAAGAGGGAATCCTGACTCCATTCAGGAGCTTCCCACACACCCTTTCACTGAGTCTTCCGAAAGTCAGCCCCATTTTAGAGACGAGGAGACTGACGCTCAGAGAGAAAGCAGGCAGTGTGCTCAGAACCACACTACTGGTAAGTGGCAAAGCTCAGGTCTGATTCCATTGCTTCTGAAACTCTGAAAGGCCTCATGGAGACACACACAGAATCAACCTCATTCACAGCAGCTTTGTGCCTGGAGTCTGGGATCTGGAGTTTGATAAGCAGAGTTGTACTCCTTCCTCTTTTCCTGATGCCTGTGTGACTCAGGGACCATGAGTTTCCTCCCGGAGCTTCAGTTTCTCTCATAAAATTGGCACGCAGTCATCTTTTGGAAACTGGTGGACCTTGGCAAAGCCCCCAGGGAAGCCATTGCTATGACCCACAGGATCTGAGTTCATTGTTCAACTCGTGCACTTTCTCGTGGGGCCAACAGGCATAGAGGTTGTAAGGGAGTGTGATGAGAACGTGAGCACACGCTGGTCACTGTCTGCGGGGCATCTGTTCTGTGTAAGGCTTTCTCTGAGCACCTCCCAGGATAAGGCCCGTGAGGGTGCTGGGGCCACAGAGAAGAATCAGACAAGGTGCCTGCTCACAGAGTCACTGGGGACAAATAAGGGATCAGGTGAATTCTCACAGCGTGATGAGGAAAACAGAGCAGGTCCAAGCCTGGACACAGGGGCAAGTGTCAGAGAGGGTTAGGAGAAGCTTCACAGGCCAGACAAGACAAAACCAGGCTGGGAGAAAAGGTGATCACTAGCATTAATCTCCAACAAAGCCCCCAGTCGCAAGCCCCAGTCTACCACATGGAGAGTAAGGGTTAGTTCAGATTTCCAGCTTTTCTTTTTCACACCTGTTAAGCTCCGAGAACCACACCAGGCTCTTACTTTGGGTCCCCTGTATCTAAAGAAAAACAGGAGAGCAAGAACTTCCCAGAACTTCTTCCTTTAAAAAAAAATATTTTATTTTTAGCTGTGTTGGGTCTTTGTTGCTGCACACAGGCTTCCTCTAGTTGTGGCAAGCGGGGGCTACCCTTCCTTGTGGTGCACGGGTTTCTCATTGAGGTGGCTTCCCTTGTTGCAGAGCACAGGCCCTAGGGTGCACAGGCTTCAGTAGTTGCGGCACGTGGGCTCAGTAGTTGTGGCTCGAGGGCTCTAGAGCACAGGCTCGGTAGTTGTGGCACATGGGCTTAGTTGCTCTGTGGCATGTGGGATCTTCCCAGACCAGGGCTCGAATCTGTGTCCCCTGCATTGGCAGGCAGATTCATAACCACAGTGCCACCAGGGAAGCCCCTGCTTTTTTTTTTTTTTAATATTTATTTATTTGGCTGCACCGGGTCTTAGTTGCGGCACTTGGGATTTTCGATGTGGCATGCAGGATCTTTAGTAGTGGCAGGCAAACTCTTAGTTGTGGCATGTGGGATCTAGTTACTTGACCAGAGATCGAACCTGGGCCCTCTGCATTGGGAGCACAGAGTCTTAGTCACTGGACCACGAGCGAAGTTCCCCCGGAACTTCTTAAAGTCCTTGGTTCCAAGATGAGTTTTGTTGCTAACTGCTGTGAGTGAGACATTGAATGAGCATATTTTTTGGCCTTCCTTTATCTTTGTACAAAACTCCCAACTTCATGAAACTTAGTAAAACAACCAAGAGGAAATTAAGAGTAATTTTACTAGCTGAGTCCATTTGTTTTTTGTTTTCGTTTTTTTGATGTGTGTCTCCATGTGTTGTGTGTCTATGGGGCATCATGTATGTGTGCTGTGTCTGTGTGTGAGTGTTTATGTCTGTGTATCTGTGGGTACCTGCTGCTGCCTTCCTATTCCTCATAGGGTCATGGGTTCCCTGATGCTGAGAGGTGGAGGTAACCCTGAGGCTTTGCATGGTACCATCCCCTCCTCTGGGCCTCAGTTTCCTCTCCTATGTAAAGGAGGGACTTGAACTTCATGGTTTTGAAGGAATCCTGCAGACCTGACAGTCCCTAATTTCATCACTCAGCATGTGGTTTAAGGCCTTCATCCAAAGAAGGCCAAAATAAGGGTCAAAGGTTTAAAGCTGCAGTGGCAGGAACTGGAGTCAGACTTTGGAAGGGTAAGGGGCCAGACCAGCCCACTGCAGTCTCATGAAAGCATGAATCTCCTAGTCTGAAGCAAAAGCTGTTAGTGTACAAGGCTTGGCCCAAGGACTGGAATTGTGTCCCCTAATCCCACGCTGGCTGCCAGGTAAGGGGCGGAGTCTCCATGTGACCAGCAGAAAGGGAGAAGGACCCCCATCCTAGCTCCCCTCAAGGCTCGAAAGAGGCAGAAGGATGGGAAAACAGCCGTTCAGGAGACAGCCCTCAGCATGAAGTGTCCTCAGGATCCACTGTGGCCCCTGCAAGCTCCTGATAAGCAGAAGGGCCCCCACCCTGATAGCCCCATGTCTGCTAATCAGGGTCCCCAGACTACCCCACCCAGGCTCAGACTCTCCTCCAGCCCACACCCTGCTGGCAGCACCCTCTACCCCAGCTGGGGGGCCACAGTCACAAGATCTGTGGCTGGTGGAGATATCTCTTTCCTCACCTCCAGGACTCCTGAGTTCTGTCCATGCTCACCCTTGGACTTGGCCCCCAGGGTCTAAGTGGAAACGTAGCCAATGAGTAGCATGAATTTGGCCCTAGTGCATGAAGTTTTTACTCTGGGAAAGGAGCCTGGACTATCTGTGGGGTCACAGGAAAGGGGGTTGCAGGGAGGCAGGAGTAGACAAGGATAATTCCTCACTGGGTTAGAGCGCCTGGGTCTATAAAGGCTTCTCACCCACATTTCTCGCTTCATTCTTACAACTTGGTAAGATACGTATTACCGCCAAAGCTCAGAAAAGTGGCACTTTGCCCCCAGTCACACAGCGAGACAGTGAAACAGGAAAGGAAGGAAACGGACACGGGTTCATGTGCGCTGGGCTCCGATCTGGTTGTTTGACGTGAGTGCTCACATAATCCCGTAACCCCTGCGTGAGGTAGGTGTGGAAAGTGCCCATTTTACATTTGAGGAGACTGAAGCAGAGAGCACTTGGTCCAGAGTCACAGAGCGGGATGCAATGGAGTTGGGACTGTCGCTCGAGGCCTGTTACCTCTAAACCTGGACTTTCTCAATGGCCTCTAGCTGCTTTCAAGAGTATTTCATGAGTTTTCAGATGTTCAACAACCAGCCTCACAAGAGCCCTGTGGGAAGGGGGTGAGGTAGGAATTAACTTGTTTAACCCCTTCTGTGGGCCAGCACGAGCACTGTGCTAAGTGCTACCAGCACCTCATCACCTAGCTCACAGCTCTGTGAACTGGGGACTGTTATTTTTCCTGTTTGCAAAGGGAAACAGGGACAGTTCAAGAAAATGACTTGCCTGAGAGAGCCACAGCCCTCTGCCTCCCCAAGTCAAAGTCTCTCCCCTCCCCCACATTACACCAGTCATCTGACATGAATGTGTATTTGTCACTACTCCGTGGTAGAGATACATTGGTGAATAAACTGGGCCCTCGTGATTATTTGCTTAATGTGAATAATCACGCAAATAAACGAGCCCATAACAGGGGGATTTAACTAGCCGAGCAAGACTTCCCTGCACAGGTGACACTTAAGAGATCTGAAAAGGGAAGAGGAGTTAACTAGACAGGAAAGGAGGGCAGATTATGCCAAACAGAGGCAGGAGCATGTGCCAGGGTTCTGTGACAGCAGGAGGTAAAACACCTCCAAGGAACCCAAAGAAGTTTGGGTCTCTTCCTCTCCCCATCCGGCCTCATCTGCCCCTGCAGAAGGGGGTGTAACTGCCTCCCAGCACACGCACCAGATGGTCTAGGAGAGGGGAAGAGGAGGGAGCAGAGAGGCAGACGTGTTCCCCAGAACGGGACTCCAAGTAACAGAGGCTCTGCTTTGAGGAGTCTCTACCCTAAGTCTTGCCTTCTTCAGAAGCAGAGACCCCAATCAGGCCAGGCTCTCACTCTAGAGTCCTTGAGCTCTGAAGAACAGGCCCCCAACCCATTCCTATGCTGGCTCCTGTGTGAGCTTGGGATTCAGCTGCTCTCAAATCTTCAGGCAGAGGACCCCTCCACCTAGAGGACCTTGCCATGGCAGAGATGGGCAAGGGATCTGGCCTCCTTGGGCTCAGCCTAAACATACGCAGGGGCCTAGGGACAGAAATTTAGGTCAGAGCTTGCCCCAAGATCCAGCTGTCAGGACCCTCCCTGCCTTACAGAGATTCAAAGTAACATTCCCACCACCAAAAACAACCATCTTCCCAGGACTCTGACCAGCCATTAAGCCCTGAAGGATGGCTGGGGTGAGGCTGTTTTTTCTCCTCCCACGCCCAGGCCCAGGAGATGGATGATCAGCTTCATGGGGATGGAGAGTGAAGGGTGGCTCCTAGGCTTAGCAAGGTCCATAAAAGGGTATGTGGCCTCACAGGGAGAAGAGCCAGTGAACCTCAGTCCAAGGAGTCTAGCAGGGAAAGGGTTAAGAGGCAGGGCCTTCCAGAACCCGGGAAAGTGCCCCACCCAAGGGGAGGGGCCCACTGGTGGATTAAAAAGGGAGCAGCTGGAGTGGAGAGGCAGGGACAGGGCTTCCCTACATCCAAAGGCCCCCTCAGTCTGCAGTTCCAGCTCCAGGTAAGTGTTCTTCCTCTGGATCTGTCTGCACGTTGGTCTGACCAGAGGGAATCTTCTGCGTCTTATGTGATCTCTGGCTTGTTTAACTACAGCGCTGGGTCCCTAAGGAGATCCCAACAGACCCTAGCTCTGAAGGGCTCTTTGGGTCAGTCCCCTTCCGGCTGCCCTTGACCACAGAATCAAGGAGATGCCGGCCAGGGAGCGGGGAGCTGTGTGTCCAGCCCTGACCTGTCCTGCTCTGCCCCCAGCGCCTGGCTCTCTCTGCCACAGTGCTCTGCAAGCCATGCTCCCTGCGCCTCCTGCAGGGCCCTGGCTGGGATATCATCATATACTGTAAGTTTGCGATGAGACACTACAGTATAGATGATGTACTAGTCCGGGTACTCCCAGCTCTGGAGCCTGAGGAGGAGGCCAGGGGTTGCTGCAAGCCCACCGCACCCACTGCTCAGCCTATCACAGCCTGTCGACCGCCAGGGCACTTGGGGGTGGCGAGGAAACCGTTACCATTACTGAGTTTAGTAATGGTAACGGTTCTCTTGCTGCACCCAGAAAACGTGCCAAGAAGATCACTCAGGAGCAGACTGCTGAAGGGAGGGAGACTCCAGCTCAGACAATGGGGTGGGGGTGAGGGAATGGGTACGTTTTCTCTTTCGTGTTCTAAAAAAATAAAGATGAGAACCAGCATGCTTGTCTTTTAACTTTATTAGCATCCGAGACTGGAGGGGGGCGGGGTGGGAGGGATCAAGGACTTGAGGAGCAGGTGGGAGGCAGTATCTCACTCAGAACACATGGGTCCTCACACAGCTGCAAGGTGGATGAACTGAGGGGAGAGGGGAACGATCTCTCTGCTAACAACTGGCAGCTGAGGGAGGAGCTCTGGGCCCAAAGCCAGGTGGGAGCAGCACCCCCACACCAAAGGGCCAGCTTCTAAGACCTAAGTAGCTATAGCCCCAGGCAGAGGAACTACCTGGGAACCAAGCTAAGGTAGGTTCCATCCTCCAGCAGAAGGCATGGCCGGGCAGAGGCTGTGCAGACTAGGCCAGGCCAGCCAGCAGTCAGTCAGTGTCCACACCCAGCCCCAGGCCCTAGGCAGGGGCGGTTCTGGTCTGTGGCTCCCGCCAGCAGCTTGGGCGGGGACGCTTTAGGAAAGACAGCAGAGTGTGGTCACTTGAGGAGTTTCACAGACAGGCGGAGCCGAACTTCACAGAGGAAGATGTTCATGAGGTCACGGCCCACCTCTTGCGCAATCTGGGAAATCAGGTACCCTTTCGGACCAATCAGGATCCTCTGGGGGGGGGGGGGGCGTAAAAGACAGGGCCGTGAGCCTGCTCTCAGGGGTCCCAAGCAGCTGGAGAAGAACCCCTGTCTAACGGAGTCTTGGTCCCTCCCCCAAGCCTGGCCCTGCTTACCATGTGAGATTCTTTGGACACCAGAAGCTTCTGCTCGATCATCAGCTCCCCGTTTGGCCCTTCTTCCCATATCACTGTCCTCTGCACAGGGAGACATCATGACTGGTCCGGCACGCCCCTCCCCCTCCCCTCTTTGGGACCCAGCTGTCCTGCTCCAGGTGTGTGCCTGGTGGAGGGCCCCCAGAGCCCTCACTGTGCCTGCACCTGCTGCACGTTGTAGGGCACCTCCTCAGGCAGGTACTCGAGGAGCTTCTCTCGGATCATATTGGTGCAGATCTCCTCAGGCGTCTGACTGGTGAGGACTCCACTGTGGAACTCCCAAGGCCCTGGCCGGGCCTGTGCCAGGAAATATTGCTGTGGGCAGAGAGGAAGCAGATGGGCACCTCAGTCTCAAGCAGGACTTCCCTCTCACTCTCACTTCCAGGAGGAACTCTGAGGCTTGTCTTCACAGGGTGGAAACCAAGGGCCAGGCTATGGTCAGTGGTAACTGACCTTTAGTGTTTTTACATCCTCCTGGCTTAGGGCTGACAACATGAATATCTCCTGGAAGTGGGGCCAGCCAATCCGCTGAGGGTCTCCCACAGACTGTGTGTCTGGGCCCTTAGCAGCCGGGCTGAGGCAATGGGTGCCTGGCTGTGAGCGGAAAGCCTGCCTCGTTTTGAGCTTCTTGCCGTTGACCACACCTTCAGTGAGGGTTGCTGTGAGCTCCAAGAGAACTGACTTCTGCTTCAGGCAATCAACCTGGGGATAGGGAGAGGACTGTGGTCAGTGAGGTGGGGGCCTTGCAGTAGACCCCCTCCTCAGGTAGGTGGTGCTCACCTTGTTCATGACAAGGACGCTGGGGACTTGGGAGAACTGGGTCAAGCACCGGAGCACCTGGGGACTAAGCTTGTTCCGAGTCCACTTATCCGAGACATCCACAAGAACCACAACTGGAAGTTGGCAGTGTAGAGAGGAGGACAAGGTTATGACCACTCTTTCCTCTACCTCCCAAAACTTCCAGTGTATGGGACCTGGCCAACCTCCATCCCCCCAAACTACCAGGAATGAGAGGCCATGTAAACTGGGCTTCAGATTCCCATTCTCAGCCTAACCCAGATCAGCAGATTCCATGCTCTTCCATGGATCTTCCAACAAAGAGAGCTCCAGATGGTGCCTAAGGGACAGACATACACGGTTCATGAAGGGTCTTGTGAGTGATGCACTCCTGAGGAGGGATGGGGTGTGATAAGGGGGTTTTCCAGCCCCTATGATGGAATCTCCCCACTCTCTCTTCAAAACTTTTCCCCCTACAACCCACTGTTTCCCCAGCTATTACCTTTTCTGTTTAGCAGGACTGATGAGGCCAGGTGTGTCAAGCAGAATCTAAAATGAGGAAAGAGAGATGCCCAGACCCCGGACCCCAGAAGGAAAGAATACGACTGGGGAATGAAAGGCCACCCACCCTTGACGTCAGGAGCCTGCCCCCACTCCTTGGCCAAGCTGACTTTAGATTTTTACCCTCCAGCTTTGTTTTAATTCTAGATAGGATCCAGGAGGAAGAGGACGACTGTGAATATCTGGAAGATCAGGAAGCAGTAAAGAGGCAATGAGACCTTTCTGACTAGATGCTAGAGGGGAAAGGTAGAGAACTGCACCAGGCCTAAAGGAAGAGGAGCCCCCTTCCCTCAGAAGTGAGTCTAACCACTATTTTCTTCAGGTCTAACAGTAAGGGAGACCCTCCTAGCTTCACCCTCTGCCCTGTTTGATGAACATCCACTGCAAGTACCCACCACCTGGGTCTCTTTTTCTGTGATGACCCCCAGAGCTTGGCTGCGAGTGGTGTGCACCTTCCTGGAGACAGGGAACACCTGCCAGGAACAAAGAAGCCCCAAGTGAGGTCCCAGATCCCTCTAGAACAATCCACGAAGGCAAAATAAGAAGTGAGAAATGAAAAGGGTGGGGTGGGTGGGGTATCAAGGATGCAGCATACTTTTCGGCCCAGCAGCTGGTTGGAGAGTGTTGACTTCCCTGCATTCGGGGCACCCAGGAGGACCACTCGTAGCACTCGGGGGTTCTCGGGCATGTCGGGGCAATGGACCAAGAGGAGATCCTGCTCATCTGCGTGTGGGAAAGGGAGGGGAGTGAGAGGTAGTGCAATCTGGATCCCTTGTCAGGTACTCAGTCCTACCCATACACAAAGGGACTATGGGTACAAGACTAGTGTACCGGATTGAAGCCAACACCTGGCTTTGAGATTTAGCTTGTCCATTAGTTTGTTTATATGCCATTATCAAGTTCTTTAACCTCGCTAAGACCCTTACTTTTCTCATATGTAAAACATAAATGATATTAACAGTACCTACTTACTGTATAACCTTCTTTCAACAATGGGAAATTATGTAAAACCAGCACAATGCCTGGCACTTAACACTCAATAACCTCGTGGAATCGTAATGTAGTTGTGCCCGGTAAATGTATGTACGTGTGTGAAAGTATCACTATTCCAGTTAAAGCCAGAAATCCCTCCAACTCTATCTCACCCTACTAAGAATACTATGAAGGCTATGCAAGCTTCCTCAGTCTCTCTGTATTTGCTCCTTATGACACTGCATCGCAATTATCAGTTTTTGTGTCCAGCCTCTAGTCTATGCTGCGTGAAGCATAGAGGGTGCTCTTTCCAGGTGTAGAGTTGACTGTTGAACAACATGGGTTTGAACTGTACTGATCCACTTACGCGCAGGATTTTTTTTCAATAGATGTGTACTACACGATCTGCAGTTGGCTGAATCCTCAGATCAGGAATCGTGGATACTGAGGAACTGCATATATGAAGGGCCAACAATAAGTTGCATGAGGATTTTCCATTGCTTGGGTTCAGCATCTCTAATACTTCTCCCCTGTTGTTCAAGGGCCAACTGCAACTCACTGCCTTGACAAGTAGATGGGATACTTATTGGGTTGAGTTTGCTCCCCATGCTCTCCCCAGAGAGCCACAACTCTGCCATGCCTGTGGCCCTTTAATCTCCTGCTCTTTGTGGGCGTCTCTGGCTGTGATCAGATCGGTTCCCTCTGGCTCGAAACCTCGTATCGCTCTTAGAACCTCGTATCGCTCTCCTGTGAGATCTTTCACTGCTCGCCTCTATCTCTAGGGGCCTCAAGATCGTTTTCCACGTTTTCCATAACACACAGCCAAAGATGATATTCCCTGAGACTGAGGGGTTTCCCCGACATGGGACTTGCAGTGCTAAAACCCTGACAGTCCCGGGCAAATCTATCTGGGCCCTTTACCTCTGTGTATGGACACGGCGGGGACGTGAAGGGTCAACGAGCTGTCTGGCTCAGAGAGTCCGAAGAAGCAGTCCAGGGCTGAGTTCTGGCCATCTGGGCGACAAGCCGAGGCCAGACGGGGACCAGAGAAGGCCGGGCCTGAGACACAGGAAACGCATCTCCGCTGACAGCCCACGAGCGAGGGGAGCCGGGTCACCCATTCTCTCGCGGCGTCGGGACCCGGCTTCCAGACCCCTAACACGGTTCTTAGGAGCGCAGCCCCACGCCAGCCGGAGGCCGCCATCGCAGCCGCAAGGCTCTCCGGGAACTGCGGGCAACGCACCTACGATTGGACCGCGCGGCGGAGAGGCGAGCGAGGGAGAGAGAGCTAGATCGGCCCAAACAGAGCGGAGGAACATGGGACATTGGAGGTGGGCCGCGGTTGGAGCCGCTCTCGAGAACGCCCGAGGCTAGGGAAAGGAGGAAAAGTGTATTTAGAGTTTGTGTGAGCGTGAAGATCGTTTTGGATTCCCATAGGCATCGTGTTTTCTTCTTTTTCTGCCAAAGTTTTGTAAAAGGCCCTTCTAGCCCGGCCTCATGAAAGACTACATCTCCCACGAGGCCAAGCGGCAAAATCATTCTCTTAGAGCCCTTCACTCAGCTGGAGAAACTCGTGTCACGGAGGAGGAAGGGCCCCGGACGTGTGAGCGTGTGGGAGCTCTTCGTGAGGGTCTTTTTAGTCCTCTCCAGCCTCCAGGCTTGCAGGATCCCCTCCCAGTGCCCCTCTGGCTTGGCCTAGCGTCGGCAGCGGCCAGTCTGTATCTTTCCTTTCTGGGAGACTCCTGTAAGGAGTGGTCCGTGGATCTGTGTTCCCCACGAGCAGCCAACCCAGATCTCCCTCCTGTAAACCTCGGCTGCTATCTCCTCTCTGAGGCCATTCATTTCTGGAGAAAAACCAGAGGGTCTGCAAAGGGAGAAGAAGCTCTTTGGTCACCTGGGGTCTCCTGGACTGCCTTAGCGGCCTGAGGAACCTGGTATACCTAGGCCGATTTGTGGCCTTAAGCCCTCTCTCCATCCTTTGAAGCCTCAGTCGGACTTTTGGAATTGAGAGAGAAATGTCGTGGGGACTGGAGGTGCTGAGGATACAACAGTGAACAAAACGGACAAAAATCTCCAGCATGGGACTTGTATCCTGGGGCTGTGTGTGTGTGTGGGTGTGTGTGTAGGAGTGAAGGAGAGAGATACCTAAGTGACCTGTGACCCGACAGGAACAATTTCAGTAGGATGGTCTGGGTGAAATCCTAAATGGAATGGGTTTAAGAGAGAATGAGGGGAGAGGAATTGAGGGTGGCCAGAATATATCATACAACTCTTCCCAGAGGAGCAGAGCAAAAGAGTGGTAACAGAAGAGAGGGAGAGAGGGGTGGAGTTAAAGAGGATTTTCTTTTTCTTTCTTTTTTTTTTTAAGATGGGAGTTTTTTGTTTGCTCATGGTAGTGATCTAGTAGAAAGGAAGAAATTGATGTTATAGGACAGAGAGGGGAGAATTGTTGGAGGATGGTAAGAACCAACTGGCCTGCTGTTGTAGGAGTAGACGCTGAGTGTCCAGAGAAGCTCTGAGTGGCACGGATTGACAGAGTCTTGGGCAACCAAATGCACTGATGGTTTGCATATGGTGTCAGGCTCCATCTTTCAGGCTGCCTGCTCTGTTAGTAGAAGAAACAACTTTTTTGGGACATGATATTCCGGATGTTCTTTGGGCATATGGGTATCCAAAGAACAAGATGCTACTAAATATGAGACAGCCAACAATCAGAAAAATACGAATCTTCTTTCGTGGACAGTTAGGTGAAATACCATTTCAGCTGCAATTAAGGTGAAGTGGAATTTCAGATTAAACAGTAGTTGAAGAGCTTAATTGCATAAATGCAAAATCATCCAAGGAACACATACTAAGTACTACAGTGGTGACAACAGATAACACTGAAAGAATCCCAGGGATGACACAAAAATTCAGGGGAAATGAGTCAAAGGGCCTTGTTAATTCTCTTCTTTCCCAGAGATTTTCCCTCAAAGGATATTGTGGGGGGAATTTTGTATTTTGTGAGATTAGGAGAGACTAATCAAATGAAACAGACTGCCTGGGTTCATATCTCAGCTTGCCACTTATTAGCTGTGTGAGTTTGGACAAGTTATTTAAACTCTCCAAGTGTCAGCTTCCTCTTCTGTAAAATGAAGAGGATGGTAACAGACAAATCTATCTAATATCATATGTTCATTTGAATCTAGGGTTTAGAACAATGTTAGCTCTTGATAAATGTTCCTATCTTAAGGCTGTTTTACCCCTTCAGAATCCTTGTTGCATGAATTATTCTTTCTTTTCTATATAGACCATTTCTATCTGTACTGTATTCCTCCCATCAGCATTTATTTTTATTTTTATTTTTTAAAATGTTATTTATTTATTTATTGGCTGGATTGGGTCTTCGTTGCTGTGTGCGGGCTTTTCTCTAGTTGTGGCGAGTGGGGGCTACTCTTCGTTGTGATGCATGGCCTTCTCATTGCCGTGGCTTCTCTTGTTGCAGAGCACAGGCTCTAGCAGGCCTTAGTAGTTGTGGCACATGGGCTCTAGAGCGCAGGCTCAGTAGTTGGCTTTCAGGCTCTAGAGCACAGGCTCAGTAGTTGTGGCGCACGGGCTTAGTTGCTCCACAGCATGTGGGATCTTCCCAGGCCAGGGCTAGAACCCGTGTCCCCTGCATTGGCAGGTGGATTCTTAACCACTGCACAACCAGGGAAGTTCCAGCATTTATTTTTAAAATGTTTCACCTCTTCCATCTGAAAAGCAAAAACCCAAAACTTCCCTGACCCCCAAGTCCTTTTCCAATAGATGTCACTTTATCTTTCTCACTACAATAGTGCAGTGAGGATGGTGGAGAGAAGCAGATGGATTCCAGAGATTTAAGGAAATAGAATTTGAAGGAGATGGTGCTTAAAACCCTCCAATGGCCTGCTATTACAACTAGATTAGTCCAAAGTCCTTGCATGCAATGAGTCCTGCTTACTTCTACTCCCAAGATGTCAGGCACACTAGTTTTCTCTCTCTCTCTCTCTTTTTTTTTCCCAGTATGAACCTGCATTGTGATGTATTATATGTATTAGTTTCCTATGGCCAGTGTAACAAATTACCACAAACTCGGTGGCTTAACATAGTAGATACGTATTATCTCACAGTTCTGGGGCCAGAAATTCAAAATCAGTTTTGCGGAGCTGAAATCAAAGGCTCCATGGGCGAGTCTATTCCTTGCAGGCACACTAGTTTTCTCTTGAATATACCAAACTAATTTCTGCCTCAGGGCCTTTACACCTGCTACTGTGCCTGTGTTCTAGATTTGCCTTCTGCTCCCCATTCAGCTCTCAGCTGAAATGTCACTTCCTTAGAGAGGCTTTTCCTCACAGCATTTATCACTACCTGCAATGATTCTGTTGCAGTGTCTGGAATGCTATAAGAGGCTGCTTGGGGCTCTTCTGGGTCTTACCTACCTCCTGATGGCCCCAGTCTAACCAAGTCACTCCCTTGCTTCAGTGCCCTCAGGATAAAGTGTCAACTAATTAACATGGCTCCAGCTTACTTTGGCAGTTTCATCTCTTGTTACTTCTCCTTTTCAACTCAACTGAATTTTTTCAGTCCCCCAATTGCCTGGTATCCTCTCTTACTTCCAGGACTTTCCATAGGCTGCTCCTTCCATGTTCCTTCTTACATCCAGTTTTAGTGGGAAAGAGCAACAGATTTTCCCAGAAGAAACTCCCTGGGCATTTTTGGCTCTGATTGGGTTACATGTCCATCCATGAAACAGTCATTGTAACTTAGGGAATATTATGTGTTGATTGACTTGGGGTTTAGGTTATGTTCTCATTCACATGGTCTGAAATCAGAGTAGGGATGATTCTCTGAATGAATATTATTGGATATAGAGAGTGAATGCTTGGCAGGAAAAAAAAAATAACGATTTTGCCCTTGGTAGTCTTACCAAGTCTTATTCAAATAGGGAAATGGCTCAGGAGATCCTTATGGTTCAAATATAAGAAAATATGCTTTATCCATTTGTCTGTTGATGGACATTTAGGTTGCTTCCATGACCTGGCTATTGTAAATAATGTTGCGGTGAACATTGGGGTGCATGTGTCTTTTTGAATTATGGTTTTCTCTGGGTATATGCCCAGTAGTGGGATTGCTGGGTCATATGGTAATCCTATTTTTAGTTTTTCAAGGAACCTCCATACTGTTTCACCATAGTGGCTGATTCAATTTACATTCCCACCAACAGTGCAGGAGGGTTCCTTTTTCTCCACAGCCTTGCCAGCATTTATTGTTTGTAGATTTTCTGATGATACCCATTTTGTAAGAATGTCTAAAGACATTGTATAAGATTACAGGCCTACATCATTAAAAAGTATACAAATAATAAATGCTGGAGAGGGTGTGGAGTAACGGAACCCTCCTGCACTGTTGGTGGGAATGTAAATTGGTACAGTCACTATGTAGAACAGTATGAAGGTTTCTTGAAAAACTAAAAATAGAGCTACCATATGATCCAGCAGTTCCACTCCTGGGCATATATTCAGAGAAAACCATAATTTGAAAAGATACATGCACCCCAGTGTTCAATGCAGCACTATTTACAATAGCCAGGACATGGAAACAGCCTAAATGTCCATCGACAAATGAATGGGTAAAGAAGATGTGGTACGTATATACAATGGAATATTATTCAGCCATAAAAAGGAATGAAATTGGGTCATCTGTAGAGACATGGATGGGCCTAGAGACTGTCATACAGAGTGAAGTGAGTCAGAAAGAGAAAGATAAATATCGTATATTAACGCATATATGCGGAATCTAGAAAAATAGTACAGATCAGCTGGCTTGCAAGGCAGAAATAGAGACACAGATGTAGAGAAGAAACATATGGAAACCAAGGGGGGAAAGTGGAGTGGAGGGCTGGGTGGGATAAACTGGGAGATTGAGATTGCCAGATATACATTAATATGTATAAAATAGATGACTAATAAGAAAAATATCACATTGTACACTTTAAATATATACAGTTTATTGTATGTCAATTATATCTCAATAAAATTCTTTAAAGAGAAAGTATGCTGTCATCATACAGATTCCAGCAGGCCTTCCCAGGGGCTGCATGTGGTGTTGGGGTTAGGAAGGCACAGTTCCCAGAAGCTCCAGGGTCAGCTGTGGCCTTCTTTTTAGTTATCCATTCATCAGAACATACTGTTGATATTCATTCTTCCTCCTTTCTGGCTTTGCAATTCCCCTGTGGTGCCAAATGTGCTCTCATTCCAAAGGATAATACTTTTGCAAGTAATGACAACTCTTCTAAGCCAGGAGCTAGCCTCTGGGATTGATCCTGGGCCCCACCTACAGCATGTCGTGTTTACCGCCCACCACCCTGCTCTGTCAGCTGTTGTATTTTACTCTGCATATGTTAAGATGGAACTACCTAGAATGGGAGGCTATTCATACATGAAGCCTGAACCTTTCTGTAGACTTGGTTTTCTAGGGAGGAGATTATGCTGATTTATACACTGTTTCTCTACAGCAACATATGTATGTATGTAAAAGCCTATGTATGTAAAATCACAAGCATCTGATGAGAAAAAAAAAATTCTTAGTTTCCTAGGTGCTGCAGCAAGTAACCTTTAGTTTCTTAGTGACCTGAGAATTCCATTATGTGCATTTGTATATATCGTCCTGCCTCCTTTTACAGAAAAATTAGTAATACTAGTGACAAGCAGGCTCTGTTACCTCCAGCATCTCTGTGAAACTCCATTTACAGCCTACTCTAGGGCCTAGTTTTGTTTTTTTTCCAAAATGAGGAAAACCTTTAATCTTAGGAGTTCAAATATTCATACGAGATCCTGGTTATCAACAGTAGCTTTTGCTTTCCCTAGAAGTAAAGCGAATTTAAGACCCTTCACCAAAGAATCTAACTTCTTCTCTCTCTCTCCACCCCCCCACCCCCCCTTACATTATATCTTGGTCTCTATCCTGCCAGACTCCGAACTGTAGCGAGGAGATTGGGGTGGAGATAGGATGGAAGAATCAGGTGATAAGGAGAGCTTAGTCCTGTACCTCCTCGTCCCTCTGACTGTAGTGTATTGCCCGCAGCTTTCAAGTTTGCATTTTTGAGGGGAATTCCCTGGCGGTCCAGTGGTTAGGACTTCGTGCTTTCACTGCCAAGGGCGGGGGTTCCATCCCTGGTGGGGCAACCAAGACCCCACAAGCCACAGACGTGCCCCCCCACCCCTTGCCCCCAACCCCCTGCCCCACCAAAAAAAAAAAATGTTTTTGTGTGTGTTGTTGAATTCCTGGGACTGAATTGAGTCTAGCCTCCTGTTGGGAAACGCTAAGGCAGCGGTCTAGGTAGTGGTCTAGGGGTGATAGTTGGGCCTCCTTGGGCTAGAGGCCTGGTTTTTGTTTACCAGTTTGCAAAAGAGCCAGGCTCCACAGCGAGAGCTGGAAAGTAAGAGACTACTAACCTGCAAGTCCCTCGATGGCATATATGAGATGCCTAGAGCATTTTCGTCCCACAAACAGTATGTGCTTGATAAACAGACTGAACTTAGCCGTCTCAGTGCATTCTAGGTGCAGTCACCTCCTTGACTAGGTCCCAAAGGGCTTCTGAGCACCTCTTGGCAAGTAGTGTATTCAGGGATATCAAAGTTGCCTCTTACACCATTACCCCTCAATACATTCTCGATATGATCGTACTCCTGAAAGAAACCTAAATTGATTAGCAGTGGTTACCTCAGAGCGTTCAGGCCTTTAAGGGCAAGTGGGATCCAGAATCCTGGAATTGCTATTTACTCTACGGCCCTTACGGGCACCGCGTTTAGAAACCTACGCTCCCTTCCAGAAGCCTCAGACCCCGGGGCAGCCGCCAAAGCCGCTAAGCTTAACAAGACCTCCAAGCCAGCGGCCATATCCATCTGACACCCAGGGGTCCAGGGCATCAGGCGCTGAGGCAGACGCCCCCGGTGCGGGCTGCGCAGGCGCGGGCGGCCCGCGAGGCCCCCGGCGTCCCAGGCTGCGCAGGCGCAGGAGCGGCTCCCGGCCAGTCCCGACGGCGGCGGCGGCGGCGACTGAGGGGCCGGGGCGTGGAGCGGCGGGGGCGGCGGAGGGCGGCAGCGGAGCAGCCATGAGGGCCGGGCCCAGTCACCGACAGTGAGTGGTGGTGGTGGAAGCAGGGTGGGCCACAGGAGGGAAGGGGGTAACGTGCTGGAGGTATACTCCGACTTGGGGGGGGGAAGGTGGGCTCTGCCTGTCGGAGGCTAAGGCGCGTGGGGGAGGGACAGTTTGAGGTGATGATGCGGGAATTTGGGGCAGGAGTGGTCAGGTCGCCGGCGTCAGGGCTGGGCAGCTTGGGGAGGGAAGGGGGTGCGCGCTGCGGAGTGGAGGAGCCGACGGCAGAGGCAGTGTCCCGGGCTCCCCCGTTTATCATCGTCTCTTCCCCCAGGAGCTTTCGGTCGCCTCTCCCTTTCCGCTTCTTTCAGAGAATCGTCGCGGGGTGGGGAGTGGGGTGGAGGGGGGTGTGTGTGGAGGGGTGTGTGTATGTGAGGGGGGCTGGGTGGAGGATGAAAGCCCTGCTGGAGCTGAAGAAGACAACTCTGGTCCAGGCAGGGAAGAGCCGACCGCCCGGAGTAATAGGCTGCTCTGGGTAGAGGATGGGGGTCGTTTGAAGCTGGGAGGGGTCTCGAGGGGAAGAGCTAGGGGCTTAGAGTTCGACAGTTTCGAACCCACGTCCACAGCTGTTTAAAGCTGATAGGTAACCTTGGGCAGGTCCCACTTAACCTTTCTGAATCACTGGAAGATGTAATGTGTTTCAGCGGTCTGTTGCAAGCATCATGTATGTGATTGAGATCGTTTATAAAAATTGTGAATTGTGAGTCCTGTGCCGAGATTGCTGTATCACCAACATCACTGGATTTTAGATCTTAATCGTTATTAATGGAACGACTGATTTCTTTGTCACGCCAAAGCATGTTGTTTGTAAAACCTTAATAGGCACAGACGTGTTTTCTTCATCAGCACAGCAGATCATGTGCAGAAGTACCAGTTTGTTCTGTGATGTGACAAATTAGCCATCAGACTTGTGTAGGAAAAATACCATACTCTCAGGCATTTTTTTTGCAAATGGTATGTAGCTCCTTACCCAAGAGGGAGGCAATAGAGAATGGAAGGCCAATGTGTTAAATGCTTTCTGAACACAGCCCGTCCAGGTTCGTTCCCCTGTAACACAGTTGGTACTAACGTGCTTTATTATGAGTTGAAGAAACTAGTTTGAGACAAACTGGGAGGGAGGGGTGCACAGCGAAGAATCTGCAAATACAATTTGTTATTTTTTAATTGTAAAAAAGTTTTTCTGTGCAAGAGTCTCTGGTTGCCCCACGGCCCTGTCTCTATTTTGGAGGTCAGTTAGCATATAGCAGCTTTTCAGCTCCACTTTTTGTTACCCTGCCTGTGGAACCTTCAGGGTGGAGTGTCTCTCAGAGAAAGACAGAAGCAGCTGTGCAAGAGCCCAAGAGGTGGCAGGTTTGTTTCCAAGGGGCTGAAGGAGCACTCCTGAGCCTTTGTTGTTGTTCTTGTTTAGGGTGGACAGAGTGGAGGATAGAGTTAAACTGTGTACTTCGAGAGAGAGAAAATGGCTTTCTAGTCACAGCTTTTGAAAGAGAGGTGAAACTCCTTTCAAAAGGACAGAAAGAGACAATGCTTCAGCTCTGCTGGCTCTGAGGATGGAGAGCTTGAAATGGCGAGGTGTTTTGGAAATTAGTGAGTGATCTGTCTTTCATCTGACCAAAGGTGGGTAGTAGCTGTATTGGATCCTTGAAGGCTCACAGATAAGGAGAATGAATTATTTGATAGGAATGGGGAAATGAACCCTAGTTGTCTTTACCTTCTCTATCTGGTAAAATGTGTTTTAATTCTCTTTCCTGGAAATACACAGTGATATATCATTTTTAACTTTTTGCTGTAGTTCCTTGGCTCTGTCCCTAACACAAAGGATAGTTTTTTTATTCTTATTTAGAGGATAGTTTAAAAAAGAAAGCATTTGTTACTGTTGTCATAGGTCATTTATTGGATACAAATTTATTCTCTTTCACCACCACATGGAAGATGAGGTAGAGGTATAAAATGTTAGAACTAACCTAACCATCTTATTTTTAATAGTTGGACATTTATTTTTAATTTTGGTAATGCATTTTCCCCTCTATTGGAAATTTCCATCAGTTCAAACAAGTCCATAAATGCCATCCCTATTACGTTAAAATAATAGAGGTTTGTTCAGCTGTGATGAGAATTTCCTCTCCTCTCCTTCTATTCTCTTTCCTATTTGTGGTTCCTTTTATGTAGTAGATTACTGTTACAGAATGAGGAGTCTTCCCCTGAGGGAAAGAAAGGGGATGGTCAGTGCCTTGATGGCTGTTGTGTGAGAAGTCTGTCTAAAGTGGGGATGTAAAGACTTCCCCTGAATCCCTGGCATAGCAAGAGCTAAAATAAAAGGAGTAAGGTTTACCAGCTCATTTTTATTCTGATAAAATGAATCATTTTTCTAAAAAAAAAAAAAAAAAAAGCATCTCATGCCTCGAGGAACCTTTTTAAAACAGTCTATTTAAAAATAAAATTATGGTGTTTTTACCTCCCTCTCTTTTTTTACTGAGAATATTTGCTTGCAAACAGAATCTTTGTTTCTTCAGAGCCTTTCTGATCTTGCCACCATGTGATATTTTTATAGCCACTAATTAATAATAGAGCACAAAGGGTTTTTTTAATTTGCTTTTTGTCATTTGTTTTGGTTCTTGATAGAGTGCTAACAACTTTAAAGGAATACTATATGAGAAAATGTTAAAAAGGAAAAGTAAAGAGTAGAGTAGATTTATTTATTTATTTATTTAAAAACTGCAGTTGATTTACAGTGTTGTGAGGAGAGTGAATTTAACTTAGTGAATTTGTAAATTGGTTCTGATATTTGGAGGGTAAAGGATTCAAGAATGGACCTGTGGTTCAAAGTGGCCTTCTGAGAACCACGGTTTGCTTACCACTGTTTATTTATTTAGCACAGTTGTTGGCATAGAGTAATTGCTCATTAAATATTTGCTGAAGGGAGAAATAATAATATGAATCATAATCAGCAAACATGGGGTCAGATCTTCTGAAACTTTGTGCATCTTTGAATAAGCTTACCCACGTGTCTTTACCTGTTTACTTATCTATAAAACAAAGATAGAAATTGTACTTACTTCATGGGGTTGTTGTGAGGGTTAAATGTGTTAATACACTTAAACTGTTTAGAATGGTACCTGATACTTAGTAGATGCTAAATGAATGTTAATTATTACTAATTTTGCTGGATACACACTCTCTTTGTGCCCAAATCACTGGTCGAAGATGATTATGATATAGCTCCTGCCCTCTGAGAGTTCACAGTCTAGTGAAAGAAACAGAAGTATACAAAGTAATTGTAATAGAATGCAAAACCTTATTTCATTAAGTCTGTAGTGCCAGTGATTGTAAGGCTCACAATTATTTTGCATACCATTGAGAAAGAAGAAATGCTACTAATGATACTGGCAAGTCATCAGTTGTAAGATGTATCCTGTTTTCAGAAAAAAGTGTGTCTTAGGATTGATGGAGGGACTTCCCTAGCAGTCCAGTGGTGAAGACTCCTCCGTGCTTCCACTGCAGGGGGTGCAAGTATGGGAAATAAGATCCCGCTTGCTGTGCACCAAAAAAAAAAAAAAAAAAAAAAAAAAAGAAAGAAATTGATGGAGTATAGTAAGTGCTCTAATAGAGAAAGGTACAACTTGTTATGAGAGTTGATGGAAGGGTTGGGTTTTTAGGTATTGTCAGTCAAGGTCTCTACTGCATTGAACCTGCATGATAGGCCCTTGCAGATGGACATGGAAGATAGGGCATTCCAAGTGGACAGTAAAATCTGAAAGTGGGAAGGGAGAGGGCGTTATTGATGTGTACCACCATATCAGGACAAGCAGGAGGAGGAAATGAGCTAAGAGTTTGGCAGAGTAACATTGTGTAATGCAGCAGAGCAGGACAGGAAGTTGGAACATTTTCACAAGAGACATGAGCCTAATTCTTGGATTCAAACTCCTAAAATATCACAACTTTAAAAAGATGATTCTAATACAATAAATTGGGAAGTGAGAGTATGTGTGAGAAGTGAAGTGGCCAGGGGAAGGGCTGAAGCTTTACAGCTGACCAGAGCAGGGATAAGTGTGAAGTCACTGTATTCTTGGTGTGAGGTGAATGCTTTCTCAGCAGAGAAGTGTTTAATATCTATTTTTGTCTTTTCACTGCCTGTCAAGGTCTTGATTGTGTCCCTTTTAGAGCTTTGTAACTTAGAGTGAAAAGGAATACAACTTGAGAGGAAAAAATGCTAAATTTTCTTTATTAAAGATTCATTTAATACAAGGAGGGTAATAAGTTATCAGATTTGATAGCTCAATTATAAAATGGTGGTTTGGTACAGCACTGGATCGTACAGTTTCATGGGAAAATATAGGTCATTTAAGGAGTGACTTAAAAGACTTAGAAGAAAAAGAAAAAAAAAAGATTGTTACTAATTTTCTGGTAACTAACCCTGAAGCTAGTAGGGAAAAGTATAAAAAACCAAAAATAAAATAAGCATGAATTTCTGTAGTGTCTTTTCACTGGTAAGCCAAAACTTAACTCTCTTAAGCTTTTTGGACTCTGGTCGCATTGAAAAATGTTGGGGTTGATCCTCAGCAGTCAAATTCAGGAGACATTGAAGTGCCTGCTGTGTGTGAAGCATTGTGCTAGGCATTGGGAATGAAAATGTGAAAGACGTGATCCTTGTTTTTAAGGCATTCACTTTTTTCTTTTTTAATTTTGTGTTGTCTGTGCTGCTTGGCTTGTGGGATCTTAGTTCCCCGACCAGGGAGTGAACCTGAGCCCCCTGCGTTGGAAGCGTGGAGTCTTAACCACTGGACCACCAGGGAAGTCCATTAGGGTGCTCACGTTTTAATTGGAGACTGATAAATATGTAATTATGAATCAGTACAATAAGTGCTGTCATAGAGATCTGCACTAAGAGCCATGGGAGCACTGGTTCTGCCTGGTGGTAGGAAAGGAAAGTTGGAGAAGGCTTCCTGGAGGAAGAATCAGTTGGGTCTTGAGGAATGAATACAATTTGGCTGCTTCAATAGAAAAGGATTGGAGAGGATAGTGTTTCAAGGGCAGAGAACAACTTGCACAAGAATATAAGAGTATGGACCCTCAGGCCAGTGGTTTAATATCTACACAGATAATGGGGTATGAGGTAGGAGTAGAAGGAAGTGAGGTGAAAGATGAGTTGGAGCCCAATTGTGGATGGCCTTGGTGAGGGGTCCGAATTTTATTTTATAGGTGCTAGAGAGTCATGGGACAGTTCAGATCACTATTTAAGAAAAATAACACTGATGGATAAATAACAAGGTCCCCCTGTATAGCACAGGGAACTATATTCAATGTCCTGTGGTAAAGTATAATGGTAAAGAACATGAAAAAGAATGTGTATGTATAACTGAATCACTTTGCTGTATAGCAGAAATAAACACAGCATTGTAAATCTACTATACTTCAATAAAATAAAAAAAAAGAAAAGTAATGTAACACTGTTGACGGTGTAGAAGTTAGATTTTAAAAGGAGAAATTGGCTGCAGGGAGACAGGTGGTTATGAGACTGGTGTGATGGTCGCTTGAGAGATATTGAAGATCTCAATTACAGTGGTAGTGGTGGAATCGTAGACAGATTAAAGAGCTTTTTAGAAGACTGACTAGAAGGATCTTATTGACTTTATGTTGGGGAGTGTATAAGGGAGAAGGCGTTGTCAAAGATGGATTTGAAATTACTTGCTTGGGCAACTAAATGGATGATGATGTCATTAACCAGGGTAGGGAATACAGGAGTAAGAGGGTGTTACATCTGAGGGAAAATGAGTTTGATTTTGGTATGTTAGATTTAAGGTTTCTGGGAAATCCGGTAGCAAATGTCCAGTAGGCTTCTGGATATGTGGGTCTAGAGTTCAGTAGAAAGGTTTAGAATGGAGATGCAGATCTAGAAATCATTAGGGTTTAAGTAATAGTTAAGGGCAGTATGATGACCCTGTGAGTCTAAGTTCCAGTTGCTTAATATGTTGTTCATTCATATCATCTGGAGGAATTGGCTTAATGGGAATGTGGCACTCAGTACTTTCTCAGTAGTTGTTTATACTTACTTTTACATTTTTTAATGTGTTATATACTTGGCTTAAATTAGCAGCTTTTAGGTTGTAAATAAGAATAAAACAAAACCTCTCATCTTAGTGGAAAGAATGGTATTATTGCTAATTAAATAAGGACACCTAATTACCTAATTACCTTATTTAAGTTTGTAAATTTTTCAATTAAAGGAAATTATTGTGCATATGCTGTACGTTTTCTTTTCCTATTCTCAGTGGTTTACCAGACTTAGAAAACTGCCTTTTCTAACATCCGTTCCGTTATAGATATGGGGGAGAAAAGGAATCTGTTCCATTGAGTACCTCAGATGAGAAGCTAGGTGATTTTTATGAACCAGAACCTCAGAAGATTTGGTTTGAAGACCACAGGACAATTTTCAGCCAATGATACCAGGTTAATTCAGAAGTGGGATTGGGAACTCAAGTCAGCTAACTCTGTGCAGTCTTCTGCTACCACACAGCTTTCCACCATTTGTATAATAACTGAAAACACTGAAATAAATATGCCTGATGGTAAACAACAGATATACATGCTGTTGTTGCTTTTTGGAAGGACAATTTGGTATAATTTAGGTGCTTTTTTTATAGTTCATGATTTTGAAATATAAGCAGAGGAATGTTTTACGAAAGGAAGGAATTTGCAGAGTGTGTGAAGTTGTTTGTAGGTTTTAGCTAAGCATTTTTAATATTGACATTGAACAGGATGTCTGGCTTTGACTGAAGAATCAAATGCTGGGAATCACAGACATCCATAGGGTCTTGACTTGGTTCAAGGCTTAACTCCCCATACTTTTCTTTTTCTCCTTTTCCTTGGGGACTTAATGTTAAGAAGAAAATTAATAATTCTGTAGATATGTTATCTTTTTACCTCTTTGTTATGAAAATTTTCAAATATATACAAGAGTAGACAGAACAGTATAATGAACCCCTATCACTCTGCTACAATAATTGTCAACTCATGCCCATTTTGTTTCATCTGTGTACCCCCTACTCACTAACCCACCTACATTGTTTTTTAAAAATCCAAGATATCGGCGGGCCTCGGAGCGCGTTCGCGTCGTGCGGGCCCCGGCATGGGCCTCCTGAGCGGGGCGGCTCGCGCCCTGGTGAGGGGCGCGGACCGAATGAGCCAGTGGACCAGCAAGCGGGGCCCGCGCACCTTCTACAGGAGCCGCGGCGCCCAGGACACCGGCTTCCGCGGCCGCGACGGCAGGTTCGTGCAGGTCAAGGAGATGGTCCCGGAGCTGGTGGTGCCCGATCTTGCCGGCTTCAAGCTCAAGCCCTACGTGAACTACCGCGCCCCGGAGGGCACCGACGCGCCGCTGACGGCCAAGCAGCTCTTTCTGGAGACGGCGGCACCTGCTATCGAGAAGGACTTCGAGGCCGGGACTTTCGACCCCGAGCGCCTGGAGAAGTACGGCTTCGAGCCCACGCAGGAAGGCAAGCTCTTCCAGCTGTACCCCAAGAACTTCCCGCGCTAGGAGCAGGCAGCGGCGGCGGGCGGGTGTGCCTGCGACCGAGGACTTCGACCGACCCTCCTGGCCGAGCCCAGTTCCGGGGTGGCGGGTGGGGAGGCGTTTCCCTCGTCCCGTTTCTATTAAAGACCTTGGCTGCCGTTAAAAAAAAAAAAAAAAAAAAAAAAAAAAAAAATCCAAGATATCATAATTTCATGAATAAATATTTTGGTATATATCTCTAAAAGATAAGGACTAAAAGAAATCCCACAAAAAATTAACAAGCATTTCTTAATAGCATCAGTTATCCAGTTAGTTTTCACATTTCCCCAGTTATCTCAGTAATTTTTCAACTGTTTGTTTGGAACAGTATCCAAATAGATCCATATAGAATAATTTTCATATGTCTGCTATTTATCGTTTAATATATAGGTTTGCCCTCCATCTCTTCATGTATTCATTGAAGCTCTCTCTCTCTCTCTTTTTTTTTCTTTTAAGCTCTTTATAGGACTATAACTGCTGTACACTCTTGTACCAGCTTTTGAGGTACACCAAAGTGAATCAGCTGTATTTATACATATATCCCCATATCCTGAAGATCTCTCCTTTTTAACAGCTGCTATCACCTTCTACTCTTTTGGAGGATTCCTTTTACAGTATGCCTGCAAAGTAGGACATCCTCTTTTCAGTTTCTTCCCTTTCTTCCTGCCGTTCAAAGCAATTGGTCATTCACAACAAAGATTTATGCATTGCCTACTCTGTGCTAGGTAAGCTGAGAATGAATTAGCTAGTATAGCTAGTTCTGCCCACCCAGAGTTTGTCCTGATGAGAGAAACAAAGTTAGCTATCAGTTGTAGAATATAATGTGTTAAGAGGGTTGTTAGAGGATCTCAGGGTGCAGTGGAAACATGTTAACCCTTAACCCATATTTGGGGGATTAAGAAAGACGTCTGGATGAAGGAATGTTCAATGTATTATAAGACCTGAAGGATGACTTGGAGTTAGGATTACTGGCAGCAGAGGGACCGTTGTTTGTAAAGTAAAAGACGTTTAACATTTTTATTTTCACTATTTGAAATAAACAGCATGTCTTTTAGGAAAATTGGGTTTTCAACTTTATTGTACCAAATAATATTAATACATATCTTTATACAAAGCATTTTTCTTCCCTTCTGCACAGCTACAAGGAAATCTTAGAACAGCTGTGCAAGTGAAAAGTCAGAACCTTGAAAAATAAGCCTAGGGTTTCCAACCTTTACAATACCCCCATCGTTTTTCTTAAGGTAAACCTAGGCAGCCAATATCCATCTAAAAGTAGACACTTTTGGGGAAGCTTAAAAAATCCTTGACAAGTTGATTCTAAAATCTACATGGGACCAAAATAGTTAAAACAATTTTGAAAAACGTTAACAAAGTTGGAAGACTCATACTACCTGATTTCAAGACTTAGTGAAGAGCTACAGTAACGAAGACAGTGTGGTATTGGCAAAAGGATAGATATATAGATCAGTGAACAGAAAAGAGAGTTCAGAAATAGACCCACACTATTAAATAGGAGGTGCAAAGGCAAGTCAGCAGAGAAAGGATAGTCTTCTCAGCAGCTAGTCATTGGAACAACTAGATACCTGTATGCAAAAAAGAAAAAAAGAACCTCAACCTACACTTAATACCTTATGTAAAAATTAACTCAAAATCAACCACAGACCTAAATGTAAAATGGAAAACTATAAAACATTTAAAATAAAACAGGAGAAAATCCTTGTTACCTTGAGTTAGACAAAGAGTTCTTAGATGCAACACCAAAAGCAAGATCCATAGAAGAATCAAAATTTAAAACTTTTACTCTGCAAAAGACAGTTCACAGACTGGGAAAAAGTATTTGCAAGTCATATATCAAAATAGGAACTGTATATAGAATGTATAAAGAGCTCAAAAACTCATCAAGAACAAAAGCAAATGACACCATTAAAAAATGGGTGAAAGATTTGAACGACTTCACCAGAGAAGATATATGGATGGCAGATCAGCTCATGAAAATGTCCTCAACATCTTAGTCATTAGAAAAATGCAAATTAAAATCATAATGAGACATGCCATTAGAATGACTAAAAAATAAAAGAAAACTGACTAGATTATGGACTAATAAGAATGTGGAACAGCTAGAATTTTGGAAAACACTGTGGTAATTTCTTTTAAAGTAAAACATACACATAACCATATGACCCAAGTATTTACCCAAATGAAATAACAACCTCTGACCCAAAAACCTGTATGTGAATATTTTAGCAGCTTTATCGGTACTCACCCAAAACTGGAAACAACCTGAATGTCCCTCAACTTTGGAATGGAAAACCAACTGTGATATATCTATACAATGGAATACTACTCAGCAATGAAAAGGAACTATTCATATATGCACTAACGTAAACGAATCTCATATGCATCATGGTAAGTGAAAGAAGCCAGACTCAAAAAGGCTACTGTTTCTGTATAACATGGGGAACTATATTCGGTATCGTATAATAAACTATAATGGAAAAGAATCTGGGAAAGAAAATATATATGTATATATGTGTATATGTATACACACACACACACACACCCCCCTGAATCACTTTGTTGTATACCTGAAACTAACACAGCTTTGTAAATCAGCTATACTTCATTTAAAAAAAAAAAAAGACTACTCATTACATGATTGAATTTATATGATATTCTGGAAAATTCAGAACTATAGGGATGATGGAGAACAGATCAATGATTGCCTTGGGTTAAGGGTAGGTAAAATGTTTGACTACGAAGGGGTGGCGTGAGGATACTTTTGGGAAGTGATGGAACTGTTCTGTACCTTGTTTGTGGTTATAGCTATATGACTATGCATTTATGAGAACATAGAACTGAACACTATAAAATGAATTTTACTGTGTAAAATTTTTAGAAAAGCAAGTCTGAGGATAAAAGGCTGTAAAGAAGATTTTCAAGTAGTCTTTAAAGACAGTAAAGAATTCCAGAAATAAAACATCTTACATGTATTTGAATTTTTAACTTAATTTTATTTCTTTTTTGAATATATTTTAAATAATTTAAAAGGTACATAATGAGAGGACTTCCCTGGTGATCCAGTGGGTAAGACTCCAAGCTCCTAGTGCAGGGGGCCTGGGTTTGATCCCTAGTCAGGGAACTAGATCCCTCATGCATGTCATAACTAAGAGTCTACAGCATGCGGCATCGAAGATCTTGCATGCTGCAACTAAGACCTGGCACAGCCTAAATAAATAAATATTAAAAAAATAAAAGATACATAATGAAAAGTCTCTGAGTGGAAATTTTAGATCCTTTTGAGTTTCTTTACTTTTTTTGTTTTTTGTTTTTTTTTCTTTTGGCCGTGCAATCTGTCATGCAGGATCTTAGTTCCCCTACCAGGGATCGAACTCGCGCCCCCTGCAGTGGAAGTGCAGTCTTATGCACTGGATCGCCAGGGAAGTCCTGTTTTACTTTGAAATGCAGTTGTGTATTCTGATTTTAACACTTTAGGAATACATTACCAGTTATATTCTACATTGTGTAAGTTTGCTTATTGCCAAGCATGATGCTACTAGCTTTCCTTCCCCACTCTGTTATTCTTCTCCTAGGACACTGCTATGTCACCTAAAGGTATGTTCTCTATTCAGTGCATGAAAAAGTATTCACCAGTGAGATTTATCACATTAATTGGGGGATATGTGGATCTTATCCAAAGTCTACCCAAGCTATCTGTTCTCCTAGGGACTACTTAATGGAATGAAGCTTGGATACTTAGAATATTGTGGCAGGAGAGATCCTTAATATTCTTGGAAGTTATATATTATAGCTTCCAGGTGAGTGTGGATTTTCAGATTTGGGAAGACATTGAGGAAATTGGCTATGATTTTTAGGCAGCTGGACCAGGTCTAATATAATTTTTTTTCCTCTAATACGGTGTATTTTATTTTTTTAACTTTTTATTTTTTTATTTTTTACAATAAACTGCATATATTTAGAGTGTACCATTTGGTATCCCAATCTCCCAATTCATTCCCCCCAACCCTCCCCGCTTTCCCCACTTGGTGTCCATATGTTTGTTCTCTACATCTGTGTCTCTATTTCTGCCTTGCAAACTGGTTGATTTGTACCATTTTTCTATAGTCCACATATATGTGTTAATATACAATATTTGTTTTTCTGTTTCTGACTCACTTCACTCTGTATGACAGTCTCTATGGACCAGGTCTAATATTGATTAACAGTATTGCACCCCTCTGCTGGGCATCTCTCCTCTTCCCTTTGCTATTGCTTTTTTGATGAGAGGCAGTTTGAACTATTTGCCAGTGTTTCTGCATTGTCTCTACTCTGCTTTTTTTCCCCACAGGTGCTCTGGTTTTCCACCAGATCTCAAATTTCTAAGTAAGGACTTTTATTTAGATAAAATAATATCTTTCCTTTTAGTAGGGGATTGTTGGGTGTCTGATTAGGCTTCTGTATCTCACCTAAATATTTTCCTGTTCTTGGTAAATCATTAATCCAGTTATCTCTAGTCCTTTAATGTTATTCTGTCCCCCACCTTTCTCTCAAAGGCTATCAAGTGGAAATTATCTTTACTTCTTTCTTCCACACCTATAGAGTTTACTATATTCACTTTGGCCTTTCCTTTCTTCACTATACTGTTAATCCTCTTCGACCTTGTTGCATCACTATTTCTTTTTCATCCTATTCTTTAGTCTTTCTGTCTTTATTTTTTCTTTTTACAGGTAATGTAATTCACTACAAACATAGACAAATTCTTCAAATCTCTAGATTTAACTAAACTCTCTCTTTCCCTCTCCCCTGCCCCTTCCCTCCTTCCCTCCTAGAATCCAGGCCCATGTTTCCAAAACCCACCTAGACACCCCATAGGCATCACAGAATTCATTATCTTCCCCACAAAATATAAACAGTCTAGATTTCCTGCCTAGTTGAATGGTATTGATAGCCACACAGTTGCCTAAATCAAAAACTGGACATGGCCTTGGTTCTTTCTTCCTACTTCTTCATCAATCATATCTGGTTGATACCTAGGTCTGATTTTAATCTTTAAGGTCTCCTAAATCTGCCTCTTCCTTTCCAACCATATTGCTGAAGTCTTGGATTAGACCATTTTCATTTCTCACTTGAACAGTTGCAGTAACCTCCTAACTGGGCTGTATGCCTCAGGTCTTATCACCCTTCAGTTGATCCACCACACGGCCACAGGAGTGATCTTCCTAAGTTCTAAGATTACTCATGCCCTTTCCCTTTAAGATCCTTCATCACCCACAGTGCCTGATAACATAGCACTTGCTTGATTTCATCTTCCTTCCTCCTTTCCTCATTATGTTTTTGCTCAGGCTGTTTTCTTTCCCTCCAAGGACACTTCCAAAACAGCCGGCCAGACATAACCAATAATCTGCTGAATGTCCTAATTAATCTTTAGGATTTAGCTCATAGCTCATTTCTTCTGTGAAGTCTTCCTAGTTTCCATGTCAGAATTAATCACTCCTGCTTCTGGGCTGCTCTGATATTTTAGTATCCTTTTAGCATTACATTTATTATTTAAATGTTTTGTTTCCTCAACCGGATCGTGAACTCTTTGTGAGTAGGGGTTATGTCTTTTTTACCCTTTTAAGTTCAGCAGCACCTAACAACTAAGCCTGCCAAATTTATTGAGTTTCTAGTATGTGTTGAGCACTAACAATTCGCTGGTAGACAAAGTCCCTGCTCTTATGGAGCTGATATTCTAGTGAGGGTAAGCAGACAACAAACAACTTTAAAAAAATCAGTTGCAGAGCATTAAAATAGAGCAATGTATTAGAGGATGAATGGATAGCTATTTTAGGTTAGGAGAATAGGGAATACTTCTCTGAGGATATGGCATTTAAGATCCAGGAGGATACAAGGATTAGCAGATCAAACATTCCAGTGCAAAACTAAGGAGGAATGAACTCTGTATATTGGAGGAACAGAAATAAGGCCAATGTGGCTTGAATGTGGTAAGGAGAGTGGTGCAAGAAGAGGACAGAGGTCATATGACATTGAGATTTGCAAGCTAGGGTAGTGTGCTTCCTTTGGAGGCTTTTAAACAGGGATATGATGTGAGTTGATTTGTAATTTAAAAAAGATACTCTGGTTACTTTGTGGAACTGGATTGTAGAGGGATCAAGAGTGGAGGCAAGTAGACTAGTTATGAGCCTATTGTACAAATTCAGATGAGTTGATGGTGACTTGGATTGGGGAGATGGTAGAAGAGCTGTAGAAAAATAGGAAGATTTAGGGTATCTTTTGGAAATGAAGTTGACAGGGCTTGCTCAGGGATTGTCAACAGCCAGGAGAAGTGAGGCCAAGAGAGAAATCGTGGCTCACTTCTACATTATTGGCTGGAGAACTAGGTATGTAAATGGTGATTATATTTATTGAGATGGGTAAGACTGTGGCAGAACATATTTGTCAGGAATTCTCTTTTGATCGTGTCAAGTTTGAGCTGCTGTTCGACAGCCAGCTGGAGCTATAAGATAGGTGGGAAGGCCTGGCATTCCAGGGAGAAGTCTGGGTTGGAACTGTAGGCTTGGAGATCATCAACATGTAGATAGAAGTTGAAGTCATATAGTTCAATCAGCAGGTCACCTAGAATGGGTTGTGTCTAGACAGCGAAGGAGCACAGTGAGGTAGAAGGAAAACCAGGAAAAATGATGTTATGGAAGCCAAGTAAAGAATATGTAAAGAAGGGAGTGGACTACTATATTGCATGCTGTCTCAGGTAAGAACAGAGAAGTTCCTGTGGGATTTGGCAACCTAGAGATTACTGGTAATCTTGAGTAGAACTACTCATTGGAGTGGTGGAGATAGATGTCTGTAGTAGATGGAGAGAGCAAATGAGATGAAATGCGTTTCATTTTTGTATGATGACAGTGAGGTTTTGGAAGCCTATTTCTATAAAATTCCTGTTGTTGTTACTAAATCATTACGTATTTGTATTCCAATGTGGTTATATTTTTTGTCAAAGCATTATCACCTTAATGTTTTGGTGCCATCATTTTAGGTAGATTCCTGTTCTCTAAAAACCTAGTTTAACTAGGGTTATGAGCAGTACAGATACACTGGTGAGTGAATGAGACTGTTTTTAAGGATCAGGTCCCCGGTCTTGGAAAAGCAAACTGGCTTGACCTTGGCCTTACGATACATCAGTTTTCTCAACTGTCAAATGAGGATAACAGGACCAGTTTAGCTCAGTGGGTGGTTGTGAGGCATGACTACTAGTGAAAATAACTGTAGAACACTTTTGCAAGTTCAAGTGTGATATAAATGCTAAATAATAGTTCTTTATTGGGATGTTGTGAAAATTAGCAACATGCTGTCTGTTAGAGCACTTAAGTTCCTTTTGAGAAAGGTGATATATTTTTATAAATACTATTTGCAGAAAAAAATAGCTCAGGACTTGGGAAAAGATTGCTATCCTAATTTCTGGAATGTAGCAATTATAGAACCGTAATGAGACAACTTTTTATTAAAGAGAATATTTCCTAAAGGTTAATTATAGTATCACATTAGAGTATTCATATCACAAGACTTTTTACCATCTTGGCTTTTGGATTCAAGTGAGGGTGAATGCCACCCTATGGCAGTTAAAATGCTGACTGTTTAAAGGACTGGTGGGGATGATTTGTTATCTATATTTAAAGTGTCACAGCCAATCAATAGAACCACTCAAAAAAAGCATTGAAAAAGCATTTTAATTTATTTTAGGCGACGCCATATAGACATTTTAATGCAGGCTTAGGTGATGGTTGCAGTTAGGCTTTAAAGAGGGACACTGCCATTTCAGGCAAAACTAGCACTCCTTGTTCCACACCTGAGTCTAAATATAGAATTGGTGGCATCATTACCTATAATGTACTTAGAAAACGCCTGAAATTTGAATCTGATGAACTAAATTTTTCTCAGCCTCTAAAGTGCCATTAACAATAGAGGAAAACTGGGATGTGGTTCTTTTGATGTTTAAAACCGTTAAGGGAAATGGTTAAGCAATAGTCTGCTGACGTGCTCAGAGCTGACAGCTCAGTTGGGATCTTGTGTATTGTTTTTTTCAGTGGGGACTTGTGTATTGCTAATTTTAGAACAAAGTGACAAGAAGTTCTTAGCTTCACATAGGTTAGAATTGAATCTTTTTTCTGGAATTTCATTTCCACAATCCATTACCTCTTTGTATCAAGGACAAGTAAAAGGTTTAGGTTTCTTTTCCTCTTTGATGGCAAGGCTGTACTTGTTTTTGCCACACCCAGGCATTATTTGCTTTATTTTTGCATTTGGTGTTTGGAAAGGGGGTCCCTAAATGGTTTGCTTCTACAGCAAAAACAGTTGAGTAAGCTTTCTTTCTTGGAGATGCTTTACTTTTGTGGTTGTATTTAGACTTTCCGGTATTTGCTTCCATCATCTGCCTCGATCATTGTAGACTTGGATTGGCTTCAAGTTCATAGGTAAAGATTCATCTTAAATTCTTATTTTAGTTCCTTTGGATTTGATTTGCAGTTGACCTGTATCTATTCTACTTAATTGTTTCTTTCCCAGAGTAGATATTTCACAAAGCTTCTATCATGTATTTTTAGGAATCTATATTTTTTTCAGCTTTATTGAGATATAATTGATTAATAAAATTGTAAGATATTAAAGTGTACAACATGATGATTTGAGGCACCCTTTTGTTGTTGTTGTTCTTTTTTTTTTTGGAGGCAGTTGGCAGTACTATCAAGTCAAAGTAACCTGTGGGACTGTATGGAGAAGGCACTTTCCACTACTTCCTAACAATATGGAATATATGTAATATTTGACCTTATGTATTTCTTCTGTGACTGCTGGTTCATGCCCTTTGCAATTTTCCCCTTCAGTTGTTTCTTTTTTTTTTTTATTGACTTGTAAAAGTTCTTCGTATTTTGTGCCTAATTCTTAATCATAAGTGTTGCAAATATTCTTTAAGGCTATGTATAAGAAGTGAGAAAGCAGTTGATTGCATCAAATGCTTATCCAAGATTATATTTGGTTGAAATGTTTGCCTTGGTTATTTGAGCAATGGTAAGCTTCTTTTGTCTCTCTCCTTCCAAAGATGCATAGAAAAGCTCCTTCTGTCTGAAGTAAAGTGTTGGCTCTGTGTTGGTTATAATTTGCTTTTTCTGGCTGGCAGAGCCTTCTTTTTGTTTTCTGTCTTCTGACAGATTATAGGATTGTGGGGAAACAGCGTCCAGGGCTTTTTCAGGAACTGTGCCATTTTATCTACAGGAGAAGCCATTGGCTTTGGCACTAGAAGAGAATTGGCTCTTCATTTAAAGATGCCAAATCATGCTTGATTCACAAGTTTGCTGTCTCATTTTGTATATGTGTGTGAAACTTTTTCAGGATGTTGGCTTTTACTTTTTCTACCATGTGCTACTCCATCAGTATGAGAAATTGAAAACTGTTCCTTCTCTCCAACTCTCCACCCCCAACACACATAATCCAAACATCCCAAACCATAGCGAAAGATGCAACAGTCATTTTGAGGATTAGGGAAGAATACACTACACAGATGTTTCCATTGCCCTTTTGCTGACTTTAAGTTTTAATTCTGCTTTATCAGTTAAAGGCTTCGTCTTTCCTATGTAGGCTTGAATTATTTAGATGGGGAAATGATTTGCCAACCAAGATGTCACTTTACAGAGGCTTTTCAAAGGCATCGGTGGAAGCGAATTGTCAGAGTACTCTATTTCCTGACTTGGGAAACTTAATTTGTATGACAGAGCACGTTTAGGAAACTTCTACTTACTTATTTGTCCTTGACATACTCTTTTCAGGGGGGTGTAGTGTAATTTATCCTAATTTCAGATGAGAATTTTTATTATCATGTAAGCAGTCTTAACTCCAGTTGTATCTGTTACCTTCATGCTTTTTAAACTGTGTACAGTTGATTCTGAAACCAAGCAACTAGATATTTTAGTAAATCTTCCAAAATGCCTCACTCCCGTACTTTCTAGAGATAACAGTTTATCGATACCTTCTAAGTGTAGATATTTCCGTTTAGATTAAGGTGGGAAGATTGTTAATAGAATATGCTGGTGTGGATAAGCTAGTTTGTTTAGTATGAATTATTATATGGACACTTTTTTTTTTTCTCCCTCTGCCCAACTGTCCTGCCCCAAACCCACAGTCTTGCAAAAATTGGGGGGTTTAGTTCTCATGTGCATTCTTTGTTGTAGTTTGCTTTTTTTTTTTTTAATTGGTGTCTCCTTTCACTAAACTAAGCACCTTCAAGACAGATTGTAGCTTATTCATCTTTTTGCCTCTGGGGTCTAAAGTTCCTGGCATATGGGAATGCAATAAATACATGGTGATATGAGTGAATGAATGAATACATTGAATTCCCAAAGATACAGTGAATGGATTTTACGCTTCCCTCCAGTGTCTGAAAGAGAAAGTGCAGCCAGTTTAAAAAAATATATATTAAAAGAATACCTTGCAGGACTTTCCTGGTGGTCTAGTGGTGAAGAATCCACTCCAGTGAAGGGGACGCGGGTTCCATCCTTGGTCGGGAAACTAAGATCCCACATGCCGTAGGGCAACTAAGCCTGTGTGCCACAACTAGAAGCTCATGTGCCGCAGCTACGAGCTGGTGTGCTCTGGAGCCTGAGTGCCACAACTAAGACCCAACACAGCCAAGAGTTACTCTTTCTCAAAAAAAAAAAAACAAAAAACCTTACTACATTGAAATAATAGTCAAGGCATTGTCTTTTTTCTTTTTTTATCCCCTAAGCTTTCACACTTGTTTTTTCAGGCCTGTTCTCATTAAGTCTAGTGAATAATAAGTTTTCTTATCAAAGTCTGTGTTCTGACTCTTGGGTGTTTGAATTTTGTAAAATGTCACTAGCAGGTCTTTATGGGGGAAATGCCTTTTTATTTTATTTTATTTTATTTTATTTTATTTTATTTATTTATTTACTTATTTTTTAACAATAAAGTTTTTTTTCTTTGCCACTATGGTTTATTACAGGATGTCGAATACAGTTCCCTGTGCTATACAGTAGGACCTTGTGGTTTATCCAATTTGTATATAATAGTTTGCTTCTGCTAATCACAAACTCCCAATTCATCCCTCCCCAATCCTCCTCTCCCTTAGTAACCACAAGTCTGTTCTCTATGTCTGTGAGTCTGTTTCTGTTTTGCAAATAAGTTCATTTATGCATATTTTATTTTTATTTTTAAAATTTTATTTATTTATTTTCGACTGCATTGGGTGTTCGTTGCTGTGCACAGGCTTTCTTCTAGTTGTGGCAAGCAGGTGCTTCTCGTGGAGCACAGGCTCTAGGTGTCGGGCTTCACTAGTTGCAGCATGCGGGTTCAGTAGTTTTGGCACACGGGCTTAGTTGCTCTGCAGCATGTGGGATCTTCCCCGACCAGGGATCGAACCTGTGTCCCCTGCAGGGATCGAACCTGTGTACCCTGCGTTGGCAGGCAGATTCTTAACCAGTGTGCCACCAGGGAAGTTCCTGTGCATATTTTAGATTCCACATAGAAGTCATATCATATGGTATTTGTCCCTCTCTCTCTCTTTTTTAAATTAATTAATTTATTTTATTGGCTGTGTTGGATCTTCCTTGCTGCACATGGGCTTTCTCCAGTTGCGGCGAGTGGGGGCCACTCTTCGTTGTGGTGCGCGGGCCTCCCATTGTGGTGGCCTCTCCTGTTGTAGAGCACGGGCTCTAGGCGCATGGGCTTCAGCAGTTGTGGCACAAGGGCTCAATAGTTAGGCTCTAGAGCGCAGGCTCAATAGTTGTGGTGCACGGGCCTAGTTGTTCTGCGGCATGTGGTATCCTCCTGGGGCAGGGATCGAACCCATGTCCCCTGCATTGGCAGGCGGATTCTTACCCACTGCACCACCTAGGAAGTCCTGTCTCTTTTTAAAAAATTTTTATTGGCATATAGTGCTTTATAATGTGTTAGTTTCTACTGTACAGCTAAGTGAATCAGCTATGTGTATACATATATCCCCTCTTTTTTGGATTTCCTTCCCATTTAGGTCACCACAGAGCATTGAGTAGAGTTTCCTGTGCTGTACAGTAGATTCTCATTAGTTATCTATTGCATACACAGTATCAATAGTGTATATGTGTCAATCCCAGTCTCCCAATTCATCCCCCCCCCCCCACCTCCCATCTCTCTCTTTCTGATTTACTTCACTTAGTATGATAATGTCTAGGTCCATCTATGTCGCTGCAAATGGCATTATTTCATTCTTTTTCTGGCTGAGTAGTATTCCATTGTTTTTATATACCTTATCTTCTTTATCCATTTATCTATTGTTGGACATTTAGGTTGCTTATATGTCTTGGCTATTCTAAATAATACTGTTATAAACATGGTGTGTGTGTGTGTGTGTGTGTGTGTGTGTGTGTGTATCTTTTCAAATTACAGTTTTGTCCCGATATGTGTCCGGGAATGGGATTGCTGGATCATATGGCAATTTTAGTTTTTTAAGGAACCTCCATACTGTTTTCTATAGTGGCTGTATCAGTTTACATTCCCACCAACAGTGTCGGAGGGTTCCCTTTTCTCCACACCCTCTCCAGCATCTGTTCTTTGTGGACTTTTTAATGATGGCCATTCTGACCGATATGAAGTGGTACTGCATTGTAGTTTTGATTTGGAAAATGCCTTTTTAATAGTGTTTAGCTTCTGTTCAGAATAGATCATTGTTATTATTTTATTTTTATTTGGTTCTGTTGAAAACTGTATATTTATTTTGATTTGAGTAAATTAAGCGTCAAAGGCACCTTTTTTGGGTTTTTGCTTGTTAAAAATGTCATTTGGGAAATTTGCAAAATAAAGTACTCAAGAAATATTGACGTGCAAACAGTGATCAGACTAGATGCGTGTTACCTAAACTAGTTTTCAGTCCAGTCTGTTGATCTTTTCCTTCTGTTTCTGAGAGATATTGTGTTCGTTCTGTGTTTGATATCTTTTGCTGATTATGAATGTAAGGCATGTTCAACATGGAAAGTTTAAAAATTACAAAAATAATCTGTAATTCTACTAAGCTAATATATTAAAGTTACAAAATTAATGCATATTTTTTAGCTTTTAAAAGACTGAGTAAAACAAATATAAAAAATTTTTCTCCTTCACTCCTCCCTACCCCTTTTTTCCTCCTCTCAGTGAGTGGTTACCATTGTTGACAGATTGGTGTATATACTTCCTGATATTTTCTTGGACCTACAGACATATAAGATATTCATGTGCTTAAAAAATAGATGTGTTTATCTTATAATACAATCTGAAACTTGATGTTTTAAAACTTTTTGTTGAGATAAAATATATATATATATATGAAAGTACATGTACGTGCACAGCTCAATGAATTGTAACTAGTTCTCAGATCAAGAACCATTACCAGCCCTCTGGAATCCCCTCCTAGCAATTTGTCCATGATGCTGTTGAAGCACAGAGTGGATACGTACTCGGTCAGTAGTGGCAGAGTTAGAATTTGGTTATTTGTTGTATCTTGAAAATGAATGAAGGAAGTCATTAATGATTTCAGCTTTGGTGGCTGTTATGAGCACTTGGGTCCATTTAAGTGATTTGGACTGTACTTTTGCTATAGAGTTTACTGGTCTAAATATTTATAGAGGCCTTTACTATGTATGATTTACTATGCACAATTGGGAAAGGAGAAAATACAAAGACAAGCGTAATACAAGCTTTGACTTACAGTCTAAATTAGGAAGACAAATCACACATTAGACAACAGAACAATTAAGTACTAAATTGTGTAGTAGTGATTCAGAAAAGGAAACATTAAAGAAGGCTCCATAGGGGAGGTGGAATTTGAGCTGAGCCTTGAAGAATGGGTAGGATTTGAATGGAATGGTTATAACAGTACACGTCATGGCAAGAAAGTAGAAATGGAAGATACACAGACAGCGAACAAGCAGATCGGTCTGTCTGCTATGGGGGTAAACTGCTGAGGAAAGTTGCGCAGTAAGTTTGATAACATAGAATAGTACCAGATTGTGGAACATACAATAGCCATAGAGTGGAAGCTTCGTTGGATGGCATAGGCACCAGAGAGGCACAGTAGAGTTTAGTGGATAGGAGTATTAGATTTGGAACCAAGAAGACTCAACTTCTAACATTGACTTTTCCATTTATCACCTATGTGACCTAGTGCACATTGTTCAGCCTCTCTGGACCGCAGTTTCTTCATCTGTAAATATGGGGGAGATATCTATTTCATAGGTTTATCATGGTGATAAAATCATTATTTATTATGTATATTCTTTTTTTTAATTGAGGTATAGTTGACTTACGATATGCTAATTTCAGATGTACAGCAAAGTGATTCATATATATATATATTTATTCTTTTCCATTATAGGTTATTATAATATATTGAATATAGTTCCCTGTGCTATACAGTAAGTCCTTGTTATTTATCTATTTTATGTGTGTGTATATGCATATATATATTTTTTTTTCCCCTTGCACATGGCCTTGCACCTAGTAAACGTGCAATAAATTGAACTGCTTCTATAGTTCTTAAGGAGAAGAGCAAGTGGATGAAAGCAGTAGTATGTGGAATGAGGGAGACTGGAAAGAAATTACAGTTACCCTCACAGGCATGGTAAGGGTGTCTGTTAGGGTACTGGTAATAAGATAGAGTACATTTGAGGGGCATGAAAAGAAATTGGACTTGAATTCCTCTTTAGGAGGAAGTGTTTTGGGCTTCCCCTGTGATCTTGTATTAAACAGTTGTAATTCCTTTCTGTTTTCTTGGACTGTGTAGAAGATACCTTTGGGAAGATAAATTTGATTTTTTAATTTCAGTTAAGGTATTTGAAATGCCCTGAATTCCTCATGTATATTTTAGAAGAGGATATTAGAAGTTTTGTCTGAATTATCCATTTGTCAAGAACATTTGTGATAATAATGGTGAGGCTGGTATGTTTGTTTGTTTTTGATGTCTTGGCAAATTAATTGGCTCATGAGTGATCTTGAAAGGATCTCTCTCTCTCTCTGTTTTTTTTTTTTTGTTTTTTTTGTTTTTTTTTTTTTTTAGGCTGCTTGTGGGATCTCAGTTCTCCAACCAGGGATTGAACCCAGGCTCTGGGCAATGAGACCATGGAATCCTAACCATTGGACTGCCAGGGAATTCCCTAAATTTTAGTTTCTATTTAATCCTTAAAGAGAGAAAAATTGCCTTTTTCAAGAAGGCTAGAAGTTGAAGGAAAGTATTGACAGAGATGTTTGCCTTAGACATCAGGAGTAGCTTTTAGGTCAGCTATTTTAAATAGTAGTTTCTTGAAGTATTGTTTAGTTATTTTAATATGGAAAATGCCAGATAATTGCTAAATGATATGGAGAGTTGTAACTGCTTTTGTGCTTTCGAGAATTTTTGTTTAGGTCAGGTGTATTTGGGAAGGGAATGGACTCATTAGCTAATCTGGGAGACTTTTGTGGGCAGTATTTAAAATAAAAAATTTTTTTGCGTTTGGTTCTTTTTATCTGGAACCAAGTCTTTGAGATACCACTGAAGTTCCCCCATAAATCTGTTTAAGCCCAAGACTTTTAATTTGGGTTAGAAAACAGAGCTGGCTTTTAAATGGTCATGTCATACAACTCCTTTTCCATTTCCAGAACGCTGAGGTTATATACATATGAAATGCTTTGAGCTCCACATAAGAAAAGGCTACTTAATTTTAAAGTGTTTTGTTTTTTTTTAAAAACTGTAGGGACTTCCCTCGTGGTGCAGTGGTTAAGAATCCGCCTGCCAATGCAGTGAACACGGGTTCCATCCCTGGCCGGGGAAGATCCCACATGCCACAGAGCAGCTAAGCCCGTGTGCCACAACTACTGAGCCTGTGCTCTAGAGCGCATGAGCCTCAACACTGAGCCTGTGAACTGCAACTACTGAAGGCCCCCTCCCCCCCTGCCCCGCACCTAGAGTCTGTGCTGCGCCACAGGAGAAGGCACTGCTCTGAGAAGCCTGTGTACCCCAATGAAGAGTAGCCCCCACACCTCAATGAAGAGTAGCCCCTGCTTGCCACAACTAGAGGAAGCCCATGTGCAGCAACGAAGACCCAGTGCAGCCAAAACAAATAAATAAAATAGAATAGAAATAAATAAAAATATTAAAAAATAAAATTGTATTAGCACTTGGGAACTAAGTGTGAATGTAGAGTGTGATGTAGACACTTAACATTAGTTGTGAGAACTTTTTGGACAGAAATGACAGTGTACCCAGAGAAAACCATAATCCAGAAACATGTACCATAATGTTCATTACAGCACTGTTTACAATAGCCAGGACATGGAAGCAACCTAAATGCCCATCAGCAGATGAATGGATAAAGAAGATGTGGCATATATATACAATGGAATATTACTCAGCCATAAAAAGGAATGAAATGGAGCTATATGTAATGAGGTGGATAGACCTAGAGCCTGTCATACAGAGTGAAGTAAGCCAGAAAGAGAAAAACAAATATTGTATGCTAATTCATATATACGGAATCTTAAAAAAAAAGTGGTACTGATGAACCCAGTGACAGGGCAAGAATAAGGATGCAGATGCAGAGAATGGACTGGAGGACATGGAGTTGAGGGGGCGGGGGTGAAGGGGAAGCTGGGACGAAGTGAGAGAGTAGCATAGACATATATACACTACCAACTGTAAAATAGGTAGCTAGTGGGAAGTTGCTGTATAACAAAGGGAGATCAACTCGATGATGCTTTAGAGGGTCAGGACAGGGAGGGCGGAGGGAGTCGCCGGAGGGAGGGGATATGGGGATATATGTATAAATACAGCTGATTGACTTTGGTGTACCTCAAAAGCTGGTACGAGTGTAAAGCAATTATATTCCAATAAAGAGCTTAAAAAAAATGACAGTGTAGGTAATAACTTGCCTTCTGCATCCCCACTTTGTTTTTCTTAAATGAACCCCTCCTACTGCTTCACGACTATACCCAAGAAAATATTCTACTATTTTTAGCATATTCCATCCCAGCAGTATTAGGTCCTTAACATTGACATTAGTGATTGAAGTGTTGATGCAACCTGCCAGTTATGCAGAGGCCTGGCGGCTGCTGAGAGTTTTTTCTAATATTAGGTATATGGCTTGAACAAGACTTAGATGTTTATTTCCTAATTGTACTGAAACCTGCTAAGGGAGTGGTTAGCTTGGTTTTAATTGGATGTAGATGACTTGTATCTTAGCTGGGTTGGTTGCAGCTGTGTGTATGTGTGTGTATGGTGTTTGTTTATTGCATATGATTTGATATATTCCTTCTCCCAGAGCACCAACTTCCAGATAAATACGTTCGCAGTGCGCGCCCCCCCGCTCCCCTTAGTTTCTGCGTCACTGGAAACAGGAGTTTCAGACAGGGTGGATTGATATGTGCAGCTGATCTAATATGCAAACCTAAATCTATGCACGGTTATGAGGGAGTGCAGCTGATTAGTCTGGGAAAAGAAGGGCGAGGCAGAGAGGCCTGGGGGGCATCTTCTACTGTCGGGTGTCTCCGGATGGCTATTGCTGTGGAAGTCTGAGGTACTCTGGGAGGTACTGCCTGGATGGGGGTCACTCCGAGTACCCAGGCAGGGTGTGGGCGGGGGAGCGGGGGGAGCGGGAGGAGGGGTGCGGCATCACCTGGCCCAGGCGGGATGCCGGCTTTGGGGTGGGGGCCTGGGGAGATGGGGGCAGCTCTAACAAAGAGGAGTCGTGCCGGGGCCGGGGCCGCGGGTAGCTGGCCTATCCCGGGCGGCTGACCTCCCAGTGGGCCTCCCCAGTTGGCTGTTTGGTGAGTCGCTCTGCTGGCTCCCTGGCTCGCCATTGGCTCTGCGGACTGGAGGGGCTCGCGGAGGGCCGGGATGCAGTTGAGGGGGCGGGGCTGGCTTCCGGCGGCGGAGGGGAGCGAGCGGCAGCCGGCTGGGGGAGGGGGTGTCGGCGCGCCGCGGAGTGCTGCGCTCAGAGAGCCTGGCACCCGGAGCAGCCGCCTCCCCCTCCCCCTGCCAAGACGCTAGAAACCCCTTCTCTTCCATCCTCCCGGGGCTCGGGCGAGGAGGGCTGAGCTGCCCCAGGCGGGCGGGGCGGAGCCCGGAGCCCCACCGAGCGCTGCGGAGCGAACCTCACCTCCCTTCCAGGGTTCAAGGTGTGTGTGCTTTTTCTAACCAACCCCGACTTTAGCCGACTTAACCTTGTGAGAAAAGGGGAAATGGAATGGGAAGTAAGAGCTCCACATCTAATCAGTTTATTTTGATTTTCTAATTTTACCTTTCATTCTTCTTTCCCTCCCTTCATCTCACCCCTGCAGCAGGGTAAAGAGATTCAGGGCTCTCATCTCTTTTTACTGATGTGTCGATGTCGGTCGCGTAGCAAAATGAACGGAGCAGAAAAGAGGAGCCCTTTCTTGTGTGGCATCTGATGCAGTAAACCGGGGGCGGGGGGGGCAAGCTAGGATAGGAGTGGGTTTTTGGAACTGTTCTGCATCAGTGTCCATTAAGGCTGCCTTCACCATTTTCCTACTTGGGACTGCCTTAATCAGCAAAAACAACCTGAGAAGGAAGGAGGTGCAAGTGGAAAGAGGGATCAGCCCCCATCAGATAGTGGTTAAAGGAAATCCTGATAGTTGTTAGCGATTAACTCTTCTAAAGTCTCTCCCCAAGTAGAGTGTCACCGGCTTTGTGTAGCACTCAGCCCTGTTGGGGAAACCTAGCTAAAGAAAGCAAACTTACCTTGCCCTTACTGAAACTTAAAATTAAAAGTCGTATCTTTTTCTCCATCTGTGTATTTCGCATTCATGGGCTCTCAGAGGGATTAATGTCTGTCATCAAAAACCAAACTTTAAACAAATCCAGATGAATTTTAGATTTTAGTTGATTTTTTTAAAGTGCTCCCCCCCAATGAATTCGGGTGGCTTTATCATTACAATTTATATTTAAATAGTCTTGAGTTCCTTTGCTTCTACAGTGTATGGATCCCTTCTTTCTCAAGGACAGAGCTCATCGTCAGCCAAAATCAGGAACCTCTTTATAGGTTTTTAATTGAGAGGAAAGTTATCAATAGAAGGTAGAAAACCCAAAATTTATGATAGAAACAAAGGATGTGTGTGTGTGTGTGTGTGTGTGTGTGTGTGTGTGTGTGTGTGTGTTTTGAGTGGCAGTGGTCATGGTAAACTTGCTTTAACTGGGCATTTTCACCAAAAGCGTTTGGACCAGATTTATCTTAATGTTGATTAGCAAAGAGTTAGAATGCCGGAAGGGATGAATATCAGTTTTTTGGCAGCACTTTGGTAAATATTAATTGAAATTATTGAGAGTTCATTCTTGTAACCCAGGTTCAGTTTCCAGAAATTGTTCTAACTGGAGTTCAGTTTTGAAGACAGAATTGGTATGCTGGAGCTGTTTTACAGTTTAAGCTGGATAATTATCTTTTCTTTGCATTTATTTATTTTATCTCTAATCAATAAGGAGCAGTTTGGGGTAAAAGAAAATATTATAAAAACTAGGAATGTTGGGGTAGGAAAACATCTCAGTTGTGAAAACTTACTAGGGATCAGGAAACTTTTACATATATATATATATATATATATATATATATATATATATATACATACACACACACACCCACACATATATATTTTAGTCACAAGTAGTCTTAGTATAGAATTGTGCAAAAAAAGTAGATTCACATTAAACCTTTGTTACATTTTGGGGTTTTAGTTTCTTACCCATTTATCCCTTAAGACTCCATGAATCATGTTTAAATTGAAAGGCAAAGAGAATCCCCCAGATGTTGTCTTACCCAGCTTATTACTGTTAAAAATCACTTTGAAGCTTTGAGGGCTAGCTAGTGTATAAAATGAAGTGCACTTTGATGTCTAAACTATATAGTAAGCTGAGGAAGTGACAAAATCCACTTGAAGGCCGTGTTAAACCATATGCCACTTCAACTTGCTTCTACCAAAAACCCAGTTGTCCTGTTTGATATCTAGGTGTTTTTTTCTTTGTCTACTCATGAGTGAGCAGTTAATAGAGCTTTATAAAGTTACATTACACTTCGCTCACTTAATGTTTTTATATTTCTATTTTCTTGACAGATTTGTGTAATCTGTATTTTGCACAGTGTGGTGATTTCCCCAAAGAATTTTCCCCAGGAGACAAAAGTCTGTGTATAGAACTAATCATAGGTGTGTATCTATACTGATCTCCAAGTATCATTTAAGGGGGATGGAAATTCAGATTTGGTCCTCTGCAAGGAAACAATTATATGAAGCCATGACTTCCCATAATCTCTTAGGTTGAGGGGACATGGTGCTGCTGATGTTCAGTTTGCTGATTTTTCTTTAGCAGTCTGTTTTTATCCATCCTGCTTATTTCTGTGAGTCACAGCTTAGAATGTGTTAAGAAAATGGGCCCTATGTTCTCTCTAAAGGGAGACTCAAGCCCAATCCCCCATTCGCATCAGAAGTATAAAATGGTCCCCTTGAGAAGGTAAAGGAAAAGATTGGACCCTTGGTGTTGTTTGATTCTCCCGATAATCAGCTTGAGTATTGTCAGGTTTGGAATTGGGAAAAGCTTGCTCAAGGTGAGAAGATATTAGAGGCAAAAAGACCTGGGAATGCTGCAATGTGAGAGACTTATTTGGAGACAATGAATGCATTCATATGGAGATGTAGCTGGTGGTAGTTTTTAGCTATTCAGCTTTGTCAGTCAGGTGTCTGAGACAATATTTTGTGTATTTAAGCACAACCCCCTCCCCCAAAGGTTGACTCTTGGAAGCTGAATCTTTTGAAGAAGTTGTTTGCTGTCTGAATCCAGAGGGTAGAGGACTTGGTGAAGTCTGTTATCTGTTATGGCTTAGATAAGGACATGGAATTGATTGCTGGTGCGTTACTGAACTCTTCCTAATGAATGGTTGCTAGGCAAAGTGCATCTCAATCAGTTTAATCCTCAATAGTTTACAGGTCTGCTCTTGGTGAGGGCCAGAGCTGTCTTTCTAATGATATTGCCCTTTCAGAATCCTGTTGGATGTGCATATATATTGCTCAGTGGTTAAAAAAAAAGAAAAAAAGACTAGGATAACTTGTGTGTCTCATTTCGTCCATCTAAAATGATTTAGCTTTTGGTAACCTGGGCCAGCATTGTCATTAACTTCTCTCCTGGATCAAGTGGTGGGATGCAGTTGCTCTCCAGTGTTAAGATACCACTGTTTGATTATCTTTGGGTTTGTACCTAGTAAGGCAGGGAACTAATACATTCATTTTGGAAACAGGCCAGTGATAACACTGCCCTTGGGCCTGGATGGATGGAAAAATAGGACAGAGTAAACAATTGAGGGCATAAATAATGAATCTTCCAACTGAGCCCTGGGAGAGTGAAGGAGATTATCCTCAGAGCTGTTCAATCTGGCAGTGAAAGGGGAAGAGTCCACTGAATTAATTACCCTGGCCCTGTTTGATACTGCACTTATTATGGGATTGTTAGAGCCATTCAAAATATAGTTGCCTTTTAGATATAAACTATTAATCCATCTTTTTGTTTTTGTTCTGTTTGTTTAAGCCAAACACCCAAATAGCTCATCTGTTTCTTAGAATCCAGGCCTTTGCTCTCTCCCCCAACTTTGTTCTCTGTGTTAGCATGTTATGAATACTGGACAGTCCTTTCTGACTTTTATTTTGTTTTTTTGGCACACGGGCTTAGTTGCTCCGTGGCATGTGGGATCTTCCTGGAGCAGGGATCGAACCTGTGTCCCCTGCATTGGCAGGCGGATTCTTAACCACTGCGCCACCTAGGAAGCCCTGGACAGTCCTTTTGTTTGTCCATATCTTAGAATTTTGCTTAGAGATTTCGTTGTCTGTAAATATATATAGTAATAGAAGAGAGAACCTGAGCCTGGCTTAAAGGAATTATTTGGTACCTTGAGTACATACTGTACCTGGAAATTAAATATGGGGTTGTAGGGTATAATATATAACAACTCACAAAAGGTTAAGACAAGAATTCCTTCAGCCCAGGAATCATTTCCAGTATTAACATAAATATTTTTACTTTTGGATTAGTTTTCATCCAGTGAATTAAATAGGCAGTCTCTTAGTGGTCTCAGCGTTTCTCCGAGGTAGGGAAAACTAATGCCTCAAGAATGTCTAAATAACTTAGAAAGTGATTTGATAGTGAAGCCAGACCCAGAGCCAAGGTCTCTGAATTCGTCCCTTCTCCAAATTTCTAATATGTTTAATTCTTTTCTCCAAGAACTTTCAGGGTCCCTATTTGAAATGATTGAAGTTTTCCTATCTCTACCTTAAGAAGCTGTTTTTGTTTCTCTATTGTGAAGAGAATCCAAAGACCAAGGGGGAGGAAGGTTCAAGATGAGGTGTTGGAGGAATAAAAGAGATGTAAAGGAGAGGCCAAATTGAAGTTTTATTATAATTGGTGCTGATGGATCCCAGGGGGGAGGGATGGTGGTGGCACTGGGCTGATTAGATCAAATTTAGTCATAGGCTGAGTTTGTTACATCTAAGCCTAGCTGAAAAGGGCAGGAGGCATCTTTACCAACATACAGGCAGAACTCTAGTTAAGGGTTTATTCCTGATCAGAGAATACAGTCAGTTCTTGATTATTCATGCAGAAGGGCAAGCAGGCAAAGTATAGACAAGTAAAATCCAAAAATATTCCTAGGCCACATTTTTAAGCAATAGCTTTAACTTTCTCTGCTTTTTAACTGCTATTTTCCAGCTGAACATACATTAAAATTTCGTTTCTTTTTCTGGTCATTCAAGAGACAAGTAGGTGAGATTGCCACCAGCTTGGTTTACATTCAGTTTCTTAATCATCAAAAGTAGTGTATAGCTCAATACAGAACCTAGAAAAGTTCAGCTCAGTTTTGTATCCTTGAGACAGTTTTTTGATATTTTAAGGCTTGACCCTTGTTATAAGCCCTAATTATACTGATTTCCTAGTGAGAACTGAGATTTTCCAAGTAAATCATAAACTACCTCTTGACACTGGCGTGTTTTCTTTGTTGGTGTCTTCTTGCCCACAGATATGCAAATCATTCATCATATGTGGGCAAGCTGTAAATAGCCAAGCCAAAGAAGAACTATTACCAAAGTAAATCCCTCTTCTAACACTGGGCTCTGTGTACTCTAATGATGGGAGCTGTTGGCTGAAATGAAATCCATTTACACATCAGGTTGTCATCAAAGAAGTATATAAATTATAAATGCAAAACTGAGTGTTTCTTTAAGTGCTGTTTGGTGGGAAAATGCCATTTCTCTCTATCTCTCTCTTTCTCTTTTTTTAGTGGAAGATAAACTGAATATTACAGCACATTTAAAAGGCAAGGTTTCATAACCAATCGCTAATTCTTGGCACTCAGCAAAGTGGTTTTGAGGATCAGTTGCTGATCTGAGTGAAAATCAGATTTTATGCCACTTGCAGAATTGAAGTGATTTACACAGCATCCCTGTTGCTTCAGAGGAGAATCATAAGCATTATTAGTCACAATCTAATTTTTTTCTTTCCTTCCAAAAGCTAAAGTATTTCTTCCATTGGCATTTCATTTATCACTTACTGTGTAAAGTATAGGACTTTCTTTTAAAAGGAAAGGGGTATCAAGACCATGAGAAGTTAAAGGCAGCTCATTCCAGGTCACAGTATATCAGTGGAAAAGTCACATTACCTGGGTTCCTGAATGGGCCTTCTGTATCACCAGCTATTCAGCTGGAAGTGGTTTTAGTATTATAAAGACATTAATTTTGTAGCTGTGAAGGTACTGGTTTGGCTTTTGCTTATCTTATTCTCCCAGAACCTCTTTCATTCAACAGAAAGTGGGACCAGTGGATTAATGAAGAATTCATATCTTGGTTCTGACCTGTCCTGCCAGGTGTTACTGTGCATTCACTAAAGTGCTTTACTGAGGATTTTAGTACTTAGACTTCATTCAATCCCTGTGAGGTATGGTATGATTGGAGTGTGATAGTGTGTTGGAACATTTCTCCAGAGAGATGAAAGGAACTTTTCCTTTTAAGAAAAGTGCTTTGCCTATTTCCATAGACTGTGGCAAAATTAAGTTGGAACAAGTTGCTTTTTCAGCAAGCTGTATTTTAATTTTTGCCTTTTCTCCAAGCTGAACAAATGTCCCAACTGAAAAGTATCATTCTTATCATTCATAGTATGTTCTGGGGAGATTGTTTTTTAATGCACCTAGAAGTGAGAGGCTGATGCCACTTCAGCCTGCATGCCAATTTTGTAGCTCTCTCAAATTCTGTTTCTGCTAACTTGCTCCCTGTCTGTCCATACCTGTTTATCTTACAGCTCCTCACAACTAGTTAAGAAAGTTCCATTGCTCAGCCAGGGAAATGCTTGTCTTTTTTAAAGTCACGGTTGCATCCAGTGGCAGACTTTGTGCCTGTGCTGGTGGGCTTGCATTACTTTGTTGCATTATTTCTTGAAGAGGATTTCAGCATTATAGAAACAAAATTTTACTCTTCAAAACAAGTTGATAAGTTGTTTTTTTATTAAATGTGCAAGTGCATAAGAGTTAAACTTGAAATAAGAGGGGGGAAGAAACTATTTTAGTTATAGTTTAATTGCTAAAAAAAAATCTCTTATGTAATTAAAAGATGTACTGCTGCCTTGCACTGAAACTAGAAGGTAAAGCATGGAGAAACTACAGTTTCTCAGTGAGGACCACACTCTGACTATGCTATTTAAAGCTGCTGCCCCATCCAGTCCTCCTCATTTCCTTACACTGCTTCATTTGTTTTTTTCATAGCATTTATCACTTTCTAATAGTCTGTGCCACTTACCTATTCATTATGTTTATCTGACCCTCGCACTCTACCTCATGTACAAGTGGAAGCACCATGAAGATAGGAGTTTTGTCTGTTTTGTTCATTGCTGAGTCCCTAGCTCCTGGAGCAGTGCCTTGCTACATAGTAGGTACTCAGTAAATGTTGGTATGAATTAATTGGAGGAGGTACTCTTTAATAGAATAGAAATCTGGGGATTAGAATTGGAGTGATGGGAAGAGAATATTATCTTCCTGGAGCTAGTACTAAATTAGGGATCAGATTACTCAACTACTTTAAGGGAAATAATATTTATGTGAAAAAACTCAAGGAATTGGGATTATCCTAGGTTAGAGAAATGACAGACATTTTATAGTATGTAAATATGAAGGAACATTGTTTAAAGGTAGATGACTAGCTCTTATCACCTCCAAGAGGGCAAAGGAATAGGCTGAAACTTCTGAGCAGTGAAAATAAAACTTGCAGACGAATATACTGATTTTGAGAATAAAAGCTGAAACAGGTGACCAAAGAGGGATGGTTTCTCAGAACGGATTTTCAACACTGGCACCATGTTGGAGGCAATGGTGAGAATGGAAAGAGCACAGAGCCAGGAATCAGAAAACCTGGTTGTAGTCCAGGCACTTTCTAGCTTTTCCTAGTTTCTTTATCTGTGAAAATGGCATTAATGATACCTGCCCAGACTAAATCAGAGGGCATCTGAGAAAATCGGGTTAGAGAATCAATGTGAAAGCACTCTGAAAATTGTAAACCTCTCTACAAATGTAAGCAGTTGTTACTGATTTTACAAAACCACCTCTGTCAGTGATTTAGAATCTTGGAATCTGGAAATTGGATTTAGTGGTCATCTAGTACAGATTCTTAGCTACTGAACATAACTTTTCTGTCATTCTTAACGAATGGGTCATTGGTTTTGCTTCAGCATTTCTGGTGTTGTGCCACTGTTGAACAAGCTTAGCTTATTGTTTATGTTCACCTAAAATTGCCTTTCTTCAGACTTTAATTTATTAACCTGTTTTTGATCTCTGGAGCTCAGAGATACAGCTGCTCCCTCCTTTGTATGACAGCACACTTAGGACTCCTTTATTTGAGATCTTTATCATCTCTCACATCAAAATCACTATAGCCACTTAAACGATGTCTGCGGTCTCCCATTTGTCTTTCACACTTCCAGCAGATTTATTTAAAATAGATATCTCAAATTGTTACTCTCCTTAAAACCTGTTCCTATCTCCCATGGCTTTAGGATAAAGTCTGACATTAGCTAATAATAGTTATAACCACCATCATTGAGCATAGGTACTGTACTAAGACTTTATAAATATAATCTCATTTGATAATCACAATTAGTCTATAAAATGTCAGGGCTACTTTTCTGCTGACTTATTTTTAATCTGCTATTCTGTCCCTCTACTATGAAATATAAGACTCTTCATAATTTAACACATAAGGTTCATCTCCAGGTTTAACCCATACATTCAACACTGTCCTCTCCGTATCAGACCACTTGTAGTTCCCTAAATATGCCATTTAGTTTTACAACTGCATGCCTTTCATTATGCTAGTTTTCTCTGTCTAGAGTGGCCTACCTGTCTCAATCTGGTAAATTCTTACTCAGCCTTAAATGACCCATGTTGTTTTCTCCCATCTTTCTCGTTTCCTGGAAGTATTTTTTTCATTATTTGGGTTTTCAAGCAACTGTTTTCCTTCCTTCCTTCCTTCCCTACTTCCTTTCCTGAGGTATAATTGATATACAATATTATATTAGTTTCAGGTGTACAGCATAATGATTTGATATTTATATATATTGTGAAATGATCACATCAATCACATATCTTGTCAAGGATTTTATCTACTGTATCTGTCACCCTAATACATAGTACTACTGCTGCCATAGTGCCTGGTGCGTCATAGGTGTGCTGTGAATGAATAAATGAATAAATGAATGATGTTCCTACTAAGTGCCCTCTTTTTCAGGTTAAACTCCTGTTTCACTTTACTATCCATATTACAGTTTCTAGATCCCTCTCTTTTTTACATCCTGGCTGAGCTATTCTTAGGCTTTTCCATATTTCACATCTGAAAATGTTGTATTTTGATGACTAGAGGAAGTAGACTGCAACCTTCTAAAATAACTTATTGAAAAGTGTACCAAATGGACAGGTGGTCCATCTGCTTCCTTGGGAAAGGTTCTAATTGCGTTGGTAATTTCTCTGGCCACTTCCTTGCCAGGATAGAGCCCAGACCACCTAAGAAAAAAATAAGCAGAGGTAGCACTTTGTACTTGTTTTTCTCTTTTATCTTCTGTCACCTCAGGAGGTTACTGCCTCCTGCCTACTTTACAGGTCATCGTAGATATAAAGACCACGATTTTCCCCTTCTGTAAGAGTGGCTACCTAAGACTCTGTAATACCCTTAGGAGTCTTAGTCCCTTGGGCTGTAGACAGAATTGAAAAACAGAAAGTCTGATACTAACTCCAGGGAAAGGGCACAGTTCTTGTCCAGAATTGAAGGCAGATGAGTCAGGCAGTAGCAATCTATCAACTCCAAAGTCCATTCAGAAGCGATTTAATCTTTGCTATTGAAGCAGATCAACAATGCCATTTCCCTGTCTAAAAATGAGATTACCCAGGATTCTCTTACAAGAAGATAAATTATTTGTGTAACAGTAGCTCCTGACCTTGCATAATGTCTCTTCTTACTACCACATGCTAGTGGCACAGGGCGTGTCTTGTGTATAGTACTAGGGTGTGGAGATCAGGCCGCATTGCTTTACTTAGGGGATCCGGGGGAAAGTTAACAATTCTCAGCAACTCTCAGCCTTAATGGGTTTGGTTATTGTTAAAGTTCATCTTTATCAAAGGAAGCATTGGTTAATGATTTTTCTCTTGGCCCAACATGCCTGGGCATTAGCTGGAATTGCTGAGTGATTTGCAGTGGGGAAGCCATGAGAGCAATTTCTTGTTTGTCCACAAATTATCATTAGCAGTTTCATCTGCAGATTGAAGGAGCAGGAGGAGTGGGCTCTTCGCCAGTTGCAGCTTCCCTCTGACTAGGGCGTTAGTTCAATTATGTCCAATTAACTTTTATTGCAGATAGTGGTGATAATTACTTGCAAGTCAGTTTTTTGGCTGCAGTTATCCTAAGGCTGAAGTATGAACTTGATGGATTTTAATAACCATAGTGACACATTTCACTCCCTCCCTCCACCACAGTTACTTCTTTCTCCAGACTTCTTTTAGATAGGAGGTCAAAGCATTGTAAAATCCATCTCAGAATTAAAACATATTGTCCTTCTTTTGAAGAGCTGTGTAGGATCATATTTTAAAAGAATCTGTTAGGAGCAGCCTTTAATGGTTTTTTATATTCTGACATCATACCCTTGAGTTCATTGCTGCCTGTCATGGGGGAATAGACTGAGGTGGAACTAAATGTCATTCACAGCAATATGTGCTTATTGTAAGATTACAGTAATTGGCAAGGTGCAGTTAGTCCTCTGCTTGTATTGGAAAGTCTCTTCAAAGTGCAAAGGAAAACTTTTGGGCATTTTTAAATTCAGTATGACACAGAGGACACGTTTCATTAGCTCTATGGGAATTTTAGTTTGTGATTTTTAGTAAACAGTTGAATAATATCTTTGGAAAAAATCTTTGCTGGGTAGAGAAAGAGGGAAGAAATGAAAGGAAATAGTTTGTCTTTCTTTAAAAACGATTAAGTTCCTTTGCTATTTCTCTTTCTCTGTTGTTGTTTGATGATTACCTTGAATCGGCTTGTAAGCAAAATTTTCTCTCTTTAACAGAGAAAGACTGAAGCTGATTCCAGGAAGGGCTGTTCCTAGATCTCCAGGTCACTTGCTGCCACTTCCATTTTGGATGTTGTTGCTCACCGTAGTGTCCTTTGTTGCTCACTGTAGTGTCCTTTGTTGCTAGGCTCTCTTCCCAAGGGCCTATCAGTCCCTTAGATATCTTCATGGATGTGGCTGCGTAAGAATTTTGTTGAGGACAAGTTGCCAAGGAGTGTGGCAGTGCATTTTAAGAGTTTGCTTTTGTTAGTGTTTGTTTAAAGTAAGGAAAGAGGAATTCCCTGGTGGTCCAGTGATTAGGACTTGGTGGTTTCACTGTTCTGCGCCTGGGTTCAATCCCTGGTTGGGGAACTAAGATCCCACAAGCCACACAGGGCAGCCCAAAAGAAAAAAAAAAAGTAAGGGACGAAAGTTCCCTGCTGCTTGGACACAGGTTGTAATATAGTTGTTCCTCCTCCAAAACAATCCTAATCCCCCTAAATAGGAAAGAAGAGGAAAGGATGAGTGATAAACATCATCTTTGTACTACTTCAAAGCTCTTCATTGATTGTTGCTGAAAACCTTTCCACTGTAGAATAACCAAGACTGCCTGCCAGCTGCTGTTGGTGTGAAAGTGGAGAAGCTAGTTATAGTTGCTACATTTCAGGAAGTCTGGAGATAAAGCTTATGATGTCATTTGAAACTTTTTGTATAGTGGGAGGAAAGAGTATCAAAACCCTGTTACACTCCAGAAGATACAACAAGGCTTTCCCTTGGAGCATAGGGCAGTTATATGTGTTTAGAAGGAAGGGCCTTGAAAAACTCTTGCTAAAACATGAACTTGATGGAGATGTTAGTGAGCATCAGGCCTAAAGAAAGGAGGGTCATGATACAGATGGCCAACAAACACATGAAAAGCTGCTCAACATCACTAATCATCAGAGAAATGCAAGTCAAAGCCACAATGAGGTATCACTTCACACCAATCAGAATGGCCATCATCACAAAATCTGGAAACAACAAATGTTGGAGAGGGTGTGGAGAAAAGGGAACTCTCCTGCACTGTTGGTGGGAATGTAAGTTGGTACAGCCACTATGGAAAACAATTTGGAGGTTCCTTAAAAAACTACAAATAGAACTACCATATGATCCAGTAATCTCACTACTGGGCATATACCCAAAGAAAACCATAATCCCAAAAGAAACTTGTACCATAATGTTTATTGCAGCACTATTTACAATAGCCAGGACATGGAAACAACCTAAATGCCCATCAACAAATGAATGGATACAGAAGATGTGGCATATATATACAATGGGATATTACTCAGCTATAAAAAGGGATGAGATGGAGCTATATGTAATGAGGTGGATAGACCTGCAGTCTGTCATACAGAGTGAAGTAAGTCAGAAAGAGAAAGACAAATATTGTATGCTAACTCACATATATGGAATCTAAAAATGGTACTGATGAACTCAGTGACAAGAACAAGGACGCAGATACAGAGAATGGACTGGAGGACTCGAGGTTTGGGAGGGGGCGGGGGGTGAAGGGGAAGCTGAGACGAAGCGAGAGAGTAGCACAGACATATATATAGTACCAACTGTAAAATAGATAGCCAGTGGGAAGTTGTTGTATAACAAAGGGAGTCCAACTCGAGGATGGAAGATGCCTTAGAGGACTGGGGGGGGGGGGGACTCGAGGGGGGGAGAGTCAAGGAAGGGAGGGAATACAGGGATATGTGTATAAAAACAGATGATTGAACTTGGTGTACCCCCCAAAAAAATAATAAATAAATAAATAAAATTAAAAAAAAAAAAGAAAGGAGGGTCATGAATAGTGCCTCCTTTAGGATAAGGCGGGTCTTTTGGAACCTTTCTAAAGGTGAACTTCTCCATCTTTAGGGGAAGAGAGTTGCATGAATGCCGCTTAGTAGAAGCATTGCCAGAACAGAGTGGAGGTTGGGAGAGAATTTGAAGTGCAGGCATAGGAGAAAATGTTATTCAGATAAGTCTTGAAAAGAAATTAGAAGTTGATGAGGCAGAAAGATACAGGAAACCTATTCCAGATGGCAGGAACCCCAGTGTCTACACTCACCAATTCAGAGAGAAGTCACCTGTGTTAAGATAAAATGAGAATGGTTTCCAACAGACCACTCTCTTCAACTCTTCTTTATGATCTACCCCCCACCGCCACCCCCACTTTCAGATTTCAACACCGCTATCTTGGTTTCTTTGTTTGTTTTAACAACTTTAATTAAAAATTTGGAAGCAATCTCAAATTTATAGAAAAGTTGCAAGTACAGTACAGAGAGTATTTTTCTTCCTTGAATCATCTGAGAGTAAGTTGCTGACTCGATGCTTCATCATCCCTGAATATTTTAGTGTTTACCTTCTACCAACAAGAACATTCTCCAACATTATCACAATACTGCCATCAAAATCAGGAAGTTAACAGTGACACATCGCCATCATATAATTCTCAGACCCCCCTCAAATATTGCTAGTTGTACCAGTAATGTTCTTTATTACAAAAAGCATCCAGTTGAGGATCACACCTTGCATTTATTTCTTACATCTTCTTGGTCTCCTTTAATCTGGAACAGTTTTTCAGGCCTTCTTTGACATTCATGACCTTGACAGTACTGACAATTATTTTGTAGAAAGTCCTCAATTTGGGATTGTCTGATGATTCCTCATGTTTAATTTAAGTTACATGTCTTCAACAGGAATATCACGGGAGTGATGCTGTGTTCTTCATTGCATAATTTCAAGAAGTGCAGAATTTTTATTTGTCCCACTACTGGGAATGTTTGATCACTTGATTAAGGTGGTGCCTGCAAGGCATTTCCAGTGTAAAGTTACTCTTTTCCCTTTGTAACTAGTAACTGTTTGGGGAGGAGACAATTTGAAACTATGCAAATATCCTTTTCCTCTTAAGTCTGTCAGTTTACTAGTTTATTTACATTAGTATGGACTCATGATTTCCTATTTTATTCAGTGTATTACATTTTATTAAATTTAGTCTGTCATCTTTATTTGCTTTGATGTTCAAATTATCCCAGATTTTGCCAGTAAATCAGGGAAAAAATATGTAACTATATGTTTAGCCTTAAAGATGACCAAGTGATTTGCTATCCTTTGATTTCAAAGGATTGGCTGACACTAACCCAAACTAACATCTTAGGAACAGTGGTAAGAAACAGAAGTTTCTAAATGTCCTATTCCTAGTATATGCCTCCTTCAGTCAGTATCCCTTCTCTGTTCCCTTTAATTTCTACTGTGTAAACTTCTCTTTCTGGAGTTTCCCTCACCAGTTGAGCATCCTGTAGCTTCTGTGTTCTTTGACATGTCACCATTATTCTTTGAGCACTTCCTTTCCTGCAAAATAATATGTACCAGACTCATCTAGTACTTTGTCTGCCTCAGCCATTTCTCCAAGGAGCCTTTTTGTTCCTGTTAGTGGAGAATTTAGTATTTAGAAACCAAGATCTGAGCCGACCCTGTTGGGGCTCATTGCTATTGAATGGGAAGTAGTCACTGCATCCATCCCCTCTGGGGATGCTCTCACATCACTTGGGTTCTGGCTCCCCACAACAGGGCTCCCCACCCTCAACTTTGTGGATACCTTCCTAACTGTGCACTCTGTTTGGGTATCTTCTATTTCTAGTCCAGTTGAAACGACCTCACAGAGGGAACTGGGTGAAAGTTAGTTAGAACATTTAGTTGGTGAGGGAGACCCCAGGGCGAGAAGTTGACAGAGTAGAAATTAGGACAGTGAGTAGGTATACTGAGTAAAGGAGGCATGTACCAGGAGTAGAAGAGTTGTGAACTTGTTTTCTGCCACTGTGTATAAAATGTTAATTTGTGTAGTGTTAGCCATTTCTTTGAGGTATCTTTGAGATAAAGGAAGGCAGGTCACTTGGACATCTGTAAGATAAAACATGTATTTATATAATTTTTCCTGATTCACGCAATGCTAAAGTAATCTTGAGTTAAATTGCTTTATTTAGGTGGGACTTAATATTTGATATGACACATATTTGACCAGTTAGAACCAGTCATACACTGACAAATAACAATGCTGAATGATTATGGAATTTCTTAGGGCCATTCTGCTTATGGGTTGATCTGTGAGTGAGTTGTAGTACTTTGAGTCCTTGAAAAATTTAAAGAACTACTTTGTTAGTTTTTGTTTTGTTTCCCAAGGCATTTCCTGAAATGAGAAAGCCTCCTAAAGCTAAATTCAAAATCTTGTTTCTGTGGGTGTTTACTCTAGCTATAAAAGTATTCTTCCAGCAGGGACAGGGACTGTCTCTCTGTTCTCTCTTCTTCCTGTGGAAATAGCCAGTATTCTGAATTTCATTAGCCAGTTGTGGTGGTTTGCAGGGTATGGGAGGAGGGGTTGCTCCTCTTCCGCAGTAAGCTTCCAGTTCCTGGGTCCTTTTGAGGTTTAGCAGCCTCTCCTGCTTTCAGAGCCACCTTTAGCTTCAGAAGCCTGGTAATTCCTTGGATATGTGGAGTGTGAGCCATAAAGTTTCAAGTGATAGTGAGTCTCAGTGAGATGGCAAGGTAGGATCTTTCGGTTTTCACTAAGGCTATAGAAACCCTCCCCCAAAGTTGTTATGCATCAGAATTCCTCATGGTGCTCTCCTCAGGCTGGGGCAGAAGGAAGGGCCTAAATGAACAGAACGTATTAGTATATCAATCACGCCTTGTCCTGTTACCTTAAAATGACTGCCTGTTGTCAAACTAACCCTAATAATGCTAATTACTGTAAGCATAACTTCAGTCCCTACCTGCATTGAATTTACTAGCCTTACTGAAAGTCTTCACTAGAAATCTAAGGCACCTAATAAGCTCAAGGCATTGTGTACAGAGAACTAGTCCTAGGAAGGTAACGGACCAAATGAATATTTGGTGGATATAGTAGATGCATAGCCATGGAAAAGCTTGAGCTCCTTTTCACCCCCAAACTTAGAACACCTTAAGGAGCAGAGGGATGCTTCCTGTCAGAGACCTTGGTGGGCTCTGTGATGCCCAGCTTCCATTATAATATGAGTGTCCAAAATGGAAACTGACTTAGAAAAGTGTACTAGTTGTAAGTACGTTCAGAGTTAGTCAGGGTTTACTTATGTTCAGGAAAGAGCATGAGAATAGGAGGGGAAGAGTTTTTTGTACGAGAATTGTTTGAGAATGCGAGATAACTGTTGTTTGATCATTTTTTGTATTCTCTGGTACAGTTTCCTCAGTGTGAATGATAGAGCTTTCCCTTGGGAAAAAAAGTCTGACCACTAGAACCTAAAGCTTTCTTTTGCTTTTATGTAGTCAGTTTCCCAATGCATTCTTACCTTAGTTATAGTCGCTGCCCCCTCCTTTTTTTTTGAAAGGAATTTTCACTAAAAGCTGATTCCAAAGTGTTAGGCTAGCTGAAGTATTATAGAGTTACAGAGCGGAGTGCTGATCTGGGACAGATAGTTCCCCAAATCCATAGGAAAGTCAATAATTACATTTATACTTAAAAAAAAAACCCATGGCTTAGGACTGTATGTTTTTGTTGTATATAGTAGTGTAGGAAGAAGGCTATGATAGTGACTTGAGAGGTAGCTGTGGTATAGTGGAGTGTTTTTCAGGCATCTTCATCTGTGCCCACAATAAAACTACATTCCAGTAAATGCACACATAATTTAAACCGCTGGAAACAGAATCATGAAACAGTAAGCATTCGTACTGTTACTTTGTGACTTTTTTTTTTTAATAGCTCGTCACAGCCTGCAGATTAAAAAATACTTGTCTAATGGAATGAGTCACATGTCTAGGAGTTAAGACTATAGAGACTCTAATATGAGGTCTGCTGTCCCAGCTGCATATCACTGGACAAGTTACCTAATCTTTCTAAACCTGGGTTTCCTAATCTATGGAAAGGGAATGATACTTATTCCATCAAGATTAAAAGATTGTTTTAAATTTCAAGTGAAATAATGTATGCAGACATGTTTCAGAGTATAAAGAACTATAAAATGTAAGGTGGTGGTTTAGTTCTGTTGGGAAAATAAAAAGTGACCTGGATTTTGATAGATTAGGAAAGTGATAAGAGCCAGTATTTGAATAATGTTCAGGCACCAGTGTCCTAAGCACTTGAGTGTATTAAACTCATTTAATCCTTACAACGATCCCATGAAGTAGGTACATTTTACAGATGAAGTTGTTTCTTTCCCAAGGTCACACAGCTGCTAAGTAGCAGAGCTGAGATTCAAACTCAGTCTTGTCTCCTTACCACTTTGATGTTGTACCTCTTGTTAACCCAGGTTTCTTCAGGTGATTTGAGCTGCACTTGACACTTAGCTATATGTGAATTTTTCCCCTTTTGAAAACTTATCAGAAAATGACTGCCCTTGCACCCAGTTTTTCCCTAAGTTACTTCCTTGGCTCTGTTGGTTTTATATTCAAGAAATGAAAGCTAAGTAGAATGTTATCCTAAACTAGATAGTCCAGGAATGAGAATTTATCTCCACAAAGTGCTGTAATGCATTTAATGGTCAAATACAAATGACTACATATATATATTAAACTTTATGAAGTTATTATACCATATATATATATACTTTTTAACCCAGCATTTATATTATAAGCATTTTTTGTCAGATATTCTTTAACAGTATATATATTTTTAATTTGGGAGGCTCATACTAATTTTATTAGATGAATATCCCATAATTTATGCAATGATTTCCTTGCCTTTGGGCATTTAGATTGTTGGGGTTTTTACACAATTATGAACCATGCTACAGTGAAGAGAGTTGTATATAAATCTTTGTTTACATCTCTGATTATTTCCTTCTGTTAGATTTTGGAAATGTAATTGCTGTATCAAAGAGTATGAATATTTAAAAAACTGTCCAGGGCCTTTCCTGGTGGTGGAGTGGTTAAAGACTTCTCCTTCCAGTGCAGGGAGTGCAGGTTCAACCCCTGGTGGGGGATCTAGTTTGCCTCATGGCCAAAAAAACCAAAACATGAAACAGAAGCAGTATTGTAACAAATTCAGTAAAGACTTTAAAAATGGTCCACATCAAAAAAAAAAAAAAAAAAAAAAAGGATGTTTAAAAATAAAATTAGAAACTGTTCATATTTATTTCTAGAAAGAATGTGTCGATTTAACATCTCACTTTACTGACTCTTCACTTATCCTTGACTCAGTGTGTTTTAGATTTTTTTCAAACATGTTTGTCAATTTTTAAGCAAAAAATAAAATGTCATTCTATTTAATTTACATTTCTTTAATTATTAGATAGTTGCACTATTTCCTTATGTGTTTAGTAGTTGCTTATATTTCTCCAGCAACTCAGTGGGAGTCGTGTCTTCACTCCACTCACATGCATTCAGATGTTGCTGTGGATCCTGTCTCCTTTCACTGCTTCCATTCATAACTCTTCAACACCTGTTCAAAATTTTATTAAAACCATTCTCTGCAGTTTTGACAAACTACGCTCTTAGGCAGTATAAATCAGCGTTACTCATTACATAGCAAAAATATGAGTTTATAAATGTCTCTTGAAATCTCTAGACCCAGCAGTGAACTTTGGATGAGGCACTTTAGACCCAGAAAAGGAAGATACCTCAGCACCAGGGTGAGGAAACGCAAGCACACGCAGACCCAGACACTCTCATCTAGAGTTGTTTTAGAATAATACCTTGTATCAATAGTTATGTACTCAAAATGGAGCAGGCTTATAAAAAAGAATGAAATAATGCCATTTGCAGCAACATGGATAGAGCTAGAGATTATCATGCTAAGTGAAGTAAGTCAGAAAGAGAAAGACAAGGGGAGTTCCCTGGTTGCCTAGTGGTTAGGATCCTGGGCTTTCATTGCCTTGGCCCAGGATCGATCCCTGGTCAGGGAACCGAGATCCCACAAGCCATGCAGTGCGGCCAAAAAACGGGAAAAGAAAAGACAAAAAAGAAAGACAAATACCATATGATATCACTTATATGTGTAATCTAAAATATGACACAAATGAACTTATCTACGAAACAGAAACAGACTCAGACATAGAGAAGAGACTTGTGGTTGCCAAGGAGGGGTGTGGGGGAGAGATGAATTGGGAGTTTGGGATTAGCAGATGCAAACTATTATTATATATAGAGAATGGATACACAACAAGGTCCTACTAAATATGAAAAAGAATATATATATGTATAACTGAATCACTTTGCTGTACAGCAGAAATTAACACAATGTTGTAAATCAACTTCAGTAAAAGAAAATTTAAAAAAAAATGGAGCAGGCTTTCTAAATGACCTTAAGTCTCTTAAATTTCTTCAAACTTAAAAGCCAGACTCTAGACTGAGTTAGAGGGCCAGCTCTGGTGAGGGGATTCTGAGGCAAGGGAGTCACTAGAGAACGTGGCCTGTGTGCGTTTGAGGGAAGGAGAAAGGGCATGAGTAAGCAACTTGTTTAGCTGTTCTTTAAACACATGCTTGCCAAAGTTTTTTTTTAACAGCGTGCTAAATTCTTAAAATTCTTCCATGTTGTGGCTGTAATTTCTATAAGATTACAGAAGCTATGCTGCGAAACTTCTTTTTTCATTTTTATCAGGATGAATACCTGTCTATGGTCTGGCTTGTTTGGGGCTCAGTCAAGGCCTATTAAAGGACTTTTTAGACACCCTGAGTCTTAAAATTGCATACAACTTTGATATCTTTCCTACAGATTTCCTTTTTTTTTTTTTTTTTAATATGGTTTGGCTCTGGTGCCTCAGTTTCCCCATCTGGGTGTGAGATCTTTGCTTCTCTGGCAGCTTTTCATGGAGTCGTGGGATGCAGGGCTTTGAAGATTAAAAATTGCCACATAATTATAGGTTATTTGTTAAATTATATTTCATCTGAGTAATAATCAGAAACTTTCTGATTTGATACAGGTTTCTACAGGAAACTGTAAAAGGTAAAAATCCAGTATTTGTGTATTATCTCAAGGAAGCGGTTTCTTCTGGTTTCTTATTATTCTCATTGTCTTGCTGGGCACAGTCCCAGGTACTTATAAGTAAAATTCTACCCAATCTGACGGGTCTGCTTGTGATTATGAATGTGGTTAAATACAAAGGCCAGTCTACCTTTCTAAAATGGTTCAACTTCAGTCATAGTGATAAAGCCTTGATAGGAAACTGAAGGCTATTACATACGATAATGAAAAATTGCAAATTATTTTTTTGTTTGTTTGTTTGTTTGGCACACGGGCTTAGTTGCTCCATGGCATGTGGGATCTTCCTGGAGCAGGGATCGAACCTGTGTCCCCTGCATTGGCAGGCGGATTCTTAACCACTGTGCCACCTAGGAAGCCCTGCAAATTCTGATTTAGTGGCTTGCAACGAACACAGCCTACATTTCACCGTTTTAGGAACACTGATTTCTACTTAATGGAGATTAAAGAGCAAAAGACAAAGAATACTTTTCAATACAATGCAAAAGTAATACCTGGGCTTTTTTTTTTTTTTTTGAAGTACTGAAGCAGTTTTTGTCTCCTCTGCTCTCTCACTCTCAGAGTAAAGGCACCTGTGCACACACTGGCATGGACACTTTTTGGCACTTGTATAATCCATGTGTTTTAAGTACCTAAATTCAGATAAATTCCAGAGCTGGGGATTAAAGTATGTGCTATTCTTCTGGAATGTGAGCCAGTAGTATTTACTAAACATCTGTTACATGAATAATCTTGTTCCTGACCCTATAACTTGGAAGGATAAATAAAAGACAGTCTTTGGAAGCTCATGCTCGAGTTGAAGGGTTAGAATGTCCAGGGAAAATACTTTCCTGGGACCTGGATAATAAATTCAGGAGAAAGCACTGGGTCATAGATGAAATAAATAATAAGAGGATCTAGGAAAGAGGATTCATGCTAGAGAAAGCACCTTTAAGGGACCAGGGTGGCGGTGGGAAACAGCATAGGAACAGGACCTGTTGTGATAGGCCTAAAGGGTAGTTAGAAATAATGTTTTCAAACCTCTTAAGCCTCCTGTGTTCAGCTATGTGGAGATGGTTTGTGGCAGGGATAGTTCTGGGCTTTCAACAAAGTTAGTCTAGAGTGAATATCCATCTTTCTCTCCTGCTCTTTCTCCCAGCCTAGAGTTGTGAGGTCACAATTAACAAGGGACTTCAAGTCCCCGGTTGGGTTAGAGAAGAAAGATGCAATGACTGAACCTTATTCAGGTTGCATAAATAGTGAAAAGTAGAAGGTAGCTGGAAGTTCACAGTTAACCCAGACTGACAAAATTGTCTGTTGAATAGATTATTTCATTGACACAGACCATAAAGATGATTGATTCTGCAGAGGCTGATTTGATAAACATGTAATTTTTGCCATCTTTGTCCCTGTTTATTTTCCCCAGAGCAGTATTTCCCTTAGGTTTTAACCTAATTTATTGGACCCCAGGAGTAAAGAAATGGGAAGCAGTAGGATAAAACTTCTACCCCCACTATTGAAAAGTAGTCTTTTTAGATAAGCCTTTACCTCATGGATGAGAAGCCTTATTAATCAGAGGTAGTGAAGACTCTCTTTATCAATGCAGTTTCTCAGTGTTAATCATATTCTCTTCAGATGAATGTACTCAGTTTTCACTATTGGGTATATTTTATGAAGTGGAGTCAAATAACATGGGGCATAACATTTTCTTTTTTAACTTGGGATTGCAGAGATGGTACTGCTCTCACTTTCAGTTTTTAATTAAAGTCCATAAATGGCAGATTTAAAATTTTGAACCACAGCATGAATCAGAAATTGGGCTAGTCAGTCCTTTTTTTGGGGGGGGGGGGGCTCTTTTTGAAGGTGGGGTTGAAGGCAGGGAAAGAAAAGGAAAACAGGAGAGAGACTTGGTGAAGAAGGGCACTGGAAGGCACTAGGTTTTGGGGGGGGGGCACTCTGCTGGGAAATGATTAGTCTAGACCGCTTCACCCCGACCCCCAAGTAAAAATTCCTTTGCTAGCATTTTATTTTCTCTACCCTCCTTTTCTCACTAAAAGAAACATATGGAGAGGAGTCTTCCTTTTCCTCCTTTTCTACCCTTCAGTGGTCATAAGCATAAACAGAGACAAACAGTACAAACAGCTGAGGTTTTTCCTACCGGCACAAACCTGTCCTAAGGCGGAGATGGTCCTTTATCAGATTCCACCCAGGAAAGCAGAGAGTGTGACATCACAACTCTAATAAAACCTCTGTCAGTCTCAGTGGGGTGGGGGCGGCGGGGGGCACAGATGAAGTCCTTTTGACTTTTCACAGTGGGGACAGGGTTTTGTTCCTTAATTAGAGATAGTCTGGGAAAAGCTAGCGCTTGTGCAGATGTCCCAGGAGAGTCTGAACACCTTAGTTCTGTGCTCACTGTAATACTCTCTTCCCCCTGCTTAGGGAGCAGACCAGCTGGTGGTAGGAAAGCTGGCTGAGAACTCACAGAGGGGCTCTGCCAAGGAGCTCATTTTCCTTTCTCTGTGATGTCTGCAGCTCATTTGGCCTGAGCACCAGGTTACTGTTTGATTCTGTTCAGAACTTGAATTTTGAGGCCCTTTCAGAGAATGTAGAGCTAATGTTAATTTCTGGGTCTAATTGTGCTTCTGGAAATATCAGCTGTAAATTATATTGGAATTTATGTTTAAGAAAAAGCCATATGGTAATCAAAATGTGTGGGTGGTTTGAAGTTTTTAAGTAAAAGGCTTGCGCTCAGCTGTCAAGCCTCCAGAGGAGTGCTTTATACTATGCATCCCTGCTTTCTAGAATGGGTTGTGGAAGGAAGTTGCTTCCTTCCTGTCTCATCACAACCTTCATGACCTTGCCACATTCTCTGCCTTCCCTGCCCTGGCAGAACCTGATTCTTGACTTCAGTAAAACTGCTCAAGGGGCCTTAGTACAAGAGGCAGTCTTTTGGAAAGGATGGCAGATCCCTGAACTCTTAAAGAAAGGGTTGCAAACCAGGGGCTGTCCTCTTAGCAGCCCAGATAATGCCAGTAAGAGCTCAAGAGTCTTCTAGACTTGCTGGGTGGTGCTGGTTGGGGACATAATCATAGAGGGTCCCAAGCTCTGGTGTCTTTCTTGCTCATTTCCTCCTTCCTGCCCAAACTAAAAACTGACTTCCTGGAGTCTTTACAGAATTCATCTCTTATTTTTGTTCCTTTGTGTGTTGTCAGTAAATCCATTAATGCCTTTTGCCACAGTTTAGCTGGCTTAATTCTCTCCTGTCCTTCCTGTTGAAATTCAGAGTTGTGGCTTGAAGGGCAGTATGTTATGGTCAACTCTTAGGATCCACAGCCCCCACTCGTCTCTCCTCGGTTGCAGGCATCAGGATTTACTAGGTATATCAGAGATTACAGTGATCATTCATAGATTGGTTCCTTCCAAAAAGTGCAGGGAGAGAGTGTATCTGCAAGACAGCTGAATGGATGTGTTTTTCGTACCTCCATCATCACAGTATCTCAGCTTTCCAGGTGAAGTACAAGGCCTGGAGGTGGGAGTGTGCTTGGCTTGCTGGAAGAGCTCCACAGAGACCACTGTGGCTGGAAGTAGAGTCAGCAAGAGGGGCAGGGGAGGTTAGAAGATGAGGTCAGAGAGGTACTAGTAACAGATCACGGAAGGCCGTGTGGGCCACGCTACGATTCTGTATTTTTTTCTAAGTGAGATGGGAAGTCATTGGAGATTTTTGAGCTGATATGCTTTCCAATTAAAAAAATAAATGACTCTGGCTGCTGTGTGGGGAATAGATTGGGTGATAGGGACAAGGGTGGAACAGAGAGACCATTTGGAAAGCTTTTGTAGTAACCCAGGCTAGAGATGCTGAGATGACAAGTGGAATTATTGCCGACCTCCAAGAGAGGCTGGGAGAGGTAATTAAGAAAACATCACTAAAGCCCCTCACACAGCCCATTTCACAACATTAGGCTCCAGTGTTTGTTAATCCTCTTCCTTTCCTTGGAGTTTGCCCTCAGCTATATTAGGACCATAGGGGAGAGGTTATTAAATAGAGATCAGCATTCACAGGGGAAGGGTTGTAAGCAGTACCTCGGTCATTTGAGCCCAGCAGAAGACTTTTTATTTCCTGAGGCACTGCAGTTGGCACAGTGTTCTTTATGTCATCCCACCCACCAGAGACCTGAAAAGCCTGAATCTGTGCCAGAACTCTGGGGCAGCTCCCTTCTCATTGAGGCATTCACTCTTCAGTTCTTGCTGCAGTTGCTATCTTAGACACAGTTTGAGCAGCCTCTTTTACAAAGTATCTTTTCAGCTACCTGGCCTTGCAAGCTGGAGCTCTTTGATACTCATCGTGACAAGGTAGTTTCACATACCTGAGAGGGCCCTCTAAGGGAAAGAAAGAGGTTTTGTGGTCTTCGTTTAACATTCGAACTTGTCCCCCATTCCTCTTTTGTTGTGATCTAAAGCCTTAATATGCCACCTTGGTTTCTGGGGTTTGCAGTATGGGAAAGGAATTTAATGTGTTTTAGTTCATTATAGCTGTTTGAGAAAAGCTTGGTCCTTGATACATAGGGAGCTTGCGCTGTTGACAAGGCTTCGTTCCCTACAGAAGGCTACATCAATGTCTGCTTGCTTGGGCTGTGTATGTCTTGTTGGAAGACTTCACTGATGAAACCATGCCATCTTTTGTTGTTGTTGTTGTTTTGGCTGTATTGGGTCTTAGTTGTGTCATGTAGGATCTTTGTTGCGAAAGGTGGGATCTTTCATTGTGGCATGCGGACTCTTCCTTGTGGCGCATAGCACGGGCTCAGTAGTTGTGGCACGCAGGCTTAGTTGCCCTGTGGCATGTGGGATCTTCCCGGACCAGGGATCGAACTCGTGTCCCCTGCATTGGCAGGTGGATTCTTAACCACTGCGCCACCAGGGAATTCGTGAAAGGCGGATTCTTAACCACTGGACCACTAGGGAAGTTCTGAAACCATGCCATCTTGATACAGTGTCAGGATGGCCTGCCCAGAGAGGGCTGCCGGCACCTACCACCGCCTTGATTTACCCTGGGAGCAAAGCAGGTTTTTTCTTTCTTTGGGTTCTGGAGGTCTAATTGTGTGAAAGGCAATAGAAAGGTGAATCTCCAGAAACTTACAAACAGAATTTGTTTTGATAGTAGTTAATTTTGTCTCCTAAGATGCTTTGTTCCTTCTTTTTAAAAGTAAGTTCAAGGGAATTCTCTGGCAGTCCAGTAGTTGGACTCTGCCCTCTCACTGCCAAGGGCCCGGGTTCAGTCCCTGGTTGGGGAACTAAAATCCTGCAAGCCATGCGGCGTGGCCAAAAAAAATGTTAAGTTCAGGTTACTGGGATCACAAGTTGGATTTTGGGTACCTTTGTCATTCATATACCGCACTGTCTGTTGAAATGTCTGACAGCCTCCGTCCCCAGCCAGGCTGTGAATAGAGTGAGCCAGGCCCTGTGAGGGCAAGCTTTCTTCAGGAACGTTGTTCTTTTTTCAGGGAGAAATCATCTTTTCCTTCACCTCAGTCAGACTGTGGCCTAGCCCACCCTGCCCAGGTGGAAGCCAGTGTGCCGTCTCTCTGGCAGCCACATGGACTTATCCAAAAGCAGTAAGGAGAGGCATTCTACAGGAAAAGCAAATGCCAGACGAGTGCATCTATAGCTTGTGAGCATAAAGACCTTCAGTTGTGTGTGTGGATAGATATTTTCCAGTTTTTATTTTCCCCACCCAAGCATCTGTGTTGACTGAAATATTTGAGCCATAGTAATAGTTGAGAGCAAATTGTTGCTACAGATAAAGACACAGATATATTTTCAACCAACATGTGACTAATTAAATTGCTTATCTATCTAACCTTGGGCCTCTGCTGCTCATATCCGATGTCCCTGGTATCTTCCTTGAGTGAGTCGCCTTGTGTCCCATGACCTTGTTTTTTTGTCATTGCAGTGTGAGTGACGGCCTCATGCTGTGTTGATGCCGGTCTGCCATGCTAGCCTGTCTGCCAGGGCCAGGTGACCTGTCCTTTCAGCTTCTTTCTCACACGCAGATGAACACTGGACTTCAGAAATGTAAGTAATCTGGATCCCCGGGAAGGATGTGATCCTTTATTTTTTTCCCTACCTTTGGGCTATCCCAGAGGCACATTTGGGATACACTGACTGTGAACTTTGGTACCTCCAAGCTATTCTTCAGCACAGACAGCAAGAAGGCAGCTGTAAAACTTGCCTGCAGTGTGAGACACTTCTCTGATCAGAGAGATCCTCTTAAATACTAGAATTTCCCAGCCTGTATCATCTCAGTTTTAATTGTTGCTGATAGCTATCTGTTGGGCAATGAAGCTGTGAGGAGTTTTACAGGATGTATATATATCACCCTTCAAAGAAGTGTTTCAGTTTGAACCCCCATGAGGAATTGAATGAAAACTCACAGTCCAGATTACTTACCGTATCTCTGAAACAAGCTCCTTCCACTGTTCTGTTGTTTTGAGCTCTCCGAGCACTCTCTGCCATGGAAATAGACAGTTCCCTTTGGCTTTGCTGTCTGCCTTCTGAGCCGTTGCCCTCAGTTCACAGCAAGTAAAGAAGCTTTTGCCTCCAGAAGGGATAGGGAGCTAGGTTTCTCAGTCTCTCTGGGCGTGTTCCTGTTAATATACTTCCCACAAGATGGAGTTTTTGAGAACTGTTATATTCCTGTCTTATGTTGGCTGGAATTGGGACTTTATATTTCATATTTTCCCAGATTCCTACCTCCTATCCCTGTACTATGTGATGTGCAAGGAAAAGATTCTGTTCCTGGCTTATTACCATGTACAGCATCTTTAAGTGTAAAAAATGGCCCTAAATTTGGAATAGACTTTCCTTTCAGAGCAAAAACAAAAAATCAGTGAGGCAGCTAGGCTTACCCTTTAATAGAAAAGGAGTTTCAGCACCTTACCTGAATCCTTTGTGACAGAGGTAGGCAGACTTTTTCTGTAAAGAGTCAAATAGCAAATATTTTGGGCTTTGTGGACCATACCATATTGTCTCTGTCGCATGGACTCACCTCTGCTGTTGGAGGGCATAGGCAACCGTAGACAGTATATGAACAAATGACTGTGGCTGTGCTCCAGTAAAACTTTCTACAAAAGCACAGCAGCTGAGTTTTGGCTTGCAGGCTGTAGTTTGCTGCTCCCTGCTCTATGAGATCATCTTCAGAAGTTGAAAATGGTCTAGCCTCTTGACTTCCTTTCTTTGAGGGGAGAGTAAGACTCAGAGCACGGCTAGTTCTAGAATTTGGCCAGTGAATCCAGCTTGCGTAATGACTGAATTGAAGGTGACATTCTTCCTTCTGCAGCTGCTTGACACAATAGGCAAGCTCTGCTGTCCCAGCCTTTCTCTTACTAAATGATAATTGGGTGAGGAAGTTGTCTGGGCTCCCTGGCCGCCCAGATCTGCATGCTCACTGCATTGTAACTGGTTCCAGGCTTGCAGGCGCACAGCCAGGGAGGGAGTGCACTTGGAAGCATGCAGTCAGATGACAACAAGCCGCTCACTGTCTGTCTTCTAGGTTCCTTAACACACACTGACAGCTTCACCCAGAGATGTCCTATCAAAGGCTGAACTATTTGGAAGGAAAGGCAAATTGGCAGCTTTATCTTAGTTGCTGACTTTGGACCTTCACCCCCTGCTTCTCAAAGCAGACCCCAAGTAGCCTCTGCCAACCACTGTCCCAAATCTCTATTCAAGAGTTGAAGTATCCTTTTTTCCCTAGTTTCAGGCTTACCTGTCTGTTTGGGGGACAGTGTATTTAAATCCCTTTGATTCTCTTGTTGCTTTCCTTAACCACACCTAAAGTTTTGCAGAGGAGAAAACCCAGTGGTGTTTTTAAGCTCACTTACTTACTTATTTCCTCTCCCAAAATGTATAAGAAAAAAAAAAAAAGAAGAATCCTGGGACTTCCCTGGTGGTCCAGTGGTTAAGACTCCACGCTTCCACTGCAGAGGGTGTGGGTTCCATCCCTGGTCGGAGAACTGAGATCCCGCATGCCACACGGTGTGGCCAAAAATTTGGAGGAAAAAAAAGAGAAGAAGAAGAAGAAAATCCTGCTGTGTGACTTACAGCTGTTAGCATTAAGCATTTACCTTAAGGTGAGATGGAGCAGAAGCTGTCTCCTTTGGAAACCAGCAGCCAAGGAGCTGCGCAGAGGCCGGGCCTATCAGCTATAGAGACCTTAAAACCAGTTTTGTGACTGCTATTCAGCTTTTCCCTGCTCCCATCCTAAGGAGGGTCTTATAAGTTGCTCAAAATACAGAACTCGGTATCTGGTGGGGTGGGAATGGGGTATAGATATTTATAGCTTAATGTACTTTATATTGTAAGAATCAGCTCAAGGCAGGGGAGATGATCACAGGATTGGTCCTTTCAAATGCCAAAATTTTCTCTTCTCCCCTTCCTCTTTTACATGTATAGGAGGATGTGATGCATTTTCCAACCTAGAAGTATAATTTGCCATAGTGCAGGCTGGATTAAAGGACATCTTGCCTTTGGGTGGGTCCTGCGCTTGGTAGAAGACCACAGTTGTGGTTAGGTGGATGCCCTCCTAGAACTTTTCTAGATTGTTACTCCATAATGTCACTTGCTTTGAGAGACCTCAGCCATTTTGGAACTTTGTACTTGCAGAATTTGTTTTCCTGTGACCCATCTTCTCCCAGTTCCCCAGAAAACTATGTTTTTGAACATTTTTTTCTTTATTAACCCCAAGCCTCTTCTATTTCTGCAGCTCACAGTCAGGTATATAGATAGGGTGGCTTGATAAATATTTCTGGATAGAGTGGTTGAAATGACCAAAGATCCCTGGTCCTCAAATCGTCTTTTAGACAGCAACGGTGACCTCTTTCATTGTAGAGTCTTGGGGCCTAGGACAAATATCAAAATTAATCTTTTACTACTTCTCTGTATGCCTATCTGCCCCCTAGTGGAAAGACCTGGAAATGGTGAATTGGCCCAGTGACTGGAAAAACTCAGAAAAATATCAGAAATATTAGCTAACATTTGTTGAGTGCTTACCATATGCCAGGCACTATCTTGAGTATCTTTATGTATGTTCTCATTCACTCCTCAGTAATTCCATATGGAAGACTCTCGTCTTTCCTTTAAGGATGAGAGTGTTTGTCAATGTCACGTTACTATTCAGCAACTCGGCTAGAACACACTTGGGTCAGACTCCAAAACCTGTAATTGATGCACACTGTGTCTCTCCACAGGTTAGGGGCTTAGGGTTCCTGCTGCATAAGCTACCTGTGTCTTTTGATCTTCAAAACGGAAGGATAAACAGGGAAGTCCTCGCAGGGAAGCCTGAATTCAGGGAGATTCCTCCTGGCCCGCCCCCCGCCCCCACCAGCCCAAGTCCCTGGAGTAGACAACAGTGCTTTCTCTACTACATGTAATATTCAGACTCAAGTCCAGGAGGTCCTGCAGTTAGGGCTTCCATGGTCAGGTTACTTTGTCCCGTCTGTGGGCAGACAGCCAAACCTGCTATCCTTGAATAACTATTGACAGTCATAGTTCCTGTTCTCAAAGCGTTTCCCGTTCATTGGATCTCTTGATCTTAGTAATTTTGTGAGGTAGGACAGAAGGTATCACCCCTGTTTATAAATGAGGAATGACAGAGGGAGACTCTGAGTAGTCAGATAATAAAGCCAGTGCTTGAATCTGGATCTCTTTTTTCTAACCACAGAGTCCCTGTTCTCTACACTGCCTGTGTCTCAATTAATGACACCATTGGTACCAGATATTTAAATAAGTTCCTTACAAAGCTGTAGTATCTGTGTTAGCTGTGCACTTAGAGGAAGATAGTACAGAAGAAAGAAAGCCTTCAAGGGTACCTTTGTGGGGACTGAGATAAAGTACTGAGAAAAACTTAGCTCTTTTTTAAGGGTTGGGCTGAAGTCTGGTACATGAGGTGGGTGATGTTGGCTTCCCAGAATGTGGCCTCTTTCTTGTCCGGTATGCTCATCTCATCCTTGAGATTCTTCCTTAATATACGGTAGCCTGTGTCCACCCTCCCCGCCCTCACCTCACCTCACCTCATCACTGCTGTCAGTATCAGTGGAGGCAAGATATAGAGAACTGACTGGTGTAGTGTCCCATTCCATATTCCTGGTTGAGGCCAACCCCGTACCTTCTGCCTCTGCAAGAAAAAAACCAGCCTGAGAGTTGGTATTGACTTGGAGCAGCAGAGCTCTGTTATTCAGCAGGCCACTGTACCAGTCTCTGTTACCTGACCTTCAAGGAGAGAAGCCCATCAACATGGAGGAAAGCTCTCCCAACATGGAGGGACAGACCTTCATTTCCTGTCTGAACTGAAACCCAGCAGCTTCAGAGTCCCATTATTCAGCTGAGTCACAGTTGTTCAGTCAGACAGTACACTTACCAAGTACTTACTACATGTCTGCTCTGGGTAAGGAAGGCACTGAGCTAGGAGTGTCACGTGCTTTTGATCAGTCACACAGAAGTACAATGGCTGGGGACTTCCCTGGTGGCACAGTGGTAAAGAATCTGCCTGCCAGTGCAGGGGACATGGGTTCGATCCTTGGTCGGGGAAGATCCCACACGCCGAGAAGTAACTAAGCCCGTGCACCACAACTACTGAGCCTGTGCTCTAGAGCCCACGAGCCACAACTACTGTGCCCACATGCTGCAACTGCTGAAGCCTGTGCGCCTAGAGCCTGTGTTCTGCAACAGAGAAGCCACTGCAATGAGAAGCCTGTGTGCCGCACTGAAGAGTAGCCCCCACGTGCCACAACTGGAGAAAGCCCATGCACAGCATCAAAGACCCAACGCAGCCAAAGAAATAAATTAAAAAAAAATGGGGATTGCTAGGTGGTGCAGTGGTTAAGAATCCGCCTGCCAATGCAGGGGACGTGGGTTCGATCCCTACCCCAGGAAGATCCCACACGCTGCGGAGCAGCTAAGCCCGTGCGCCACAACTATTTAAAAAAAACAAAACAAAAAAAAAAAAACCTCTAAAAAATTTACAATGGCTGGCCAGGGCAGCTTCTAATGGGATTCTGGTGCCTTGAGTTTAGGGATGATCTTTCAGTGATCCCAGACTTTTTTAGTGTCTTCTTATCTAGGAGAATGTAAAACAGGTCAGAAAACGGCCCCACTTTGTCGAGGCTGAAGCCTCTTAAGGGTCAGTAGTTTAGAATAAGCAGCAGAACTCTGTTCTCCAGGCTTTGACCCTCCCTGCCAGCTAGTGCTACCTAGTGGGTGGGAGACTTCCAGGCCTCTCTGCCTCCCTCTGCTTCCTGCCCTCAGTTATCACTGTCACATTCATCCTTTAAGACCTTCAGATCAGTCATCTTACAGACATTTCATTTATGGATGGAGCAACTATTCTGTACTAAGTAAATAAAGCAGAGCCTTAAATATGTTGGAGTGCCTACTAAGTTCAAGGCATCGTGCCAGTGTTTGAAAGCACAGCCTTTTCCTTTCTGTACCCTTTTTGCTAAGTTCTACCTCGTTGAGCATGGGTCTGGATCTCTCTGCTCCTCCTAGACTCGAGCTTTCTCTTCTTGCTTCTAAGAGCAGCAGTTTCTAAGCAGTTGCTGCCAGCCAACCAGCAATGTCACCTAATACAGGCAGCTGTACCCTTTTCCTGCTAGCACACTCACTAGACTGCTTCTGTTCCAGTTGATGCCCAGTGACATGACTTTGAATGGGGTCGCCTTTGGGCCAAGCCAGCTGAGGCCACAAGCCAGGCATTTGGTCAGCGTAGTCCTTGGTCTGCCCTGGCTGCCTCCTGCAAGGGGAGGAAGTAAGGAGGGAGTCAGCTAGCTGAGCCAAGGCTCCCAGCCAAGCCCCCCCCTTTTTTTTTGCTTTGGGCAGTCTGTGTACTTACTCAGCAAGCCTTTATTAAGCACCTTCTGTGTATACTCAGGGGAGACCCTCCCTCAGAGAGCGGGAGAATGGAGCAGAGACCCCTTGCCAGGAGCCTGGCATCCTTAAAGAGCTCTTGTTCTCAGAACCTTTTCCTTTTTGACTGGAAGCACGACATCCGCTGGAGCCCCCCTGATGGGAGGCAACTGGAGATGGGAACAAAGAGACTGTTAACATTAATGAGGCCCATTGAGCGGTGTTTCCGCAGTCTCCAAAGGAAGGCAGGTTTTTCCTTTTTCATTTTGGAAAGTGACAGCTGAAAGGGGCCCGAATACAGACTATTTTTGGCTCTCCGGATTTAAAGATTCTCTGAATCCTTTCTCCTCAGTTCCCTCCCTGCTGCCCTGTCATTATTGTCACCCCCCACAAGGAAATAAATAAAGCCTTTTGATCTTCACCCAGTCAGGCTGAGAGTAAGCTGTAAACAAAAGTGAACTTGTGACATGGGGATGGGGGAGGGATGTTGGCAGCTTACTCCTCTGCCCCTGAAAAAGAAGCATCCTGTCTACTGTGCCAGGATGCCCACCCGGTGGGCACAGTGCCCCAGCTGCCAAGGCAGAGAGAAAGCTGATGCTTCACTGGCCGCTGCAGACTGAAGAGGAGTCATTCTGGGTGCCTCCTTCCCCAGGGTGTCATGGGGCAGGGACTGAGTGGCCCTGACAAACAGCTCTGCTTAGGACCTTCAACCCCCGGCCAGCATGGGCTGGTAGGAACTTGGAGAGAATTCCACGTGAGAATTGACCAAATTCTGGCTCTTTACGATACAAGACTATTGAAAGTTGTTCTGCTATTCTGACCTTGAGTGACCTCATTTGTAAAGTAGGAATATCAGGATAGTACCTGCCTCCTAAAGCAATAGCAAGAATTCATTGAGATAGCCTTTCACTCGGCACAAGACCTGGCTCTTTAGAAGTACGCACTAAAAAAAAAAAAAAGAAGTACACACTAAATGTTAGCAGTGCTTGTTTTTGTGGGGCTGAGGCTGGGTCTGAAATGAAGGCTAGGGATGACAACTTAGTTAGCCCTGCCCCGCAGGCCCTCAAATGGGAAATCTAGAAGGGCTGGTTGGCTTGGCACTGATGAGCTCCCTCTCCTTCTTTGCTCTCCTTCCCCTTCTCTCTCTCTAGGGGACACTACACAGAAAATGAGAACTGCTCACTACCCTACCCCAGCCGAATTGGACGCGTATGCTAAGAAGGTCGCAAACAACCCACTGACTATAAAAATCTTCCCCAACAGTGTGAAGGTTCCCCAGCGGAAACACGTTCGTCGTACTGTGAACGGCCTCGACACATCAGCCCAGCGCTACAGCCCCTACCCGACTCAGGCTGCCGCCAAGGCAGGCCTGCTTGCCATTGTCAAAGTGCCAGCCAAGAGCATACTCAAGGACTTTGACGGCACCCGAGCCCGGTTGCTCCCTGAGGCCATCATGAACCCCCCAGTGGCACCCTATGCTACTGTGGCACCCAGCACTTTAGCCCACCCCCAGGCCCAGGCTCTGGCCCGCCAGCAGGCCCTGCAGCACGCACAGACCCTGGCCCATGCCCCTCCCCAGACGCTGCAGCACCCTCAGGGTATCCCGCCACCCCAGGCGCTGTCCCACCCTCAGAGCCTCCAGCAGCCTCAGGGCCTGGGCCACCCTCAGCCCCTGGCCCAAACCCAGGGCTTGGTCCATCCTCAGGCCCTGTCTCACCAGGGTCTCCAGCACCCCCCAACTCCCTTGCTGCATGGAGGCCGGAAGATGCCAGACTCAGATGCCCCCCCGAATGTGACCGTGTCTACCTCAACTATCCCCCTTTCCATGGCGGCCACCCTGCAGCACAGCCAGCCCCCGGACCTGAGCAGCATCGTGCACCAGATCAACCAGTTTTGCCAGACGCGGGCAGGCGCCAGCACTACCTCAGTGTGTGAGGGCCAGATCGCCAACCCCAGCCCCATTAGTCGCAGTCTGCTCATCAATGCAAGCACGCGGGTGTCGACCCACAGTGTCCCCACACCAATGCCTTCATGTGTGGTCAATGCCATGGAGCACACCCACGCGGCCACAGCCGCACTGCCCGCCGCAGGCCCTGTCAACCTGCCCACGGGCATCGCTCGAGCCCCCACTGGCTACCCTAGCGACCTCAAGCCAGTCGCCTGGAACCAGCACCAGCTGGCCCACTTACAGCAGATGTGCAGTGAGGCTGGTGGGACGCCGGCCTCTGGCCTAACAGGCAAGCATGCGGCAGGACGCGAGTTGGCAGGGCCTGGCTTTGTGGGCAAGGCCCCTGCCTACCCGCAGGAACTCTGCCTGGCACAGTCTTTCCATCTGAAGCCACCCCTGGAGAAGCCAACCCCATCCCCACCAGTCAACGGCCTGGCAGCCCCATTGGCCTACCCCAATGGTCACTACTTCCAACCCCTGTGGAACAACATTCTGCCCACTCCCAATAGCGACAGCTCGGGGTCTCAGGACCTCGCCATGCCGTTCCACGGTGGGCAGCCTGCGGGTGCACCCCTCGACTGTGCGGCGGCGGCTGCTGGGGCCCACTACCGGGCCGGGACCGGGGGGGGTCCAGTGGCAAGCCAGAACAGCCTGATGCAAACAGTGGATTACCTAAGTGGGGATTTCCAGCAGGCCTGCTTCCGAGAACAGAGCCTGGCCATGCTGAGCAAGGCCCAGCGAGCCCCTGGCAGCCGAGCCCCTGACCCCACAGATAGTCGGAATCTTCATGTTCAGCACCCTGGGTATAGATAGGTAGCCCTGGTGCCCTCCACAAGCTACATGTCATACATCACCCTCCTAGGTTTAGTCTTACTTTTGAGTAATTGGATAGTTTCAAAGTTTCACTGCTCCAATGTGATCATTCTTAGATGTCTAAGAAAGGGAATTTAGTGGGATATAATTGAGGACAGAGGGGGATCCTCTTTGCCCTCATCTTCTCCTCTACCGGCCCCAGCAACTTTTGGGTTTTTGTTGGGACCTAATCCCTAGTCCAGGCTTTTGTCTCCAATGCCTGCCTGTCAGTCCACTTCCTACCCCCTGGCCATTTCCCACCAGCCTCCTTTTGTCTTTTCCTTCACCTCTCAATTTTTCCCTTAGGACTGAGGTGTGGGCTAAGGGAAGGGCCCCATAGGTGAGGTAGCTCTGGCACTCAGCCACCTAAGCTAGGCCTCTCCCTGTCTGTCTGTCTCTCTCTCTCTCTGGGACTAAGAAGCCAGACTTCCCAAGTGCTCTGGAAGCCAATTCCTTATCTACCCAAAGACCTCAAATCAAAACTGACCCAGTCTGCATCTCCTCCCAGCCTTTCTCCATTCGTCAAGGCTTTGTTTTCCATCTGCATTGATCCCAGAGCTACTGCACTTGTCCTTGGTACACTCCTCAAGGGCATCCTGCAGGCACGTGGCCATAGCCTTGAGACATGAGGGAAAAAAACTTGTCTTTGTGTTGATACCTTGGTTCCTGACTCCCTTTCCATCTCTAGAGAAATGCCAAGACCATCCGGCATACCCAAGATCTTTCTCACTGTTGTCTCTCTCCTAAGTCACCTGCTGCCCTCATCCCCCACTCCCCCCTCAAAAAAATTAAGCAAAACAAAACAAAAAAACAGTCTTACTTGAGGAATTAGGTAGTAGGTATGGGATGATCACATTGGAGTTTGGAATAAAAAACACTGAGAAAAAAGTTAAACTGCATTTGGTTCTCTCTACACTGGCTAAGACTATTGGTCTACACTGTAAGTTCTAAACGTCCTGTTTCTGTATGAATGTAGTGTGGGTTTGAGTAGCAGTGTGTGTGAGCGGCCCCACAGGTGCATTCACTGTCTAGTCACCTTTCACAGCCCCTCAGTTTAATGAAGAGAAAAACACAAAGCCTTAAGCTCTTTGAATTCTCCTTTACCAAACGAGCATGGTTCTCACAGCTGGAGATGGGCCTCTACTGGAAACAGCCCCTTCTCCCCCTTGCCCTTTCTTGACCCACTCCGTGCTCAACGTCTCATTCCCAGGTGACAGTTAGTTGGCTAGAAATTTAAAGCTTTTCTATAACTTTAAACTTAGATGATGTTTTGTTGTAATGTTTTGCACCCTTCTGTTAAAGATGCATAGTTGGCCTTTTTTTTGCTTTTTTTTTTTTTTTTTTTAAACCAAATAAGCCCTACCATTTCCTCTTGTTTCTGGGGAATGTGAGCTGATGTTCTTATTTAAGATTTTGGGTTTTGTTTACTATACTATCCACTGTTCTTTAGCCAGAAATTCTCTAGTGATTGAAAGCAATGTGACTGAAGACCAGTTTTTAAATTATGTGTTGGCAAGTTGCCTTATATTTAAAAAGAGAAAAAAAAAAAAGAAAAAAAATGCCTGATTGTGTTATGCCAAATGATAGAGCAACATGAAGTCCTAATTTATTGTTCCCAGTTGTTTTCCTGCTGTCTGTGAACACTGGTACCTCCCTGTCCTGAGCCCTCAGGAGCACCTGTAGCTTCTGGTGTGATGCCTTCTCCCAGTGTGTTGGCCACCATCTCACCCAGGGGCCCCTTCCAGTTCTTGCTTCTCTGAGTTAAATTCTCTGAAAGAACACCACTGTCTCCTCTTATCCTTTGCTTGACCTCCAAACCAGATGTTTTTGCTGTAATTTTTTCCAATGCCTCTCCCCAAAAGGTGAGCTGTCACTTTAGGAAATTGGACCAGACACCAACTTGGGGGCTTAATATCAAACCTCAAACCCATCTCTTCCTGTGTAGGGGTGCAAGTCTCAAGCTCTCCCACCCCTAGTCTGCATGGAAAATGTACTGTGACCTCCTGCCCCCTCCCCCCCTTGCCTTTGGTGTGAGATGTTTCCTTGTTCACCCTGAGCCCCTCTCCCCCTCTGCCAGCCAACCCCCAACCAGCAATAAGGGTCCAAGCCAGGGCCTCCTATCCACGCCCCCTGCCTCCATTCCACACTGCCCCTAGGAAATACCTGGATCCCTCCGCCGTACACATGCTGTAGCATTCGTTCTCCAGCTCCCTCATCCTCTCACCTGTGGTGGTTTATGGGTGTGATGGGGTTTTTAAGATTATTATAAACCAGTAAAAAGAAAAAACTCACCTTTTGATCTTGTCCTATTCGTTTAATGCTGTCAGTGTTTAAGGTGATCTTCCTTAATGGTTTTTAACGTCTTATTTACTAGAAGTAATTTCTCATTTTTAAGGGGACCCCCTAGTGTTTGTCCCAGTCAGAAGCCCTCCCAATCCATTACCCCAGACCAGGTGTGCTCAGTCAGCCCCTGGAGAGTACCCAGCTGGCTGGCCCTCTCCCTAGCCAGGGCTGTAAGGGGTTTGGTTAAGTATGGTCTGCTGCCCTTCACTGGCGGGTCCAGTTCAGTGTACTGCCACTTTCACTGCAGGGACCATCCGTCATTGAAAAATGGGGATCTGGTTTGCTAGTAAGCCAACTTAAGACTAAACGTCTGTCTCCACCCCCCAACATTTTGAAATTTCTGAGGGCCTCTGACAGGTGGAAGTAATGCTGTTGTAATCTGTAACATGAAAAGCGACCCTCATGGTGATTTGAGTTTTAAGGGCTGAGTGTTGGAGAACTTTTTTGTCTGCAGGGGAAAAAAAAATCCAAAAGAGCACTTTAGGTCCCCTCCTCCCCTTCCTGCTGAGTTTGGGTCTGGGCTAAGATGTGGTTGAGGGAAGGAAAGATCCCGCAGGTTGTGGGACTCAGGGTGGAATCAGATGGTTGGTAGGTGGCTCTCAAAAGTGGAGTTGAAAGCACCCTTCTGAGTATGCCCTTTTCTGTGGGGGGCCCTTTTGTGAAGGTCTTTTGCCTCCTTTACGCCTCATCCCATCCCTGTAAAAGAAAGCCCTTTTCTGCCTGTGTCAGATGAGACCTGCAGTTAGCCTAGGGTCACAGCTAAGACAGAGTACACAGTGAGCTGAGCCCAGCTCACACTGTGATGCAAAAACCTGGCCTGAGTTCCACAAGCAAGTATGACTGCTTGCAAAAGCACTGAATGAGGGCAAGGCCTGGAGTGGGAGGTCAATTGCAACATCCATTGTTGCAGGCAACTGAAGGAGGCACCAACCTTCTTTGTGAACCTACTGCCTGGAATGGTGCAGGGGCACAGTACTGCCAGCAGAGGGAGCACAAGCTTGATGCAGGGGGTTCTGGCTTCTCTTGGAAGGCTAATGCAGAAGAGTGGTTCCACCTGTTGTTGCTTGAAGGCCATGCTTAAGTGAGTTCATGGTCTTCTCTACCAGCTTCCAGGCCTCACTGTGCCAAGATGGTTTAGCTGGTGAAAGAGCCATCTTTACTTTCTCAGCAAGGCAGCCAAAGCTTCATCTCTTCCCTAGATCAGTGAATTTGAATTTTTGAAGGCTAAGTTGGTTAGTTCCCTGGGCTGGCTGGCTCAGGCTTAGACCTTTCCTGTCCCCTTCTGATAAGGGCTCTTTTCACCTGGGTCTCTGTCTGGGAAAGTAGAGAAGGCAAGCTAGAGCCCTTGAGCCTTCTCCTTACTAAACGATGCTTCCCATACACAGAGCCTCTTCTCAGGACAAGGCAAGAGTAAGGCACTTTAGGCTGAGTTAGTCTTTACGAAGCTAGCAGGATTATTCTCATTTTACCAGTGAGAGTAAGGATGCCTCGTGCAGCGAAGTAACTTGCCAAAAAGCAAGCACAGAAAAGATCCAAAACCAAATCTATTGCCAAAATTAAAGGAAGCTATTCTAGGGATTGCTGGAGCTTAAAACTGAATCCAGTGATAAGGAAAAAAAAAAAAACCCAGGCCCTGCCCCAAACTAGCTGAAAGATCACTGAAGTCAATTCACTCCTCTGTTCCATTTCACCAGTCAAATGTGGATAATCGAAGGCACCCATTGAGGCCTGTGTGAAAAGCAAGTAAGTGTGGATGAGAAAATCCAAGTGCCTTTTGCTCAGTTTAGGAGTCCCTGGGTGTGGGCTGGGCTTTGGAGTTAGACTGACATTCATCAAGCACTCACAGTCATCCCCCAGTATCCACAGGGAATTGCTTTAAGAATACTCAGCGGATACCAAAATCCACAGATGCTCAAGTCCCTGATATAAAATAGCATAGTATCTGCATGTAGCCTACACACATCTTCTGGTATGTTTTAAATAATCTCTAGATTATTTGTAATAGAATGTAATACTATGTCAATTTGCCCATGAATGGCCAATAACTTCTGCTTTTCGTAACTTTCTGGAACTTTCCCCAAATATTTCCAGTTCGCTGTTGATTGAATTCAAGGATGTGGAACCCACAGATGCAAAGGACCAACTCTATTTTGTGCTGGGGATATGCGTTTATCTTCACCACAGCCTAAGATAGGTCCTTTTATTAAAAGCTATCATACTTAACTGTTGTATTAAATGAAATAATGCATATAAAGTGCTTAACAGTGTCTGTCACACCAAAAGTACTCACTAAATGGTAGCTGTTATCATTAGACCAAGAAAGACTCGCCTACAGCACAGGCACTAGTCTTTGGTGGGGTATGGACTAGGGGCTCTAACCTTACAAAATGTCCAAGCCTGCACCCCGCTCATCTAACCACCAGAGGGCAGCAGCAGGCAGCCGTCTTTCACACAAAGCCTAATGCAGTCCCTTTGTCGCCACCAGAGGACGACCCAGCAGGGCTGCTGGATTCTGGGGCCAGAGTGGTTGCAGTCCCGGACTGGTTCCTTGACTTCAAAATTGGGCCCAGCCTTCCAGGACCCCAAACAACCCAGATGAGTCAGGCTGGAACCAAGTTAATAAATACAATTCAAGATTTATTAAAAATCAGGGCTCCCCTGCTGTGCCCTCCTGGCACTAAGTAAATAAATAACCAGAGGGGACACAGCTGGGGAAAGGAGAAATCGGAGCTGAAGACAGATTCTTTAACTACCCCCGTTTCCCAACTCCCCCTCCCCCCCTATGGCTCTTGGGACATAGCACCAGCAGGCACCTCAGTCCCAGGAAGAGTGTGGCCAGCACCAAGGCATGTCTGCCCTGTCCAGGAGACAGGCTCTGGGATCACTTGTTTCCAAGCCCTTGATGACCCTAAGACCTGCTCTTCCCAGAGGCCAGGGCTGAAGCACCAATAGGAGGCACCTGAGGGTGGTGGGGAAGGAGGGAGGGGAACAGAACCCAGGCAGCAGCAGCAGCTGTCAGGGGGTCCGGCCCCCTCTCCAGGCTCAGCCTGCCTGATGGAGGTCATTTCCCACCCCCTCTTTCTCCTGCAGCTGGGTCTGCTCTCAGCTGAGGATCTTTCGGGGCAATTCAACAGAGGCACGGATGAAGACTGCATCATCCCGCACATAGTTTCGCTTGCGGATATCCTGGTGGGAGATGAACTTGGGGTAACCAAAGCCCAAAGAACTCTCATCCAGGGAGCCCCGCCAAGTGCCTGGTTTTTGGAAATTCTTCCAGTTTGGATCAGGGTGAAAGGTCTCAGTGACATGCTGTGGCTTAGCCAGCCCAGGGTCGCTCTGATCCAGCAGGGAGAAGGTGACGCGGCGGGCAAAGGGCCACTCAAGGAGATTGTCAAAGGCACCTGGCAGCACGCGAATGTAAAGCGAGAGATGCGTGCCCTCACCACTGCCATTGCCATTGAGGAACGCAGACACCTGCAGCTTGTAGCCATACTTATGTGTGTAGAATGCAGGGCTGAAGCACTCAAGGTTGGGCTTGGCTTTGGCCTCCTGTAGCCTGCGTCCGTAACTGCCAATCTTCCAGATGAGCACACCATCGCTGCCCACGGAAAGCTCCTCCAGCTCTCTCCGCAGCTCCTGCAGCTCCTGCCGCTGCCGGCTCACCAGAGCACACATCATGGCCAGGTGTGGTTTCACGCTCTCCTCCACATGCCGCGCCATTGCCAGCTTAGGGCACTGTTGGCAAAGCCCCAGGCCATGGGGAAGGAGAGGAGAGTTAGTAGGGGCAAGCCCAGGGGAGAGGGGAGGAGTAGGTGCAGGGCAGTGGGCACCCAGCTCTGAATGAGGAAGGTAGAGGGCACTAGGAGCTGGCCAGCAGGGGAAGGACTGAGGCTCCTGAGGTTTCACGGACCAAGGATGGAGCTGACAGGAAGGGAGGCATCTCACCCTGTGCTTGCAGCCGGAGTCTTTGAATGGGCACAGCACCAGGGCAGTGCTACAGCTGTCCTTGAGATGGCCCGGCAGGTCCTCCCGAGCCACGGTGCCCACGCCACACTGGTTGGGGCACGGCACCGGCAGCCTCGGGCATTGGTACTGGTGGCTCTAGGGCCGTAGAGGCAGAGAGAAGCAGTCAGTAGCCTGACTCCCTGCTACCTGCCCCACGCCCCACAGCTCAGGAAGGGCCTCACCTGGATGGTGTCGAAGACAAACTCCTTGGTGCAGTAGGTGCAAGGCTGGGTGCGCTTGGGGCACTCAGAGGTGGCATGCTGGGCCAGCAGCCGCCGCATCATGCGAGCGCCGCACTTGTTCTCGCAGTACACACTCTCTTGTGGGCACACACCCTCGTGGCTCTGCGGAAATGCCAGAGGGGCTGAGTTAAGGGATCCCTGGGCCACCAGGTACCCCAGTCTCCCTCTATCCTCAGCCAGGCCCCACCCACCTCAAAGGCCTCCCCGCTGAAGTCACAGCCACAGAACTCGCACTTGAGGCGCCGCTTGGGGCAGTCGTGCTGCAGGTGCGCAGGCAGATCCCGGCGGCTCAGCTTGGCGGGGCAGCGGTTGGGGCAGGGGACCACATTGAAGCTGCAGGTATTCAGGTGGGCCTGGTGGGAGGGGCCGCAGTTAGTGTCTGCCCAGGGAGGGGCTGGCCCCCCACCCCGCTGCCTTCAGAGCCTCACCTGTAGGTGGCGAAGGGGCCCACTCCAGCGGCAGCCCTCCTCACTGTGGATGCAGCGGATAGGCAGGCCCAATACCTGTACCTCCAGCTCTGGGTCTGGGTAGATCTGGGGGCAAGAGGAGAGGAACCGGTCACGGTCAGAGCCTGCTACAGTCTCCAGTTCCCACCTCCTCCACCCCCAGAAAGGCTAGCTCCCTACCTTAGAGCCAGTAACAGCCTCTCTTGGGCTAAATTCCCCTCTGTGCCCAGGGATAAAGAACACAGCAGGTGGAATCTGCCCCACACTAGATCCCAGGCTCCCCTGTGCACTGGCATAGGACACTCCCTTTGGGGTGGCAGCCAATCAGCCTGCTTAGTCCCAAGCAGCCCCCACACCCTCTGCTTCCTTCCTCCGGGTAGAGGGGTCCTGGCCCTCAGCCACAGGTCTGGCCAGCCACCCAAAGGGGAGGGGAACACTTCTGGTGGGCACAGAGCAGCTCTGTGCACCCCCACAGGCTGGGCATTGTGCCTGCCCTCCAGGGCAAACACGGGCCTCATTTGCAAACTGGCCTGGTGGGAGGGAACAGGCCACCTTTGTGGGGGCGCATGATTCTGCAGCACTGGGTTGACATTGGCCTTGAGCCCACTGGCTGCAGCAGCTCCAGCCTCCACCAAGGGCAAGAGCCTGTACCTGGCACGGTGGACTCACCTTGGCATAGTCCAGAGGAAGTTGATCCTCAGGGCACTTGAAGACTCCTTCACTGTGAAGGGGGAGGGGAGAGGGTCAAGGCACCACATTATGGGAAGGGAGATCCCTGGGCCCCACCCCCTCAACCCGGGCAGCCTCCTTCCCTCACCAGACCGGTTCCCAGGCAGCCCCACCTGAGAGGGCAAGTGGAGGCCTGAGGGTACCCACTTCTCCAGGACCCCAGAAGATCCCAGCTCCTGTCCTGGGGAGGGTGGATCTGGGCCCAGTGGAGGCAGAGGCAGCTGCCTCACACAGCATTTGACCAACAGGTGGCAGCTGGCACCCCTCCCCCCAGAATGGCAGCTGGACTGGGAAACAGGCTGCCCAGCCACCCAGTCCCCCAGGTTAGTTTTCATTGGCTGGACTGAAAGCGGACGGGGGAGGGTGAACAAGGATGGGCTGAGATTAAATGCCAGGGCTGCCCAGCCCCCATGAAGGTGCCCAGCCAAGACCCAGGGCAAAGGTCAGCTTAGACCACCTTACCCCAACTCTTCCCTCCTCCTATGTGGGTGTATCTTCTAAAGCAAAGAGGAAAGGCTCCCTCCAAGGTACTGTGTTTACACTCCCATCTAGTTCTCACCAGCTGCCTGAGAAGGGGCTCAGTGTCCCCATTTGGCAGCTGAAAGAACTGAGGCTCACAGCTGAACTGGATATGTCTGATTCCACAGCTCAGATAGTTTCTACTACCCTGTACACGGGAGAGAGGCTAGTTCAGAAAAACTGTCCAGGCAAGCACAGCAAGAGTCTGGTCAGTGCACGGCAAGCATCTGAAGCCTGCGGACCCTTCTGCTGCCCTCCCTCTCCTCCGCCAATCCCTCACCAGGCTGTCAGGACTCGAGGAACCTGTGGCACACCTCCTCCTGCCAACATGGCCTTGCTGACCCTAGCCAGGACCAGTCACACATGCCTGGCGTGGCCTAGGCAGGGCAAGGGCTCACCCAGCAGGGCTGAAGGCCCTCAGGTGGGGCATTTCTGGCAAGTCTGAGTCAGGCAGGTGGGAGGCAGGCAAGGGTGAAGGTGGAAGCAGAGGCTACACGGCAGCCCTGTCCACGATGGCACTCTGCAGGATGCAGACGGTCCATGCCCCGGGTGCGCAAAGGATTCCTGGCCCCCACCTCCTCCCCCTGACCCCATGACTACTACTGGCCATGCTGCCAGTGCCAAGAATCAGACGTGCCCAGGCACTGAGGAGGTGTGCCCGTGCCCACAGGGCAACCAGCCTTCCTGGACCAACCTGAGTAATAGCCCTCGCAGGAGTGGGGAAAGAGGGGTGGGCCATGGGGGAGGGGGTCTGCTTGACTGCTTCAGGAATGTGCTGACTTAGTGGTTTTGGAGTCAGGGAGGGGACTGAGGCAAGTACCCAGGCTTCAGGCAGATTAGCCTGGGCAGCTTGGGGCCCAGCCAGGACAAAGGTTCCCCCGGGGCTATGGACACCCTGGCTGGTAGGGTGGGAGGGGCAGTGCCTGTCCCACCATCGCTTTCCTCCCGGGCCTCAGCGTCAGAACTCAGGCGCTAGCGGAGGTGGGGGGGAGCAGGGGCAGAGACTGCTCCAGGCTGTGCAGTGGAGGCCCAGGCCCCGGGGAGAAGGCAGGATGAGGGGAGGGGGCTGTGGGAGAGGAAGAGGGGATTTCCGGGAGGGGGAGGGGCAGGAGTAGCAGAGAGGGACACAGGAGGAGGGAAACCAGCCTGACAGCCACCTCTCCCCCCCCAACCCCGTTCCTTCCCCGAGGCAGTCAGGGTGGGTCAGCTGAGGAGGGGGGAGGCTCAGCTGGCCTCATCTGGAAACCAGAGGGCCGCGGAAGGGCACAGAAGAAGACAATGGGGCTGTGTGTCGGGAGGGGAGTGTGTGTACACTGAAGGGAGGAGGGAGGAGGGAGGAGGCAAAAGGAGGAGGGGGCAGCACAGCAGCCTGTGCAGGAGCATATGTGAGGGCAGGACCGGCCCAGGCTGCAAGGAACAGAAAACAAAGGGCCTGCTGAGATTTCTGCCGGGCCAGGGGCTGCGAAGGACGGAGGGAGGGAGCACTTAAGGCAGGAAACCCAGAGGTGTTCTCCCAGCCTGCGCCCCGCGAACCCTCAGCAAACAGCCTCCTGACACATGGCAGGGGCTGACCCAGCCTTCCCCCGTGTTCTCGGCGCACGACCTCCCCAGGAGCCAAGGTTCCCTCTTCTCGCCCCCCCACACCCTGGACTGAGCAGGTCCCAGTGTGGGCAGGAGACTCAGGACACCACGGCGCCCAGAACTCGACGGGTGTCGCCCAGGAGCCGAGGGATGAACCTGGATCGGAAGAAGGCAGGGCGTTCAGTCACACCCAGGGTGCGACCCCTCCCTAATGATTTCTAGAGCACTCGCGGTACTCGAGACCCCCAGGGGCAGGGAGGGACACCCAACGGGTTCCTGCTTCAGGGGAGATTGGGAGCGTCGCAGTTCCTCTATCGTGCAGCCCGGGCTCACAACCCAGTTAAGTCTTCAGGTAACTGTGCGACCGTGGGCAAGTCGCAGCCTTTCTTTTAATTTGAATCTCGTCTCCTCATCTGTGAAATGGGAGAACAATAGCTGCCGTTCTCGGAAGAGCTTAGATGGGTGAAAACTCCGGAAGCTTAAGGTGCTGCGCGGGGCAGAGGGTTTTGTCCTCCTCTTCCCAGAAGGTTTCAAAGTTCAAGGCTGAGGCCGCTGTGGCCCCAGGTGAGGGGGAAGGGCCGGCCACGGATCAGGAAGGGCGTCCTTTCCCACCTCCACCCTGCGGGAAGGCACGGAATTCTTCCCACCTGGAGCGCGGCACGCGGGACCCTACGGATTAGTGCGTGGGGTCCTCCCTCGAGGCCTGACGTCACCGCCGCCCCGTGACGTCACGGTGGGCGCCCCTGAGGTCTCGGGGCCGCGGCGCAGACAAAGGCCCGGCACGCCTCCGGCCTGGGCCCTCCCCCGGCGGCGTCTCCCACCCCCCGCCGGCCGTCCCCGCTCTCCCCCGGGCCGCACCTGAGGAACTCCTGCAGGCAGGTGTCGCAGAAGCGGTGGCCGCAGGTAGAGACCTGCACGGGCTCGCGCATAGGCTTCCCGCACAGCGGGCACAGCAGCCGCCGCTTGGGCTTCTCCAAGAACTTGTAGTCGAAGCCGGGCATGGCGGGCGGGCACGGGCGAGCGGGGCCGGGTACGCCGCGGCCCCACAGCCCGCGCCTCGCTCGGGCCGCGCTCCCGGCTGCGGGCGGCGCCGACTGGCGGCCGCGGCCTGCGCCCGGCCCACGAGCCCGCCCGCCGGAAGAGGGGGCGGGGCCGCGCCCGCGCGGTCCTAGTGCCCGCTCGGCCGGACGCGCCACGCACCCGGCGGGCCGGCGGCTTCGGGGTCGGCTCTCCACCAGGCTCGCCCCCTCCACGAAGCAGGGGCTCCTCTCTCCCCTCGGGAAGAGAGATCGAGGCCTCGCTGCTCCCCAGGGCTGGGGGGTGGGGTGGGGGAGGGCTCTCACGCAGGATGGGGCGGAGGGCCCCGCGGGCCGGGCCGGGCCGGGCCGCGCCACAAAGATTCGCTTCTCCGGAGTCAACAGCATGGTCTCAGGGGCCACGTGTCGCCCGGGGGCCCGGGGCTCCAGCTTCGCGGTACTAGGCAGCTGAAGCCTGGCAACCAGATCCGGGGAGCCCAGCTGGGCGGGGAGGCCAGGATGGGCGCTGGGCCAGAGGAACCTCGGCCCCAGCCTCAGGCTGCGCCCACATTCCTCCCTCGACCTCGGCCCTACAGCCCAGATGGAGACCAGCCCAGCCCTGGGGTGGCCGCCACCCCCACCTCTGAAGAGACCACACTCTTAGGCAGGCAGCTGACTTTTTTATTGGCGCTATTTCCCAGTCATCGGGAAACTAGTCTGGTCCAACCAGCTGCTCTTTCTCCCAGCCTGCTTTGAGGGAATGGCATGGGGTGAGGGGCAACGTTCAGCAGGGATCCCCTCTGCAGTACACTGCTGCCCATGCACTCCCGCAGGGGAAGGGAGGCATTCAGAAATTGTGTAAACCCCTGCCTCAGGATATAGGAGTAGGGGCAGGTGGCAGCACGCCTGGGACCTCCCTGCCCCAGGCAATGCAGGGGCTAGGCCGCTGGAATGGCCAGTCCAGGCAGGCCCTGGCTTGCCCTACTCCAAAGCAGCGAGCTGCTCTCCCAATAGACACCAGGGACTTATTTCCTAACTGGACTGGGGGAAGGAGCAGGGTCTGGGTAGAGCCACAGCCACCTCCAGCTTTTTTGTGCAGAGGCTCTGGAGACCACCCTGCTTCCAAAGTTTAAGTCTGGCCTCCAACTCTAGCCAGGCTGAAACTTGGGGACATTAACTAAAGATAAGAAGGGGTGGGGAGGGGAAAAAGGGATGTTGGGGGAATAGAGTGGTTGAGTTTTACATATCCAGGGCCAAAAGCAGAGCAGGGGCTTTACTGGTTCTTATACTCCATTGATGATACAATCCAGGGGGCTGGTCATGCCTGAGGCACCTGCACTTTTTCAAGAACATTCACAGGAGAAGCAATATCAGGGTGGTCCAGAGGTGTATCCAGCTGCCTCAAGGGGGCACTGGCTCATCTGTAACCGCTGGAGAGTACAAAAGAGAAATCCCTTCAGCCTCCCAGAGGGCAGTGCCTCCAGCAAGCCTCAGCTACCTCCACTCTCACTCCCACACTGGGCCCTGGACTCTGGACCCTGCCACGCCAGAAACAGAGGTTCAGACTAAACTGGACTTGAGGGCTGGAGGAGGAAGAATGCATTTGGGCCCTGTGGAGCAGTGGAGGCAGCCCTTCAGTGAGGCCCAAGAAGCTGGGTAGAGCTGGGTCTTGCCCACCCCAGGAGCTCACTTTTGCCCCACAGCTTCTGCTTTCATTTATCTGGGGGCTGAAGGTGCTTTTAGTAATTTGGGCTGTGACCCCACTGGGGATGGGAGTGTGGGCAGGGGCCAGCTGGGTTAACCCTTATGTGGGTGAGGGTGAAGTTATAACTCACTGCGAATAGCCAGGAGAGTGTTTCCATGGCAACAGGACACAGAAGTCACTGTGTAGGGGTGTGTCTCATCCAGCTGCACTGGCCTAGGGAGTCCAGCATCCTCATCCCTTCTTCCCAGGCGACCTCGGGCCCCTTTGCCCCAAGAGTACACTTCACCTTCTGCCAAAGAGAATCCCCAGGAGAGAAATGGGAGGACATAGCTTAGCAAGCAGCTAGCCTCCTAGATTGCCATACTGGCTCCAACATGGGGTTGCTGAGTTCAGCAGTCCTGAGCATAATCCCCCATTGCCCGTGGGTCTGCCCACACCCCTATGTGCCCCCCACACTGCCCACTAATCACCTGCCCCAATGGCCACAGTGAAGGCATCCCCACAGGCCACCGTTACTATCTTGATGCCCTGGAGGCCTTGGACTTGACACGGTGCCCGGCTGACCCGGCGCGCGTTGGTACCCAACTGCCCATGCTGATTGCTGCCGAAAGTGTAGCAGTCACCAGAGGCTGTGAGGGAGGAGAGAGGACAGGAAGAAAAGGGTGCCTCAACAGAGGACCCAAGGAAGCCAGGAGAGTCCACCTTTGGCCTCCTGTGCCCAGGTCCTACTTACTGGTTACAGCAGCTGAATGAGCAGTGCCCAGGTCCACACTCAGCAGGGGTTCCCAGTCCAGCGGGGCAGAACCTAGTGGTGTGAAGCTCAGGGCCTCCTCCACTTGCTGGTGTGGGGCAGGCTCCTCCCCAAGGGAGAGGTGGTCCAGCCCCAGCTTGTTGAACCTGAGGGCAGAGCCAGAAGCCAAGTCCAACTGACAGTTTATATAGACTGTCCTCCCCCCACCTTATCTGGGCAGGAGCTGGTGCACCAGGGGACATATCCTACTCTGGGCTGAACCCACAGCACACTCAAGCCCCCCTCGGTTCTAATTCCTGGTGGGAGGTAGGCAATGACCCATGGAGCACTGGCAGCGAGGGAGGGCAGGGCCAGGGCAGGCTAGTCATCATTGTGTACCTATGATGACTACCTGTCGCTCCCACTTACCTGTTGCTCCCACAGGCCAGGGCTCGGCCAGGCACAGTGAGGACCATGGAGGAGTCAATGCCACATACAACCCGCTGGGCTTCCTGTCCTGGGGGCATGGGTACCTGCTGGGGGCAGCTGTGGGACTCCCTGGTGCCTAGTCCCAGCCGGCCTACGAGAGAAACCAGGACTGGGCTAGTTTGAGCTTTAGGGCTGGTGATACTAGGATAAGGAGGACCCACGAAGAGGAAGTAACAGCGTGAGTGAAAGCTGTTCCTCAGACTGAAATGTCCATCCTTGGCCCCTCCATGGGTCAATCCTACTCCTCCTTTAAGATCCTGTTCAGATGCCATGTCTGTCTTCTCCAGGTGGAGTCCCTTGCCATTCCTTGGGTTCCCACACCTCTGGACCTTGGGTGGAGCCCTGATGCTGTCTGTCCTCTGTCATGCTGGAGATGTGTCATCCCTCTCCCGTCTAGACTGAGTCCTCCAGGAGGACAGGGATGCCATCTAAGTCATCTCGAGTTTCAAGGCCCAGCCTGATGTCTGAGGCAGACATCAGGGCCACAACAAATATCGCTGGATGCATGAAATCTTTCTCATGACATCATGAGCACCCAAAGGAACTGACATCTTGTTCATCTTGTCTCAGCACCCAGCACAAGGTGGGCACATAGTGGGTGTGCAAGAAAGGTTTGTTGAGTGAATAAATGAATGGAATCAGAGAGAAGAGGAGGAGAGAACAGGCCATGGGGTAGAAGATGGCTATGAAGGGGAACAAATTATGGCTGGGGGTTTCCAGAGGCTGGAACAGAGTGAAATCTTACCACCATCTCCGCGGCCCCAGGCAAATAGTTCTCGCTCAGTGGACAAGGCTAGCACATGAGACGCCCCACAGGCCACCTGCACCATCTCATAGCCCAGCAGGGCCTCCACAATGGTGGGCTAGAGAGAGAGGAAGCAAGGGCAGACCGGGCAAGGGGCCTGGACTAGCCGCCTGGCTCAGCATTCCCAGTAGGGATTGAGGTTGGAGGCTGCAAATTCTCATTAGGTGGCTGTCTCTTTAACTCCCCGCCCCCCCTTCTGCAACCAGTGGGGAAGCCTGGTCTTTCTGTACTTCCCCAGATGCTGCCCAGAACAGGTGCAGCCTAGGAGCCACAGGGACCTGTGGCTGATGTGGGTCCCCCTGCCCCCAACCTGGGTATCAGCTCTCAGATGTGGCTTGCCACATCTCCCCACTTCCTCCTCCCCGATGTACAGGCAAAACCCACCTGGCTGATGTCATTGAGGCTGCCATGGCCTAGGCACCCATTGCTGCCGCTGCCAAAGGTCATGATGATGCCTCGGTCTGGGGAGGGGGGCAGTGAGGAAAGGGAAAGGAGAGAGATTAGGCTGTTTTTCCAGACAGACCAGTGCAACCTTGGATTGGAGGAGCAAGAAAGAGTTATTTGGAGGCTAGGGCTGGAAGAATTGGATGGGGGGAGAAAAGGACTGGGGTCTTTCTTCCCAAGTGTGTGACTCTGGACAAGTGACAGCCTCTGAGCCTTAGTTTCTAGATCTGTCATAATGGGGACGATATAACGGCCTTGTCAGGCCTGCTGTGAAGGTAAAGGAGATCTGTAAGTAAAGCACCCGCTGGAAGATAAAAGCATTATTAAGTGAGCAGTTAGCAAATGCCGGGCAATGAAGGAAGTTGCTCTGGGGGGCCTTCTTATAGCTGAGTCCCCACAGGGTAGTCCCCCAGGGCTCACCAGTCAGGCAGGCCGTGAAGAGGTCCCCACAGGCCACGTGCTTGATAGTCACACCCGACTGGCCCTCCAGGAAACGGGAGACGAACTGGGGCTGCTGCTGCTCCACCGCCCCCGGGAGGAGGGCGCCCCCTCCGGCGCCTAGGGGCGGGGCCTGCGAGGGGACAGGGGAGGGCGTGGGCGGCGCCTGAGCACTCAGCTCCCGACCCGCGCCCCCCTGCTCCCTTCAGGCCCACCCGGGCCGCTCACCTCCCAGAGGATGAGGCGCCCAGAGCGCGTGACGCCGGCCTTCTGCGTGCGCCCGGCTGCCACCTGGACCACCTCTGTGTTGAGCATCGGCAGCCGCAGCGGCGCGCTGAGCCCGCCGCCCCACGTGTATACCGACGACAGCGGTGGCGGAATGGCTGGCCGTGCGGGTCCCCGGGGGACACCTGCGAGGACAACTCGTCAGGCCTATCACATTGGTGGCAATGCCGTGGCGTCCGCCATCCCGGCGGTCTCCCGACTTACCTCTGCAACGAGCGCTGGTGGTCCTGCTCCCTGTGCCGCCAGGAGCCATGGGTGGCCCGGTGGCCAGGGACTTCTCTGACCTGCGAAACAGATGGGGGCTTCAGGACAAGGACCCTCCCTGGCATCCCCACACCCAGAAATAGAGGACTTGCCAAGAGTGCCTCTCTGCCCCAGGCCTACTGTGCTGCCACTGGGTGCCCCCTGCTGCCCAGGGTCCCCTTCCTCCCCCGCTCCCTGCACGGGCCTCCGCATGCGGACGCTGCCCAGGTCGGTGTGGAGGTTGAGGAGTGCTCGGATGCAGAGAGGCTGCGCCATGATGTGGCTGAGTGGTGGCCGCTGTGCGGGCTCCAGGCTGAGCAGACTCAGAACCAGCTGGCGCAGCTCAGGGCTGTACCGGTCAGAGATGGGCGCAAAGGTGCCGCTCATGATCTTCAACACCAGCGCTGGCAGGTTCTGTGAAGGCACCAAGGGTGGGGTTGGCCAGAACCTCAGGCCAGGCTCTTGAACGGCAGCACCCCCACTTCAGCCCGAGAGCTTAGCCTGGTGGGGTGGTCAGAGCCCTGCACTTAGAAGCCTTCAGTCTGGTGAGGGGACGCCCAGGATGATAGGGGAGCCAAACCCTGCTTTCAAGAACCTCTCTTAAGGGAGCTGCAGCCATGTCAGCTGGCTGCATGTTGGGAAACTCAAGTCTTGCCCTTAGGAGGGGCCCTAATCTGATGGGAGAGCCCTACCCTCAGGAGCCCTCAGTTTAATGGGGGGACCCAAGCCCTTTCCTCAAGAACCTATATTCTTTTTTTTTTTTTAACATTTATTTTATTTCGTTGCACCAGTCTTAGTCATGACAGGTAGGTTCCTTAGTTGCAGCATGCAAACTCTTAGTTGTGGCATGTGGGATCTAGTTCCCTGACCAGGGATTGAACCCAGGCCCCCTCCATTGGGAGCTCCTCAGAGTCTTAACCACTGCACCATCAGGGAAGTCCCAGGAACCTATATTCTGAGGAAAGCCACAGCTCTGGCCTGGGGTAATCCACCAATCTGATGAAAGACACATAACTGAGACACAAGAGAAGAAACACAGAAGTGGTTGGAGCCAAGGACTTCAGGAGACAGAGGTAGGGATTTCCCAATTGTCCTCTTGGGGGGACTTACTCACCGCAGCCTCAAACGCCCTCTTGAGGCTGGCCAGCTCATACAGGACACAGCCCAGGGCCCAGATGTCACTCTTCTGGTTGTAGGGCTTGCCCTCACACAGTTCAGGGGAAATGTAGCATGGAGTACCCACCACCTGCAGAAGGGAAGCTGATACTACAGCCCTGGGATGGGAGGACCAAGGCTCCGCCCAAAACTCCACTTAGAGACAGTTTCTCCCCAAAGCAGGCAAAAGTGCTTCCTCCTGCAGGACCACCCAGCCAGGGACTAAGGGGCGAAGGTCTTGGGGGTGTAGGGGTGGGGACAGGGATGCAACATGGACCTTGGCCCTCCAAACCTCCAGCACCCTTGAGGCCCCCTCCACGCCCAGGCACCGTGTACGCCTTGCTCTTGCTGCTAAGGATCTTGGAGATGCCGAAGTCACCAATCTTGACAACCATGCGGTGTTTGTCTAGAAGGATGTTTTGGGTCTTGAGGTCCCGGTGCAGGATGAGGTGGGTGTGCACGTGATGCAGCGCCAGCAGAATCTGCACAAAGAAGTGCAGGATGGTCTCCTCCTCCAGCAGGGAATTACAGCGCTTCTGGATGAACTCAGCCAGGGTGCCGCCTGCAGCCACAAGGAACTAATCAAGATCCAGGCTTCTCCATGCTTGAGATTTTCCTTTCATGAAACTAAAGGCCCAGAGAGGGCAAGGACCTGCCAGTATCACACAACTGGGGTCACAATTCTATACCTCTGACCCTTAGTCAAGTCCATTCCAAGGAAGGAAGCTGGCTGATCTGTGCCTGCCTGGCCCAGGGATGAGAGGCCCTTGGATCCAGCCTCCTGCAAGGAGGCTGGCTCACCTGGTGCGTATTCCATGGCGATCATAAGAGCCTTGTCCTCCAGGAAGTTCTCGTAGTACTCAATGACATTGGGGTGGTTGAGCAGCTTGAGGACCTGGCACTCATTCTGGGCTGCCTGCCGCTCTTCCTTGGTCATCTGCTCCACTGGGATCTGCTTGATGATCACCAGCTTCTGGTCAGCCTTGCGCAGGCACAGATGAACAATCCTGAGGACATGGAGTACAAGAGTGGGTACCAGCTGAGCCTCCAACCACATATCAGGCAGGGCAGACCTGTTGATTGGGTGTTCCTCAGGACAGGGGAATGGGCATCTAGACTAAGAAGTCATCTAAGTAAGTGCACAGACACTGAGTTTAGGAATGGGGAGAACCGATCACAAACTGTGTGAGACCTTAGGCAAGTCGTTTAACTTATCTGGGACTCACTTCACCACAGGCACAACGAGGTAAAGTTAGTCTTGGTCTCTGCAAGTCCCACAGACTCTGGAGTTAACTGCCTGGGTTCAAATCCTGGCTCCTTCTCTTACTAGTTATCTGGTCTTCAATTATGTGACATCAGGATCTGGAAAATAGGATCAATCTCACAAGGTTGTTGAGAGGATCAAATGAGAAAATGCATGTACTGTACGTAGCACAGAGCCTGGCACATCAAAAATACTTAGTGAGGGACTTCCCTGGTGGTGCAGTGGTTAAGAATCTGCCTGCCAATGCAGGGGACACGTGTTCTAGCCCTGGCCGGAGGAGATCCCACATGCTGCGGAGCAACTAAGCCTGTGTGCCACAATTACTGAGCCTGCGCTCTAGAGCCCCCGAGCCACAACTACTAAGTCCACGTGCTGCAGCTATTGAAGCCCACGCACCTAGAGCCCGTGCTCCACAAGAGAAGCCACCACAATGAGAAGCCCGTGCACCACAACAAAAAGTAGCCCCCGCTTGTTGTAACTAGAGAAAAGCAACGAAGACCCAATACAGCCAATAAATAAATAAATAAATTTATTTAAAAAAATAGTGAGTAGGAGCCATTCATTTCATTATTTTCTTCCAACTCTGTAGTCAGTGTTCATAAAAGCAGGGTTTTGTTCTTTCTCCTTCATCACCTAGCCCCAGTGCGTAGCCTTGTGCATACCCCAGCACTTGGTAGGAGCTCAATAAGTATCTGCTGAATGATGGACTAAGTATCAAATGTATTATCTCCAGCTCAGACCTCTCCTCTGAGCCTCATACTTACATATTCAACTACCTGCTTTGCATCTCTACCTGAATGGCTTGCAAGCATCCTAAATTTTAACAAATACAAAACTCTTGATTCCTGCCCTTAAAACCTTTCCTTCCTCCGTTTCTTCCATCTCAGTAATGACACCACCATCCCCCAATAATTAAAAGTCAGACACCTGAAAATCATGCCAGAATCTTTCCTCTATCTCACATTAACATCAGTAAATCCTGTTTCTACTACCTCCAAAATACTGTGAACCCACCCATTTCTCTCTGTGTCTTCTGCTATAACCCTTGGCCATACTATCATTTCTTGCCTAAAATACTGCACTAGACTTCAAACGGTCCCTTTCACTCTTGTCACCCTTAAATCTGAATTCCATGCAGCAGGGGACTTCCCTGGTGGTGCAATGGATAAGACTACGCTCCCAATGCAGGGGGCCCTGGTTCGATCCCTGGTCAGGGAACTAGATCCCACATGCATGCTATGATTAAGGGTTCACATGCTGCAACTAAGGAGCCTGCCTGTTGCAACTAAGACCCAGTGCAACCAAATAAATATTTTTAAAAATAAAACAGGGCTTCCTAGGTGGCGCAGTGGTTGAGAATCCACCTGCCAATGCGGAGGACACGGGTTCAATCCCTGCTCCAGGAAGATCCCACATGCCGCGGAGCAGCTAAACCCGTGCGCCAAAAAAAAATAAAATAAAATGAATTCCACACAGCAGCCAGAGTGACATTTTAAACATGCAAATCATATCAAGACCATTCCTTTGCTTAAAACTCTTTTCCTTTACAATGCAAATAAATTCAACTCCTTTAACTCAGCCTACAAGGCCATAATCTGGTTCCTCTGTGACAATCACATTTTATTCCATTCTTTATCTTGCCCACTACATTCCAACTACATTAGTCTTTTTCTCAGTGGTTTGAGTACTCTGAATTCTTTCCCACGTGAGGACTTTAGCATAAGCTGCTTCCTCCGCCTGAGAAGCTCTGCCTTTTTCAGATTACATACTGGTCCTCATTCCTCAAGTCTTGGTTTTAAACTTCACCTCTCAGAGAAATTTTCCTTGGCCACCCCAAATGAATACTCCCTGGTGGTGTCGTCTGTTCTCGCAGTTGTTCATCACTGCTTTAACAATGTCCTGTTTACTGTAGTCTGTAAGTTCCGAGAGGGAAAACACGCCTGTTTTGGCCTTAACTATATACCCAGCACCGAAAGCCTGACGTGTATAGTTACCGCTCCACATTTGTTGAATGAGTGAGTCAGGATCAAAGCACAAACTCTGCGGGGGCCGCAAAGGCAGGCCGGGGGCGTGACCTCCTTGGAGGCGGAGTTTCCCAACCTGGACTAGGACCGGAAACCTGGGCGGGGCTTCCCAGAGTGGGCGCTCACGCGTCGGGGCGGGGCTAAGCGGGCAGAGATTTTGCGGTCAGAGCTGGGGCTTATTTTCCCTCTCCCCGGGCAGTTGCCTCCCCCAGAGCCCTGGCTCACCCGAAGGCACCTCTGCCCACCACACGGATCCGCTCGTACTTCTCCATCTCATTTCTCAGAGTCACAGTTCCGGAACCCCCCAGCTCAGACGCGGCGCGTGCGCGGACCCGCCCTCCCTAGAGCCACGCCCCCTGCACTGCAAGATAATTGCCGGGTGGAGCTAGCGGAGCTAGGTGTTAGGTTCAGCCTCTCGTTTGTCTCCGCTGATTTGTCCCGTTCCTGCAGCCCGGATCTGCAGTCGCCGTCCCAGGGTGCAGAGGATGGGGCGCTGTGCCATTTCTTGGCACGCCCCGCAAAGGCCAGCACCGTACCAGCCACTTCCTACACACGTGGCCGCATCCGGCCCTCGCAAAGCTTCCTTAGACCCGACGGGTTCCTCGTGCAGGCCGAGTGAGGGTGGGAAGGAAGGACCGATCTCTCTGCCTCACCCTTTGCCCACTAGTGACGTTTTTCCCGAAGGAGAGGGCAGATTCTCATTGGCACACAGACGATAAACACCACCAACACTGAACCGAGTCAGCGCTCTCGGTCTGTGGGGCAGGGGGCAGGGTGAGTTTCGTGTTTGCCTAGGGAGGGACCGGGGAAACCCCGAGCTGTGCAAGTTGATTCACCCAGGGAGGACGTGACACGGTCTCCGGGTTGTCCCGACTGGTGAGCACTGCGCTCGTCAATACCCTCGACTTCCCAACGAATGTATGCAGCGCTGCCGCAGAGTAATCTGCCTTTAATACTCAACTAGAGAGACCCTCCTGGGGGGGTGGGGAGATGGGAGGGAGGTGGACTACTACCTGAAAGCGTCGGGGAAAGGGGAAAAGGCAGTTGTTCGGCGGATGTGGGTTCAAGGCTTCTGCCCAGAGATAGGGGGCTGGTTAGTACAATTGTCTAAGATCTTGACCGGAAGTGAGTTTAATTCCAGGTTTCTCCCTGCAGCTTCCTGCTCTTCACAAGCTCCATAAAAGCTCACTTTAGGGAGCAGGAAGGATGGTGATTAGCTAAGGGATAGCGTCCCTGTTTCTGAGTGAGTGAGGAGTGTGAGGGAAGGGGTGTTTCTCTTCAGCTCCCACCTCGCCCCTAGAAAGAGTGGGAGCTGAAGATAAAGCCCAAACCTACCCACATGGGCACCACTTGAAGGGCCCCTCATGAGGCCTCCTCAGTCTGGCTCAGGCCGGTGTGGCTGTGGCACAAAGCTGCCCTGTGAGCAAAGGGGAGCGCAGAGGGGAAAGCCGCTCAGCCGGGACACTCCGTGCTCTCACCTAGAAACCGATCGGGCGCTGGTTGACCAAGGAGCCCCAGAGGGGTTAATGTGTAACCTTGGAGCCATCCGGGGAGGCAGAATAAACACCCACACTGCATTGCGCCTCAGGTTTCTGGCCTTCCCTCCGTCTCGCAACATTTCCTTCCCCCCCCTACCGCTCCACCTCGCCCCAACTGCTGCCTTCTCCTTTACCCCCGCCCCGGCTCTCCGCCGCCCTTCGGTTTGCGGGGTCCGGCTAACTCTCCCCCAAAACAACCGCCTCGCTCCTTCGGAGGCGGGAGTGGGGGGCCCGCGCCACGGTGAGGAGAGGCTGACACCTAGTGGTCGCGAGCTGCAACTGCGCCAGGCCACTGGCCTGCAGACTGAGGGTCACCCCAGCGGCCTGGGCAAATCGGCAGTGTTCCCCGCCCCAGCCTCCAGGGAGCAGGGAGAGGAGAGCTGGGACTGTCTGAGGGAGGACTGTGACAGCCGCGCGGCCCCAGGGGCCCAAGAGCCGGCTGGAAGGAGGGGTGATGGGTTAGTCCAGAGTTTCTAGGCGCCAACCCGGTGCGGGACGAGGTAGAGGCAGGTAAACGTGTTCTTGTTGCTCGAAGAAGCTAGTGACCCAGTGTAACAAGGTCCGAAGAGCTGGTCCGAAGCGGGGCACCGATTGGTCCCCAGGACCGTGGATGAAGGACGTGGGTTGTGACGGGTCTCGCTCAGTTCTGCCCACAAAGGAGTCGAGGGCGAGGAGAGTTCTCTCAGTACCCGCCCAGGCAGGGGAGAGTGGGGATGCGGGTTAACGAGGCCATGCGAGCACAGTGGGACTCCGTCGGCAGTCGGGAGGCACCAGCGAGGGGTGGCTCGGCGGCGGCGCCCCCAGGACAGCCCCTTTTGCCCGAAGTCCGCGGGAGCCTGGCAGGTCCTGGGGGGCCCCCGGGACATGGGGCTCGCGCCCTCCCGGCTGCAGAGGCGCCGGAGGGGCGGGGACAGGCAGGAGGGGCGGGGCGGGGGCGCGGGCGCGGGCGGTTGGGGGCGGGGGCAGAGTCCGGCGGGGAGGGGACGGGAGGAGCGAAGGGGCCTAGAGGAGTCCGCCGAAACCTTGGGTGTGAGGCCGGCGGCCGGCAGAAGCGTCTGGGGTGGACTGGCCCGAGAGGGAGCCCCGTTTCCGACCCGCCGGAGGAGGCCACCCAGAGGGCGGACAGACAGAGGCAGGGAGGGCCAGCATGCCCCCAATGCTGTTCCCCGCCCTGCCGCTGCTCCTGGGCGCCACGCTGACCTTCCGGGCGCTCCGGCACGCGCTCTGTCGCCTGCCCCTGCCCGCGCACGTGCGCGCCGACCCCCTGCGCACCTGGCGCTGGCACAACCTGCTCGTCTCCTTCGCCCATTCCATTGTGTCAGGGACCTGGGCGCTGCTGTGGTGAGTGAATGACTGGGGGAGTGAAGGTGGCTAGGGGATCCCGCATTACTGTTTCTATCACTCACCGGAGGGCTAAGGTCCAGGCAGTCTCACCTGATCCCCGGTTTAGAATGCTGTCCAATCAGGAGCGGCAGCAGCCCCAGGGGACGAATCTTCTCACCTGGGAAACGGGAGACACCTGGGTTTCAGCCAAGTCCCTCCTCGCTTCCCCGTCAGCCAATAGCGCCAGCCCAGACTCTCTGGAGACTGGCATTGGGTAATGGGGGGGGAGTTGTGGATCCTTGGGGATACTGAGATGAGAGCCTGCCTTCTCCCCTCCCTTCCAGTATATGGCAGACCCCTGAGATGCTGGTGGAGATTGAGAGAGCATGGTCGCTTTCTGGCTATCTTCTTGTTTGCTTTTCCGCAGGTAGGTCTTGCCCAGGAAGCATTAAATAGGGGGAACATTAAATGGGGGGGACAGGGATAAGCTTCTTGCTCAGTACCCGATTATGACCTCTTCCCCCATCCCTCCGCTAGGGTATTTCATGCACGACACGGTGGATATCGTGATTAGCCATCAGTCACGAGCTTCTTGGGAGTACCTCGTCCACCACATCATGGTGAGAAGCAGGGGATGTGGTATAGGCCTGGTGCTAGCAACCTAGTCTCAGCTGTCTTTCTGAACCTGGGAGGTAAAGACCATCTTTTAACCCACCGCCACCCTGTGTCCCCCATCTTCTCATGCTAGAATGCTGAGGGTTGGCAGTCTCTGGCCCTATTTGAGGCCGGCAATCATGGCCTCACCTTCTTAGACTGGAAACTCAACCTGGAGTGAGAACCTGTGGGCAGGGACCAGAATGTAATCGTGTTGACCCACTGTAAACTCTATTTCAGAAAGAAGCAAATAAGGACTTCCTACTCCTCAATCTGGTGACCTTGATATTCCCACCAAACTTCCAGGAAAGCCATGGCATCTGGGTTCCCTAACACTCTCTCCCTTGTGTTGTAGGCTATGGGCGCCTTCTTTTCAGGCATCTTTTGGAGGAGGTTTGTCGGTGGGGGCGTCCTAACCCTGCTGGTGGAAGTCAGCAACATCTTCCTCACGATCCGCATGATGATGAAGATCAACAATGCCCAGGCTTGCCTCCTCTACCGCGTCAACAAGTACATCAACTTGGTCATGTACTTTCTCTTCCGCCTGGCCCCTCAGGCCTACCTCACCCATGTCTTCCTGGGTTACGCTGGGCAGAGGACCCTGGGAACCTTCCTGCTGGGCATCCTGCTCATGCTGGATGTCATGATCCTCATCTACTTTTCCCGCCTCCTCCGCTCTGACTTCTGCCCCCAGCGTGTCCCCAGCCAGCAACACAAAGACAAGTTCTTGACTGAGTGAAAAGTGCGGTCAGGAACTTGTGGCTAGGACAGTGAACACAGCCAAGAAGGGCCTGAGAGGACTTAGCCCCTTGCCTGAGGCATCCTCTGGGGCCAGCCACTCCACCTTTCAAGCCTGTACCCACTAATGAAAACAGTCCTCCGAAGTCCTTGTCCTTTCTTGGGCAAGGGGTGAGGGAAGCAGACAGACCGGTTGGACACGGTAAATGGGTGTGGGGACAAGGTGCTACCGGAAAGCCAGCCAACTCGCACTGCCCTGAAATGGATGCTAATGAAAACTCTGGATACTGGTTTCATACAAAGCCTCTTCCAGAAATAAAGGAAGGGGTTCTTATAAAGTTTCTTGCTTGGTCTCTTACCTCTATGGAGGCCAAGCTGTAGTTGTCCTAAGACAACTCTATGTCACAAATATCTTTGCTACAAGTAGGGTGAGGTGACAGGGCTTACCCGACGGGGTAAGTAGACCAGGAGTCTTGCCCAAGCCCTGTTTCTTAGGTGTGTATATACCACAGTATGGCCTCTCACCCAGAAATCAACAAGAGACAAGAAGCATACATAGTGAAAACTTTTATATTTAGAATTAGCCAGCTGGACTCAGTTTAGATGATCCCAATCTGAAAAACAAAAAGGGAGCTTTGTTACTGGGAGTTGAAATGTGAAGATTAAGCAGAAATGGCACAGTTAAAAAGCAAAGGAAGGGCACATGGTGAGGGGTAGGGCCTATTAAAGACAGGGGTACAGTCAGTCAGTTGAGACTAATCACCGAAGTCAGGCTTTGGTCACTAACAGACACATCATTTGCACCCAGGAAGGGCAGGTAAGTCTTAAGGAGTTTGTAGCAAAGGAAACTTACTTTGTTGGCAACATCCAAAGCGTCATAATCGGGGGCCAGTCGAACATATGCCTTCTTCTCTCCATCAGGCCTACGGTGGAAACAGACACCTTGGTCCCTACTGCCCTCACTGCCCCTGTAACCCTCCCTTCCTCCCCAGTCTTCTGGCATCAGTGGTTCCTTTGTTCATGACACTTCTTTCCCCCCAATAGTGATTTTTTTCCATTATTTGCACAGAAGGGGTCAGGGAAGCCACTAAGTCACAAATGAAGCCAACTATATTTTATGCGAAACAGCACAGGTATTCTGATGTTAACTGGATCTTACTCTAGGGCCTGCTTCTGTCTAGGGATAGGGATCAAGAAAATGAGCACCAACCCCTAGTCCTAGAGGCAGGACAGCTGATGTTTCCTCAGAAGACTATACTATATATTTAAGGGACTATAAATACAGCAGTAGCTGCTCACTGGGAAGCCTCCTTCTGACCCTAAAAGTAGCATCAAGGAATTTCCTGGCTGCTGACAGAGGCCCTGGCCTCCTCCCCATCCCACAGGGCCCCACTCACCTGATCAGGGTGTTCACCTTAGCCACGTCTATGTCATAGAGCTTCTTCACAGCCTGTTTAATTTGGTGCTTGTTGGCCTTGACATCCACAATGAACACCAGTGTGTTGTTGTCTTCTATTTTCTTCATGGCTGACTCAGTGGTGAGCGGGAACTTGATGATGGCGTAGTGGTCAAGCCTGGAAAAGAGGCAAAATGGGGTCACTTGGCTTGGGCCCAGTAACAGAAAGGATGGGCCCTCTTTTGGAGCCCAAGGCCCAAAGAGCCCAGGTGCATCAGACCCTGAGGTAGCAATCATTTGTGTCAGACTTTGGTCGCTGAACAGTGTCATCACATGCACCCTGAAACTTAGGGACCTGGAGCCTCAACCTGGGGACATTTCAAAGGCTTTCATCCTTTAAGTGATTAAACAATCATTTTTGAGTTCCAACCTTCTGCATTGTTTACCCGACCTCAACATTTCTGAAGGGGAAATTTCTAGAAGAAATTTGAGACTTAAGAGGTTAGACAACTTAACCCACGAGCACAAAGTGAGACTATGGAATCTTGAAACCCAGATTAGGCTTCCAAAGAATGTTGGTGCTTCACTATGAGCCTGAACTGACTATTTTGCCCCCTTTGGTTGCTGAAAACTGGCTTACAAGCCATCAATTCTTGAGAGCAACTTTTTATTTACAGCTCAGGTTAAAGTTACAGTGACCACCTAACAACACAGCTTTCCCCCTGAAACTGAGAGAAGCAAGGCTCTATTTGTCTGGGTTCACCATTCTCTTTTGAAGGTAGAGGTCAGATCTCAACCTTTCATCACACTTAAATTCTAGGTCAAAACGGGGGTTAAAAGTCTGTCAAGTCCTCTTCTCTGTGGACACAATCCACTCTCCTGCCTTTTTCTTAGGAAGCAGTGGAAGAACCCATTGGTGGTAATGACTACCATGGCTCTACTCTAAACCGTGCTCCTAAGGTCAGTCATTACTAGTGTGACACCAAAACACTCACACCCCCCCCCCCCAACCTTTTGCTCACTCCCCCTAACCAGTCCTTGAATGTAAATATTTGGGAAAGTTTCTAGAATCATCCCACAACCTCACCTTCAAGGACTATTCCCTACAGCAAAAATTAAAAAAAAAAGTGCAACGAGGAGCAATCTAAACCTGGAATCCCCCTAAGAACATCTAAGTCCCACTTTATACTCACAAGAAAGTAAACCATATATGAAACAATAATTAGCCTAACCTTGACAGTGACTCTGGGTTGTTTTAAACAATTCCCACCAACATGCTAAAAACGCCTCCTTTTGTTCTTATATAGGGCACTGTTCTCATACTCCCATTACTGAAGCTCACTAGATACCAACGTGGTTTTGAGAAGCCATGCTCTAGTTTTGGTAAATTTCCACATTACCCGGTGGAGGATACCCAAACATCTTTTCATGGATACGGGGCAGTACTGACTTGTTTCTCCTAGGGGCGCTCTTCCGAGGATATTTGGGTTGCCTCCTGAGCCGCAGTGTTTTGGGCCGTCGGAAGGTGGGTGACGTCCGGATCTTCTTTTTTTTGTGACTGTGGACGCCTTTCAAAACTGCTTTCTTGGCCTTCAAAGCCTTTGCTTTGGCTTCGGCTTTGGGAGGGGCAGGAGCTGAGAAAAGAAAACGAGGGTGCGGAATTCAGAAATCAATCACTTACGGCCTCAAGACCGATAGTGGGCGCCCCAGGCCACACGTGCATCAGTGGTTCCTTTGAAGACATCACAAGTCTCAGGATATTAAAATTTTTCCATCATTTGCACGATTCTAGGGCGAACTTGGGATACGATGAGGAACAAACTAGCAACGATCGGACGCTTGACACTTGCCAGAATGTGAACTAGTAGATGTGAACCATCGCCCAGCCATCCCGAGGGCATAAAGCCCCGCTTAACGTGGGGGGTGGGGGTGGGGAAATTGAGGGTACTGATTCCTTACAGGTCTAGACACATGGAGCTCCCCAGAGCCGACTGTCCGGCGGTCCCCGGCAGGTGGTACCGTCCGGGCTTGCTTCCCCAACCCCTTCACTGGAGCGCAGACCATGCGGCTGGGCCCACGAGCCCCTCAGAGTTGCCGAAACGCGAGAAGCTGCTCTGGAGCAGACATCGCAAGGCTTGGCCCAGCTACCGTCCTCCCAATCCATTCATTCTGTGGGGACCCCCGACCAGCCAACTGTGAATCCCCAGCCACAGAACACACCTTCCTTCTTCGCCTTCGGCGCCATCTTCGTGAAAAGGGTTTCCTAGAGTGGTTCCCACGGGCTTATAGAATCAAGTCTCACCGAAGACTCGCGATACTTTTTACTTAAAGGTGATTGGATAATGTGCAGTTGCGGCCGGTGCCGGGAATAGCAGTTAAATTTTATTTCCTCGCGAGAGTGACTAAGATAGCACCGCCCCTCCGTTTGTCAAACCCTAAAGCTTCATGGGGGTTGTAGTTTTTTGGAGACGCGTGTTTATTTTCTGTGGCGGGTGGATGTTTGTAGCCTGCGCCTGCGCGGGTCTGAGCGCTTCGCATCTTGAGCAATTTTAGGGAGGAGGGTTACAGGATTGCAGTTCCACTGCAAACTGGAATTAATATACTGTAGTTAGATTGACTCAGGTAGATTGAAGCAAAATTCTAGAACGTTAGAGCAGAATTTGTCCAGTCCAACTCTCTCAGACAACATCTGTGGAAATTGAGGTCGAGAGAGGGGACATGGTTTATTTCCAACACGATGATTACGTGGCAGAAGAAATCGAGTCAGGCAGGCAGAGGGGAAGAGCGAAGTGTCAGAGGAGGCAAGAGGTGGCCACATTGCCTCTATGACAGATTTCATGCGTCTTCCCGATAATACTCTTGAAGAGACACTACCAATATTCCAAACACCCAGTGCTCAGGTTTCTCCAGGATACGCTCGTTTTTCTTGGGAATAATTTCATTCACAGTCCCCTCCCTTTAAGGAGTCTTCCCTTCCTTGCTCCAGTCATCTTTGCATCCCCAAATTCAGTTCCTGACACAGAGCAAGGTTTAGTAAACGCTCAGGTTTGCTTCTTTGAAGGACTGTGCTTACGCCGTATCACATCGCCTTCCTGCCCTTCCCCTCCTCTCTTGGAATCAGAGTTCCCCTTTGAAGGTGAGATTTGTTGTGTGCTACCCTCTCTTCTAGCCTGCATACTGCAAAAAGGAAAAGTCCTGGGGGAGTGGGGGTAGATTCCAAAGGGGTCAGAGCGAAGAACGCCCACAACAAAGGAGAGACCCCATGTCCCAGAGCGATGATCTCTCCAAAGGGTGGATTTCTCGGCCCCCTAGCCTTCCTTTATCCTCCATCAAGGGAGGCAGCTTGGTCTTCGGCCCCCCAGGCCCCCAAATCTACACTGAAGCCTTGCAGGAAAAGGCACTAAACTTCGGACATCTCTCTCCTTGGTGGGCACCTCGTTCCGACCCTGGCACCCCCTCTAAGCGCCCCCCCACCACCACCTCCCAGGGCAGAAGGGCGAGCGGAGGCAGACCCTATGAGTCATGTCCTAGGCCTGGAGTTGAGGAGAGAAGCGCCGCCTCTCCTAGGGCCCCTTCTCTCCCCCCTTCCCCTCCCGCTGGTTCCTGGCGCAGCCAGATGCTGCGCAGCGGTCACCGATTCCCCATCACCAATTCGGCTGGGTAAGGGTCCCCATGGAGGCTCCGCCCCCCACACGAAGTGCAGGGGGGAGAGACCTGGGGGATCCCCATCTGCGCAGGTTCCAACCTGAGTGAGGGCGGGCCCGGCGCCGGCTGAGGCGTCTGGCGGGGGAGCCTGACCTGGGGCAGCGCTGCGGGGGAGGAGGGGTGGGGGAGGCCGGGGCCGACTGCTAGGCTGGGAGCTGCCGGGAGAGGGGCGGGGGGCGGCCCCTTTCCAGGAATTTCCGGGGATCAAGTTACAGCGCTCGCGGAGGGAGAGCCGAGTGGGACGCGAGGCCCTGCAGCCGACCGGGCCCCTCGCCCCCTCCTCCAGCCGTCCACCGGCGGTGCCGTGCCATCCCTGCCCACACTGACCCCGTGTGGCGGGGCCGCTCCGCGCCCCCGGGCCGCTCTGTTATGGTAGGGTCGCCTCAACCCCGAGTTGTCGTCGGGTCTCCACGGCCTCGAGTTATTGTAGGGACTGTCCGGCCCCGAGTTATCGTAGGGTCTGCGCGGGCTCGGGTCCCCCCAGACGGGAGTCCGCGCCCCCGCTTGGCGGCCGAGGGGTCTCCCCGCCCCCGAGTCGTCCTGGGGGCGCCCCGGGCCCGGGTGATTGTGGGTTCGCCCCGGCCCCGGGTGATTGTCTCATCCCCGTGGCCCGCGGTGGTCGTAGCGTCCCCGAGGCCACGGGTTCCCGTAGGCTCCCCCTGGCCCCGAGTTATAGTCGGGACCCCTCGGTCGCGGGTGATTGTCGGGTCTCCACGGGCCCGGGTCGTTGGGGCGGATCAGGCCTCCGCGCCTTCTCAGGGCGCCCCGCAAGGCCGCAGGCAAGATGAACCTTCTGGCGCCAGTGCGGAGGGACCGCGTCCTCACGGAGCTGCCCCAGGTAGGCACCAGGGCCACGTCGGGCTTCTGGCTGCGGTGGGTGTGGGCGGGGAGGAGGCGGCACCAGACCAGTTAGAGGCTTGGGCCCAGCCCTGCCGCCCAGCTAGGCCTGCTGCTTCTGGGTGGTCCCCTCCCCGCCCTCACCGCCCCATCTCCCCCGCCCCGGGTGCTTCGTTGCGGGAAGAGGGCCAGGCATGGGTGAGTCCCATTCTCTCCCATCCATCTCAGTGCCTGAGGAAGGAGGCCGCTTTGCACGTGCACAAAGACTTCCACCCCCGCGTCACCTGCGCCTGCCAGGAGCACCGGACAGGCACCGTGGGGTGAGTTAGAGACACCGAAACAAAGAAAGGGTAGTCCAAGCAAGGGTACAGAGCCAATAACTGGAGGCTCCATTTCAGCCTCTACCAACTATATGGTTATTCCCGCCCCTGTGTGCTCCCCTTTCTTCCAGCTGGGTTGTGGCCAGTCCTAAAAGAGGGGGTGGCGTAGGAAGGTGGCAGTTTAATTCCTGACACAGAGAAGGTGTCCAACATGAGGGTGCAGTCACCAGCTCAGCTTCCCACACACCATCTATGCAGGGAACTGTCCTAGAGGGATGAGTCCCATTGGAGATATAAAAAGGTACTGCTATTAACAGTTGCCACCATTAATTGAGCATTTACTGTGTGCAGGGCAGGGTGTTGAGTACTATTATTGTCTTTTATTAAATGGAAAACACCACCACTTTTAAGATGTATTCTGATTTCAGAGATGTTAGAATGTATATGTGTGTGTGTCTCAGAATATAGGACATTTATCTCATTTTAACCTTCACAACAACCCAATAAAATGTGTGTTAAATCCCCACTTAACAAATGTTGAAACTGAGGCTCAAAGAAGCTAAGAAAATTGTCCTAAGTTACACAGCTGGTAAGTGAGAGCTGGGATTCAAAATCATGTCTCTCTGATACTGAAACAGAAACACTCCTTCCCAGCATATCTGTCCAGGCCTGGTGTCTATGGTAACCTCAGCCTGGGTGCAGCTACCTTTGTGGACCTTCTAGGGAGCATTGGGACTCCTCTGAGTGAAAGAGCTAGTGCTCACTCTTCCTGCCCATTCTTGTGTCCAGCAGATTTAAGATCTCCAAGGTCATTGTGGTGGGGGACCTGTCAGTGGGGAAGACTTGTCTCATTAATAGGTAAGAGGGTGCTGGAGCTGAGCTGGGTTGGGCTGGGCAGGGTCGCCCCAGGTCTAGCCACGTGGGCTGGGCTCAGGACCAGAGTATCTGGTGTCCCTTCAGGTTCTGCAAAGACATCTTTGATAAGAACTACAAGGCCACCATCGGAGTAGACTTTGAGATGGAACGATTTGAGGTGTTAGGCGTCCCTTTCAGTCTGCAGCTGTGAGTTCTTCCTCCACTCCTTCCTGCTGTTCCTTCTCCCAGCACCTGTCCCCACCTCAGCCACCACCACCACCCTGCCCCACACATACCCGTGTTTTTCCCCTCCTTCCTCCCAGCTGGGACACCGCTGGACAGGAGAGATTCAAATGCATTGCATCAACCTACTACCGAGGAGCTCAAGGTAAGGGCCAGGGTTAAGTGAGGTAAGGGGGCACGTGGCCTCTAGTCTAGGGCTGGAGGGATTATGGAAATGAGCCAGTAGTGTCTTCCCCAACAATCTGCAGCTGTTTTCTGCCACTCTTCCAGCCATCATCATTGTCTTCAACCTGAATGATGTGGCCTCCCTGGAACATACCAAGTACGTGGGCATGCTGAACTATAATGGGGGCTCGGGGAAGAGAAGGTTCAGAAAAAAGAGGGGGGTCAGGGGCATTCAAGGGAAGGAGAAGGATGCACCCGGGACCAGAGAGAGGGTCATTGGGCACAGAAGCGTTAGCAGGGGCAGCCTGTCCAGCGTCCTCAGCCCTTGCTGTCCACTCTGTGGCAGGCAGTGGCTAGCTGATGCACTCAAGGAGAACGACCCTTCCAGTGTGCTTCTCTTCCTCGTGGGTTCCAAGAAGGACCTGAGTGTGAGTGTGCCAGTGGAGGGAATTCCCACCTTGTCAAGGGAAACCCCACCCCCCCAGCATCTGACTCTGACTTTCCCCCAGACTCCAGCTCAGTATATGCTAATGGAGGAAGATGCACTCAAGGTGGCGCAAGAGATGAAGGCTGAGTACTGGGCAGTCTCATCTCTCACTGGTGAGTCAGAGGTATTCAGCCTTCTGCTGTGGCACTCCTGCCTACCTTGCCTCTCACTCCTACACCTCCAGCTGTTCCCATTGACCCCAGGTGTGGAACTGCCCCTGAGCACCCATCTGCTCCCTGTGTCAGGTGAAAATGTCCGGGAGTTCTTCTTTCGTGTGGCGGCACTGACCTTTGAGGCCAACGTGCTGGCTGAGCTGGAGAAATCGGGGTCCCGGCGCATTGGGGATGTTGTCCGTGAGTGCCCTCCTGGATGAGGGTGGCAGAGAGCACAGGGACCCTCCAATCCCTGCTTCACATATTTCTTACCCTTCTTCAGGCATCAACAGTGATGACAGCAACCTCTACCTAACTGCCAGCAAGAAGAAGCCCATGTGTTGCCCATGATGGGTGAGAGGACTGTCCAGAGACTGCCCAGCCCTGGGGCAGTGTGCTACCTTGACTCCCCCAGAGCTCAACCCCTGGACATTTGCACTGACTGTTTTTCCAGACCAAAGAGCTACCCCTTGGTGGCAGTATCCCCAGAGAGGTAGCTGGGACCATGCTAGTCACTTCCTGCTCCCAGGCACTGTGCCAAAAATTGGATGCCCCCTCTCCTCCAGAGGCTCTCCAGGGTGCCCAGTGGTGGGGAGGTGGGTGGGCCCTGCTCCTCTTACTCAGCCTGCTGGGCCCTCTGGGTTTGAGGATGCTTAATGGTCCCAGCCTCACACTAAGCCTTATGCATTAAAATATCTGTTATTAGCAGGTTAGGGGCTGGAGTCCTTTGTGGGGCGTCAGGGATGTGGAATGGGTAGGACTGTATGGTGATCTCAGGACTGGAGCCTTGTGTTAGGATTCTGGCCATTCCTGGCCTCTGGGCAGGCCTCAGGCAGGCTGGGAGCTCAGGCACCATGTTTGAGGGGATGCACTGAACCCTCACTGGATGACATCTGAACTATCTTTGAGATCTTTGAGAACCCTTTTCCTTTGGTCCCTTCCCCGCAAATGTCTCCTGCTACTTGGTACTTATACACCATTGGATAATATTTTTATTTGTTTCACCTTCTTCCTGCCTTTTCTTTAAAAAGTACTGCTCTGAGGGGAACACAGTGAGAAGTGAGTGAATTTTGGGTGCTTTCTGGGTTGAGCAGAAGACCCAGGAAGGTAGAGACAGGGCTCTTACTCAGAAGATGTGCTATGTGATAACATCTAACTATATGAGTGATATAAACATTAAATTATGAGTAGTGCATTTTTATATTTTGAAACAATTAAGAAACTAAATTGGATTAAAAATAAGACAGATATTTTTCCCTCTTCAAAAAAAAGGATGTGCTCCAGGTCAGAAGGATCTGCATTTGAATTCTTGCCCTCCATCCTGGGACACTCAGACAAATTGCTTATTCTCTTAGTTTCCTCATCTCTATTATTTTTTGGGGGGTGGAGGGTGGAGGGAGGTGTGCTCTGTGGCTAATGGGATCTCTGTTCCCTGACCAGGGATTGAACCAGGGCCATGGCAGTGAAAGCGCAGAATCCTAACCAGTAGGTCACCAGGGAATTCCCAGTTGCCTCATCTGTAAAATGAGGTTTCGTGCATGAAATAAGATAAAGCACTAACACATACATAGGAAGAGCTAAAAAAATTAAACTATTATAATAACAGTTTGGGTGAAGAGTGATCAAGAACCTGGCTCTCTGTTGACATCTGACCCAGAGCCAGAGATTGGCTGGAAGTGTCTCGGATATCTGGGCCAACAATGGAAGAACACGTGGCTCGTGTCATCCTGGGAGGCCGTGGAGGGTCAAGATAAAAAAACAGATCCTTGTTCTCAGTCGGCAAGTGCTCTGTCCTTTACTTCCATTCTTACCCACTACTCTGGAAGAGTTGGCTTTTCTGCATACTCCCCCTTCCATGCTTCCCCCCCCCCGCTATTCCCAGAGTTCTCTAAAGCTACAGTGGTGAGAGGGTCTGGGTGGTGGTCCTACCCACTCAGACTGCTTGGTCTGGAGGAAGGTGAAGGTCGAGATCATGCAGAGCAGCAGCAGGAGAGGCCCTTGATGACTCAGGAGAAAACAACGTTTAAACAGCATCCTCTTCCCTTCTCTCCATCCTTTGAGCCATAGCCTGGCTTTGGAGCCTGGTTCCAAGAGAAATTGAGAGATGTGATGTATGGAAAGTTAGTGATGTGGCTCTAACACTTCACACTCTCCTGGAATTGTTTTTCCATCTCTGTTCCCTTACAGGACTGTGATCCCCAACCCTTGCCTCACAGAGAGAGAGAGAGAGAGAGAGAGTGTGTGTGTGTGTGTCGTGCATGCTGCACCATAGTACTGTTGTGGAGTGTTTGTGTTGCGTGGAGTGTGGGGAGCAGGAGTATGGGTCTGTGTTCTGGGTGGTGTCTCTGAGAGGCGTGTGCATATGTGCGTGTTGTGTTGGTCCATGTGTGGTGAGTAGATTTTTTAACGTGCGCTCTGAGCGTGGTACATGCATGTGCAGTGTGTATACTAAAGGGTGAGAGGGGTCTCCGGTGTGAGGCGGGTGTGTGGTGGTTACTGTGCGTGCAGCTTTCCTGCTCCCTGCATGGGGCAAGCCTGTGGAGATAAAGCATGAGATTGCAAGAGTGAAATAAAGCACTAACACACAGGAAGAGCTCAGAAACCTTAACTATCGTAATAAATATTGGGGGGAAGAGTGACCAAGATTCTTTGGCTCTATGTTGACATCTATGTTGGGCAGTATTGTCTCTGGGACAGGGTGCCCCATAGGGGCTAAAAGGACCACTGGGGGTGGGCGCCACATCATGTCTTCATTACCTGGGCTCCAGCGGAGGGGCCTGCGGGCGGGGAGAGAGAGAGCGCGAGCCAGGCCTCCCGCCAGGGAAGGAGGGACCTTAGAAGAGCCAGGATGGCGGGTCGGAGTTTGGAGGGAGCAGCTCCCCAGGAGGGCGGTGAAGGGCCAGAGTGCAGATTGGGGGCGGGGCTGAGGGCAGCATCTGGGTTCTGAAGGATTGGGAGGGGCCTGGAGGGTGAGAGAATAGCTGGGGCGGGGCTAAGAACGAGGTTGGGGCGGGGCTGGGGTCTGAGGGTAGGACTAAACCGGGAGTAGATCTGGAGAGGAACTAGGGATGGGACTGAGGGTTGGGCCTGAGCGGCCGAGCTAAAATTGAGGCCTGAGATAAAGAGGAGGTGCTAAGGTTAAAGTGGAGCAAAGAGGGAGAGGCCCGGAAGGAGCTGGGAGCCCCCGAATGAAGAGCGCAGCTGAAGCTCAGATTTGGGCTAAGATAACGCAGCCTAGAGCTGAGGGAGGGGGGAGATTGGGCAAGCATGAGGCGAAGTTAAGACCTGGACTGGGGCGAAGCTGAGACTGGTGTTTACGGTGGACTCGGCCAAGCTGAGGTTCAGAGTTGGACTTCTGCAAGGAAGAGTCTCGTAGGGACGAAGAACGAGGCTGAGAGATATGTGGGTCAGGACCACACTGAGGATTGAAAGGTGGACTAAGGAAAAAACTGAGGACGATGCCAGCTCGTGGGACGAGAGCTGCACCTGTAAGGAGGGGGCGTGGAGATTAGGGGAGGGCTTCCAGCTGGGGGCGTGGCACGGGGGCTGGCTTGAGAACCCAAGGAGGGTGTGGAACCTGAGACAGACCGACGAAGGAGGCGGGGGCCAGTGGCTGGCTGGGGCGGAGTTAGGACTTGGGGGCGGGCTCACGTCGAGCCGTGGACCAATGATTGAGGACTGGGGTCCTGAGGACCTGGAGGACGGCCTGCGAGTTCAGCTGGGGTGGTCCGGTTGGAGCCAGAGCTGCGACCTCCGGTTGTAGGGCTGGAAGGCATTGCTGTGCCACAGCCTGGGGCTCAAGCCTCTGCCCAAGAAGTGTGGCACTTGGCTGGAGCCCACGGTCCAGTGCCCAACTAGTCGCCGAGGCTGAGGCGGGCGGGTTCCATTGACTCTGGGACAGGAAAAAGTCTGGAAGTTCCACGCGTGACATCACAATCGCCTCTAGATGTGGGCGGGGCCAGGGCGGCATTTCCAAGGAGACAGCAGCTGCCCTGCCTTGCTCCCTCCTCTTCCCTCCTTCCCTTCTTGATCACTCCCTCCTTTCCTCCCTCCCTCCCTCCCTCCCCCGGTTCGACTGCTCGGGTGCCCAACCTGGAACCCCACCCCCTGTGCCTCAAGGGTGGGGTAGCTCCTCAGCCCGCAAGACTGGAAGGATTCTGTACAAATGAGCATCACCTGTGAGTTTTGAGTTAGAACCCTGCGCCCCGAATAATGCCCTACTGAGAAAGAGACCACAAGCCTCCCTCTTCCTTTTAAGCTATCACTTTCATTCGTTATGAAGTCCCCCCTGTGTCCTACTTTAGACACTTCTGCTGCAGGAGCTCTGGACTGCTACTTCAGTCGGAAAGTCCGACTGAAGATCTGAGGAGAGTTATTAAGTCCTTCCCCTTGGCAAACAGAGTTTTAATTGTCAAGGCTTCTTGGGGGTGTCGGGGAGTTAGTCAGTGGACCCTGCATATAAGACTTTAACATGGTGACTCTGGAGAGAGCACGCAGAGTTTGAATCCTGACCCTGACCCAGGCTTCTCTGCCTGACCTTAGGGTCCAGGCTGGACACTGGCAGGTGTGGAGTCAGGACTGAGTAAAACCGGAGGGTGAGGAACTGGCTGTTCTGTTAGAGTTGAAAAGCGGGTGTAGTGGGAAGTAAGAGCTGGTAGGACAGGTTTTGGATAGGAACCGCAAGTAGACAGGCTGAAAGAGCATAGCTTATGGAGCCAGGGAAACTGGATTTGAATCATACTTCTGTCATCTATTAACCTACTTGTGTCTTTGGACAAGTTGCTTATCATAAGTCTCTCTGTCCCTATCCATAAAATGGGCTTTGGTGAGGATTTAGAATCAAAGGCATATTTTAAAAGCCACCCCCCCCAGCCAAAAAAAAAAAAAAAGCCCAGCACAGTGCCTGACATTGGGAAGATGCTCATCCAAGATCAGTTCTCTTTCCCTAGAAAAGTCCCCAGGTTTGAACCCCGAGCAGAATCTCCAATGCCATAGCTTCTTTGTGGCTCCAGCAGGGGCTTTATTCTCTTCTACTCATGTGTTCATTCAATCAACCAACATTTACTGAGCACTTTCCATGTTCCGGGATCTGTAGATACAGATGTGGATTAAATATAGGCTTTGTTCTCAGGTTGCTATAAACACATGAAGCACATTGGCGCAGGGTAAAAGGGCAAAAGACAGGTGTGACCAATTCTACTTGAATTGCATTGTTTTTTGCAAGATGACCAGGTGTTCCTAGGGAGTGGGAGGCAGGAGAGAAGGAATGGAAAAGGGAGGAGTGGGAGGAGGGATGGATGGATGAGAGGCGCTTATAACTGAAGAAGGAACCAGGGCCCAGGTTCTGGGCACCAGTTATGTCCTGATAAAGAGTCTGCACCTCATCCTGAAGGCAGTGGAATGCTGTTAAAGAGGGGGAAGGTGCTGAACCAGTTTGGCTGCATTGTGAGGACTGGATGTGGGTAGTGACACAGAAATCAGGCCAGGCAGGGACTACTCCAGCTGTCTCAGTCAGAGATAATGAGGGTCTAAACCAAGACAGAGACAGATGTAGGGGCAGGTGTAGCCATGGCAAGACTTGGTCATCAGATTGGTGAGAAGTGAGGGAAAGAATGATCCCTAGATTTCTAGCTGAGGTATCTGTTGCTGTCTGAAATGGAAGATACAAGAGGAGGTGGTCCGTGAAGGGTAGGGAGAAGATGGTGGGCTGGTATGGGACACGCTGGTCTGATGTTTTGGGAATGTCTAAGAGGACATTGGCTACATGCTAAGGAAAGCAGTCTAGATTGGAGACCCAGATTTATGTCATTTTTATTAGTGGATGTTGAAACCATGGAAGTGGTTAACAGTATCCAAGATAAGCCTGTAGAGCCTTCTGAGAAGGAGGCCAAAGACAGAACCCTGGTAATCATCAATTTAATGGGTACAGCAGAGAAAGGGGACAGCAAAGAAGTTAGGAAAGAACAAAAAGCTAGGACAAGAGAGAGATGAGAGGGGTCAAAAGGGTCAAGTGAGATGAGACAAAAAGAAAACCACTGGGTTTGGCTATTAGATCACTGGTGGCCTTTGCCTGGCTATTCTGATAAAGGTGGCTGGAGTAGAAGAGAGAGGTAGAGATTCTGAGCCCACTAAAAGTAGGGACTGGGCCTGCTTCACTACTGCCTAGTGAAGCTAATCCGTCTGTTAAATGAGGGAGTGAATAAATGTAGATTGAAAAGGAAGAGGGGTAGTTATGCAGTGGCAGAGGGAGAAACAGCATTCACAGAGTGTTTTGTTTAAAGATGTTCATAGCCTGTATGGAGAAAAACAAAACAAAACATTAAAGAGGAAGAAGGCAAGAATTCTGGCTGGGACCTAGAGTTCAGGTGGTTGGGCAGGAGGAAGGAGGGACACTTCCCCAGGCTGGAAGTTGATGAGGGTGAGAGCAGCCACAGGTAACACTGGTAAAATTTTGTGCTGAGAGGAACAGAAGCAGGGTAGGAGTTTCCAGGGAAGTGCTTGGCATTTCACTCATTTATTCCATTAATTTTGAGTACTTCCTGTGCTGTGGAGAACAAAAGGAGCTGACCAGGGACCTGTAGAACGATGACCAAGTGCCACTGAAGGCCCAGCTGAAGTCCCCAAGCAATCGGCTACCTTCCTTAAGCAGGACTCAGTTCCAGTACCCCAAAGGACAAAGCCAATTGTAGGAAGACAAAGGAAGTGGCAGACTCTACCCTGTGGTTGTGGATGGAGCTGCTGTCTGGTTGGAATTGTGTTTGGGGACACCCTGGGACAATTCCAGAACTGCCCCTTCTTGCCTAGACTCTGGCTTACACCTATTCATTACTCCAGATTCAGCTCCTATTATGCTTCTTCCAAGAAGGTCCCTCTCTCCCCATCTCAGTATGTGTCCTCGTTCTGTCCTCCCGCAGGCCTTCTCCCCACGTTTCCCTTCCTATCAGTGTCTGCCTCACACTACTGGTCATGCACTGTCCCACAGACCTCTCCTGCGTCTCCCCTCCTCATCCCCTCCCCCAGCCCCTTGAGAGCAGGAGGAACCTGTTCTTTTACTCTCTGCACCTCCTGGGGCCTGCACCTGGAGCTTCTCAGGAAATGCTTTTTGAATGAATGGCATGCTACCACTCTGTACTCTCTCAGATATAAACAGGTTACCCAGCTGGGAGAGAGGACATCCGCTGGCTGGTGTGGCGTCCAGCACTGACGCGTCTACCTTCTCCTCTGGAGGTAGGTCTGGGCCAATTTCTGGCCCCAGGGGTCCCCACCACCCCTCACCTGGTGGTAGGCAGGAGGGAGGGAAGTGTTTGGTCCTGAAGGGGTCATCCAGCTGCCCTACCTGAGATCCCTTCTTGTGCCAGAGAGGGCCAGCCCTTCCTGGAGGCTACAATCACCTCTTTTTTTTTTTTTTTTTTTGGCACCACGGGCTTAGTTGCTCCGTGGCATGTGGGATCTTCCTGGAGCAGAGATCGAACCTGTGTCCCCTGCATTGGCAGGCGGATTCTTAACCACTGCGCCACCTAGGAAGCCCTACAATCACCTCTTTACTTGGTACAGCACTTTATGTATGGTGCACAGATATCTTTGACACATGTGAACTGAGTCCTCCCAACAACCCTGCAGAATAGGTATAACCGTCATCCCCATTTTGTGAATGAGGAAATGAAGGCTCAGAGAAGTAAAGTAACTTGCCCTAGGTTACATAGCTAGACTTGGACTCAGGCCTCACTGCAAGTTCAGGGCAGTTGCCATAGCTCAGTGGTGCTGGAGAACCCCCGAGGTGGTGGTGATGTTCCAGGGTCCTGCCTCACATGCAGGCCTCTTATTCCCCCTGCCTCGTATTTCCCCGAGATGGAGAAAGGGCATGGGAGGAAAGGAAGCAGAAAGGGAGGCCACTAAAGGGGATCAGGGGTGTATGGGGGCCCAGACTCCCCACAGCCTGGTGGGTGGGAGGGACAGGGAAGAGGAATGTGAGGAAGGCTCAGACCAAGCTGCTGTCTCATCTTTCAAGTACTTCTAAGGCCACCTGTAGTAACACCCCCCAGCCTGGGTTAACTACCGGCTGGTGGCCGGTATGAGGTTTTGCCCCAGTTCCACCCCTTGTAGGGGCTGAATAAAGACACAGTCCTCCTGGCCTGTTTGGAGGGAGTTAGCCAGCTGTGGTACCCCTCCAGGCTTGAGCCGTAATGCTGTAGCCGGCCCTGGGGCTGGAGTGGCTTCAGAGGCTGTGAGGGGTCGGACACTGGCCTCCTGGGCCTGTGCAAGGCAGCTGTGGGTGCTGCTGCTTCCGGCTTTAGCTTCTGGGCCTCTGAAGTGGTGCTCCCCTCCGCCATGGCAAGAGGGCTCTCCCCTACCCAGGCACTCCGAGCACTGGGTGAGGAGCAGGCAGGAGTCGGCAGAGGGCCCGAGAAGATAGGCTCCCACAGAAGGCAGGGGAGGGAAGCGGCAGGTGTCACAGGACAGCAGGGGGGACCTGGTGAGGACCTGGGTGAGACACTGTCCTGGGACTCTGCAAGGGGCAGGCAGAGTCACGCGCAGTGGACTGGGGAGAGGCGGGAGGGGGGTGCTGAGACCTGAAGGTGCCACTGGGCTGAGTTACTACTACTTAGCAGTAGAAACAGCTGTGGGCGGGATTTCCCTGGCAGTCCAGTGGTTAGGACTCGGTGCTTCACTGCCGGGGCGTGGCTTCAATCCCTGGTCGGGAGACGAAGATCCCACAAGCCGCAAAGGGCAGCCAAAAAAAAAAAAAAGGAAAGAAAGAAAGAAAAAAAATAAAACAACCAGCTGTGGGGGAGGTGGGGGAAGATGGTGGCAGCATGTGAACTTGGTGAAGCCTTTAAACTGAGCTGTGGGAGGGAGATCCAGGTGTGCTGCCGCTGCTGCCATAGACTCCTACCCTCTCAGGTGAATTCGAAGAAGATGCGGACAGGTGCTGCTGGGAACACAAAAAGTGCACCAGGCACATCATCCATCCCTTCACCTCTGACTATGGCCACCACGATGTGCACCTGCACTCTATCAGCCACTGTGACTGTGGCTCCAGGTAAGGGCCCTCCCCCTTGGGAGACCCACAGCCCAGGAGAGATTCCTGGGCAGAGCCCGGTCCAAAATTTTCACTGTGGTTTCCTGCTTCAGCTCTAACCTGGTGCTGCCAGCCCAGGAGCTATGGGGAGGTCTTTTGGCAGCCTGGGCTGAGCCCAGTGGCAACCCGCTGTCCCTCAGGCTTCTTGCTCTGGGTCCCTGGGGAGTCATGGAGGTAGGGGGAGCCAGGCTGAGTCCCCTGTGTGGCAGGCTGAAGGACTGCTCAGAGAAGACAAATAGCAGCTCCGCAGAGGTGGGCCCAACCTGCTCCCAAGATGCGGACTCGGACTGTTTCAACATCATCCAGTCCCCATGCTTTGAGCTCATCCCAGAGGAAGAGTGTGTGGAGCGATTCTGGTATGGCTGGTGAGTGCCAGCAGGCTGACGGGGGGCACTGGTTCCCACACTCTGTCAACCATCTTTCCCTGTTCTCCTTCCTGCTAGGTGCAAAAGCTACAGGCCTGTCTCTGTGGCAGTGATCCACCATCCCATCCACCATGAGTGTGGGGCAGATGACCTAAACCAAGAAGAGGAGGAGGAGGAGGAGGAAGAAAGCCAGCCTCCCATCCCGACCCAGGTGGGGCCCACCCGCACCGACACAGCCATGGGCATGGTCATGGGTACCCCTGACTCAGCAGCTCCCATCACCATCTGGCGTTCCGAAAGCCCCACAGGGAAGTCCCAGGGCAACAAGGTGATCAAGAAGATAAGGAAGAAAAAGGAAAAAGAGAAAGACAAGGAGGAGGAGACGGACGAAAAGGCAAAGGTGAAGAAAAAAGTCAAGAAGGGCAAGTTGACTAAGAAGAAAAGCCCAGTTAAATCGGAATCACCTCCAGACTTAAGCCGATCGTTAAGCCCAAGAGAGTTGGCCAGGATGTCACAGTCCAGCCCAGAGAGCCGGCAAGATCTGGAGAGTGAGGACAGTTACAATGACCCTGGGCGGGAGGAACCCTCCAGTGAGGACATGGTGGAGTCTTCATCACCCAGGAAGAGAGAGAAGAACGGGGTCCAGGCCAAGAAGCCGGGGACGAAGACCTCACCCGTCAAGAAGATCAACAAGAGGAAATCTCCCCCAGCATCAAACCCCAATCTCAGTTGAGGCCAGGGCAACCAGGGTGAAGAATAAATGCGATCAAGCCTGTAGCTGACCCCCTGCTTCTCTCTCCCTCCAACCTGGCAACTTCTGGGGGAAGGGGGCGGGCTCTGGGCATAGCTGGAGCCGAGGGGCTAAGGAGCTGCAGGGGTTTCTGCAGGGCAATCCGTCTTCCAAGAGGAAGTCCATAGAAGGTAGGTGGAAGGCAGGGATAGGCGGAAGGCAGGGAAAGGGGCACAGTCTGTTTCTCTGCAACATCCTAGGTCTGGGGCAGAAGAGCACATCCGGGTGGGAAGGCGGCTTCCTGTCTACTGGCAGACAGGTCTGTGTGAAATCCACTTGGTGATGGGCAGTACTGTGTGCAGTTATACCCCTAATAAATTGAACCTTTTAACCCACTCTGTGCCACCGTGCCTGGCCTTTCCCTACTTAAGTGGCCCTGGGGAAGGTGCTGGTGGCATCAAAAGGAACACGATCCTCCCAGCTGGTGTGGCCCTGCTCCCTGCTAGGCGCTTCTAGATCTTTTGTGCTGAAGGGAAAGGAACTGAATTCCTGTCAGAAAGCCAGCCCCTTCCCCCAGCTCTTGCCAACAAACAGCTAAAAGGATCTTGAATGAAGAAAAGCAAGGCAGGGAGCTCTCCAAATTTGGGTAGCAGTGGCTTTTTCTGACTTTTCTGCTGAGCCCCAAAGCCCTGCTTTCCCATTGCTGACAGGCAAAGCTGTGAGATGAAGCCTTTGTGAACAAACACAGGGTGATCAGTCCAGAGCAAGAGGCAGTGGGGCTGGGGGCAGGGACTAGTGCCAGGGACCAGCCTCCCCTGCAGCATTCCAGCTCCCTTCGCCAGGGCTGTGTATGTGTGGGACCAGGTGAGTGTGGGGCCCCTCCTGGGGCAGATGCATTTGACTCACGTAGAGGTACTGTCAGAGACCAAGGCCCAGCCGGCGAAAAGGGGAGAGGTGCAGGGCTCAAGTGGAGAAACCCAGATTGACTTGTGGCCTTTCTCCCACATGCCAAAGAGTAGAAGGCGCAGTGGATGGGGTGGCTGTGTGTGAGTGTAGTAACAGCTGCCAACATTTCCTGAGGCCTGACGGGTCCCCAGGCACTGGACTTAGCACGTCCCACATTCTGTCTTAGTCCTCACAGCTGCCCTGCTGAGGGAGGTATCATCATCCCCATTTCACAGATAAGAAAACTGGCTTAGAGACAACAGGAACTGGCTCAAGGTCACAGGGCTGGGAAGCGGAGCAGGGATGTGACCCTAGGCAATATGATGCAGAAGCACCTCTCCTCTGTAAGTCCCTGCCTCTCTGATGGCCTAGCAAAGGGAGTCAGGGGAGCCCTCAGAGCTCCGAACTGCTTTGAAAGCTCCCCCCTCAAGAGCTGGAGAGTTGCAGAGAGAGGCTTCTCTGAGTGCTCTGTAGAAACACTGTTTATTCAAATGACAGGCAGGAAGCGGTGGCAGCAGGGGGGTACGGGCAGCCAGGTGGGGGCCAGGCAGGTTACACTGCTCCCCTGCATCCCTTGTGATCCTGCTTTGATAGCCACCCAAGCTGTTGGCATCAGGGTCAGAAATACCTTCCCTCCTCTCTCTCCTGTCCCAAACTGAATAAATAGCATCTGTCTCCCCACGAGAGCTAGGGAAGACTCACGTGCTGAGCTGGTGCCCCGTCACAGCCCAGAGTCAGGTGAGGGCAGAAGCTCAAAATGGCTTGTAGGGAGTAGAATACAAAAATTTGTTCCACTCTTATTTTCTTCTTCCTCTTCTTCCTCCCTGCCACACTCCCCTCCCAGCCTGGTCCCAGGACAGGTGGTTGGCGAGGGCCTGGAGTGGGAGTATTGTTGCCTAGCGTATACTGAGCTCAAGTTCGCAAGGCCATCCAGCCTGTCACCCATCCAGGCTGACCACCAACGAGAACGTCAATTCACGCCACTTTATGGACAGAAAAGGAAGGGCAGGGAGTGAGGCAAGGGGCAGCCAGGCCTCTCCCAGCCTCAGAGGTAACCAGAGTCCTAGGAGCAGGCCCCCTACCGATCCATCTCGTCCAGGAGTGGGGTGGCATCGCCAGCAATAGACATGGGGGTGCTTTCGATCATAGGGCTGGGGGAAGGCCGAGGCGTCAGCCGCTGCTTCTGTTTCCGCCGTTCTGCCTCCTTCTCCTGCAGCCACTGTTCTGCCATCTTCCCCCAGTCGATGGCTGCATGGCTGTTGGACCTGGGAGGGAGAACAAGGGCTTTTGAGACTGGGACTCTCCTGGGGCTCACTAGAAGAAAACCTTCCTAGCAGTCACTGGTGAGCTTCCATTCTTGCAGAAATGGACCTCACATCTATGGACAGCAGCTGTGGCCTGCTGCCACCCTGTGTTCTGTCTTCTCCCAGAAAGCAGTCCTCCTGGGGACATCACCTGGGTCATGGCTGTGCCACCACCTGTGTACTTACTTTGGCTGCTGCTGCCGCTGCCGGGAGCTGGAGGAAGGCTGGGGCTGGGCCTGGGCAGACTGTGGGGTGGTGCTGGCCTGTAGCTGGTGGTACTGTGGCGTGGTGATGGGCTGGCTCGGGGTTGTGTAGGAGTAGCTGGGGGTCATTAGTGGTGTGGCCACTGGCTGCTGGGCTGGCGTCGGGAACACCTGCAGAAGGGTTAACAGTTGAATTGGGATGGGTTTTGTGCTTTTTTTGATCTTCCTGTGAGTTTCTGGCACGTTGAAAATTTGGGCTCTGCACCGAGCTTTCCAGCTGACCCTCTCCTGAGCAGTGTGTGGTTCTGAGCGGCAGAACTACTTGACCACTCGAGGTTTCTAGAGGCTTGAGGGTTCCAAAAACCCCAAAAGACTGTGGAAAGGTCAGAACTTCTTTTATTCCCTTTCCCTGCAAATGCGCCTGAGAAAAGGCAACATCTGTTGGAGACAGTTCCTAATACTGTGGCAGCCCCATCTCCTAATGAAGGCCCTCGTGGTGGGCACCGCAGAGGCCAGTCTACGGACACAGGCTGGGAAGGGATGACCATTCCCTTTCACCCTTCCCTACCCTCTGCAGGGAGCTTCCTCCCCAAGCCACGTACGTGGTAAGCGCTACTGCCCCCGCCGCTGCCGCCATAGCCGTACTGGCTGGAGGCCCACTGCGCTGGGGTGGCATTAGGGTTCTGGCCTTGGCTTGTCACGGCAGCAATGGCATTGAACATCTGTGAGGTCATGTTCTGGGGCAGGGCGTTCACAGCCCGTGTCAGATCTGTAAGCACACAGAGGTGGGAGACGGGCATGTTAGAGGTGAGAGTCCTTCTAGCTCCATCCTCCATCCCTCTGACCCCCAGTCCCCGGCATGAGCTCCTTACCTGCAAGGTTGATGTTGGCTGGGGTAGCATTGATAGAAGCAGGTGTCCGGGTCCTGCTACTGCTACTGGGGGTGATGCCTGTAAGAAATGGCCCGAGTTACGTCTCTCCAGAAACCTACTTCTGGTTTTACAGTTTAGGGGGCTGGGAGAAGTACTGAGGTGGGTGGAAAGAAGGGAAGCTGGGGGAATTCCCTGGCAGTCCAGTGGTTAGGACTCTGCACTTCCACTACTGAGGGCGCAGGTTCAATCCCTGGTCAGGGAACTAAGTCTCTTGGTATGGCTAAATAAATAAAAAGGGAAGCTGTATAGGCAAAGTGGATGGACCTTCCTGATGCCAGGAGGATGGAGTAGGAATTAAGACAGCTACAGTGACAGCCTAGGCCTCAGCCCCTCCTACAGGAGGCTAGTGATGATCTTGACTCAGCACTTAGGTGTCCCTGTAACCACACTCCAGAGGTCAGACAGAGCAGCACTCACCTGGTACAGGGTCCTGATAGTGATCCTTAAACCACCTGAAAAGGCCATTCACAGTTGGGAAGATTTGTCCCCGGTACCGGAATCCTTCTGGAGTCACTGTTACATATTCTATCCTGGGATTTTGTAAGGAAACATGCATCAGATACCACTTGTGGCCAGTTGTGAGAGAGCGGCCAGAGCAGATCTCCACCATGTGAAGTAGACACACTGGGTGCTGGGGGAAAGGAGAGATAAAAGAGCCAGTCCCTGACCCTGTAAAAGGAGGCTGTGCTCTGGCGAGGTGAGGCAGACACAGGTGAGCAGAGTCGGCAGCTCCTGGTGTGCGATGATCGGGCAGCCAGAAGAAGGCCTGCTGGGGGTGGGGCCACCGTCCTGCGCTGCAGTGTGATGGCAGCACACTGCAGGTGAGGGTGATACTGAGATCACAGAGTGTCAGGGTTGGGAGGGACCTCCCAGGGCAGCAAAGCACAGCTCCCCATAAGCCGGAATCTGAAGTGCCTCTTGAAGGTGGTTAGGCTGCCCTAATCTAACACTTGGCCAGAGCAGAGAGTAGATAAGAGAATGGGTTTCTGGGTTCAGACCCAGTTCTAGTTCCAGTTTTGGCTCTGCCACTCATCATCTATATGGCTTTGTCCCAAGTTACTAAACCTGAATCTCAGCCTCATTTGTAAAATGAGAACAGCACTCAGCCCTATAGAGTGGGTATAGGAATAAGTGAGACAGAGCACATAAAGCACTTATCGCGACTCTTCAAACAGGCTGTGCTCAAGAAAGGACAGCTGTCAACAGCAAGAGCCAATGCTAAGTATGGCCACGTGCTCACTCAGATTAAGCTGAAACCTGCTTCCTAGATCTTCTACCCTAGTGGTGTGCATCCTGCACCATAAGGAGCTTGTGCCCCTTTCCATGAGAAGCTATCATGATGCCTCTGCACCTGGTTAAAGTCCCCTGTTTGTTCAACTGTTCCACATGGGACAGTTTCCAACCCCCACATGGCCCTTCTGCCATCTTCTGGAAGCATGCCGGTGAGTCAGAAAAGACTTCTCAGAAACAAGCACAATATTCCAGAAGTGCCCACAATGGTGCAGGGTCCAGAGTCCAGAACTTGTTGTCCTCTGGCCTCGGAGCCCCTCCTAACAGAGCCCACACTGTGCATCACGTGCAAGCAGCACAGGACTGAGAGCAGAAAGGCACAGGCCATGGCCAAGCACCAAAGGGAGGATGGAGGAGTAGAGAAGGCTAGTGTGGCTACCAGTCTGGGTAACAGACACAAAGAAAGCAGGCCTCAGGAAATCACTTTGTCTGATGCAGGGTGAACAATGGAGGGACTCAGATAAAGGAATACCTAGGAGGGGCAGCCTGTCAGTCATACACAGAAGGGAGCACAGTAGGTTGGTGACTGGAAGAAGAGATGCTCTCCTGACCTACCCCCCCCCACCCCCAAGCGCAGGCTCATCACAGCAATAGTGAGCCACCGTGTGCTGAAAGCCCTGGTGAGGCTGAAGCAGAAAGTGGAAAGGAGAGACCAGTGTGTTGGCCCCCATCTTTGCCAGTCAGGTGGAGATAGTGTCTGGTGATTTCCATCACTCCTTGGGAGAGAGAAGAGGCGAAGGGAACTCCTTCTTCACAGTGTTGATTAAAGTGCCTTTCTTATTCAGTCTCTGCCTTTTGCCTCTAAGTCATCACCCTCTTTCCCCACCTCCAACCTCCACCTCCACTCTAAACAGATAAGAGGAGAAAGGCAGTCAAGCAGAACCAGAGAGAGTGCTGTTCTGGGGCCTGCTAGCCTATCTGTGGACCCCAGCGGCGGCACCTTCTCAGCACCAGTGCTCACCTGGGTTTACCCCGGGGCTGGTATCCCAGTAGGAACTTGCCGGGCAGTTCCTTGCAGGCACAGATGAAATAGGGAATGAAGGTGGGCTTCTCCTTCTTAGTTTTGATGAGCAGCTCCTCTAATTTCTGGGGGTAGAATGAGGGGGAGAGGTTGGGATAGCAGCATGCTTGGTACACAATGTCTGGCTCACACATGATGCACACGTCCTTCACCAGCTGAGCATCCCCTACACTGAAGGGAAAACCATACATCCTTAAGTGACTGGGAGGTGTCATCCTTCGCATGGTCCTGGCTCACCTTACGGTCCCCACCACTGCAGTCCTGATAATACTTGTGGTTTAGAAGGTCCCGGGCAAAGGATGCCATAGGCTGAACATAGCGGGCAACAATCTCATCCAAGTCTTCAAATTCCTATGGGAAGAACATAAAGGCCCTGAGTGTCACATCCAGAGCTGAGATTCAGCCTTTCATCAAATCCACTTGGAAGAGAACCCATGGGAGGGGAGGAGCTTCCCAGCCCTGCTGTAGCCTCACTCTGCTGCAAAGTCCCCTCAATGTACCCATCTGTTTGAGTCATGCCCAGGTTTATTAGCTTACAAGGCAGAAAATCCTTTAAATCACAACTTTAGTTCTCTTGGGAACAATAGGGGGCCTCATAAAATTTCTCTCCACTGAAAACAGGATAGAGAAATTTGGTGTGTGTGTGTCTGCACACAAGCGCTTGCATGTGTATTTTCTCCTCTTCCTCCAGTGGTTCTCTAGACACTCTATTTTAATATTTGGAGGACGGGGAAAGAAATGCAAAACATATAAAACTGATATCAAATTACTCATTTCATAACCAACCTCCTGTTTTGTTGCTCTGTGTAGCTAAAATACATATAGTGCATACAAGTAACTAAGGTGAAAGTGGCTTGTTTCTGGAAGCAGGGGTGGGGATGCTAATGTGGGCAGGGGCTGCCTCTCACCTCACTGTTGATCCACAGGGTGGCTCCCAGGCTGAAGGCATTTTCCTTGCCCTCTTCCCGCACATCCACGTGCTGGTAGATGCCGTCACTGACCTTCCAGGTCACCGTCAGGTGATTTTCGCCCTTGCTGCTCGGTCGGATGATCACGTCACCCTGGTCCATGGTCTCCATCATTTTTTCTGCTTGCTTAAAATTTATATTATGGAAGGACGGGTGTGCAATCACTCGCTTGATATATGCTGAAGAGGGCAGGAAAGAAGTACAGATCAGGTGATGGGACTGGGAGCCAAAAGCAATGGGACAAGCCATGGCTTAATTTCTGACCCACTATGGAATTCTGAGACTCCTTCACCCTCTCTGGGCCCAGATTCTGATATAAAGGATGTGTTAACTTGGGCTCCTGGGGTGCTGACAGAATGAAGCTGAGTCACAGTGCATTAGCAAAGCAAATGTGACCCAAGAAGAGCCTGGCTTCCAGCCCTGCCAATGATTCCCTTTTATGCTGCCTCTGGGCCTTAGCACCTCAAAGCTGAGCACTCACTCCCATCAGGAAGCTGAGCAGTCAGCACGTGCATCCTGTGGAGGGAGAGTTGCCAGGACTTGGGGTGCACAGGCATGGCCGTGGGCACACTCACTGGTCCGCTGCTGCTTCCGCTTCATGTCCTCCTCCTGCTTGTGGTCTGCTGCTTCAGCATCAAAGTCATAGTAGGTGTCCTTGGGCAGCTTCCACTCGTTGTTCCTGTCCATGAGGTCCGAGGTGCGGCAGGTCAGGTCTGCACTAAACTTCTCGATGTCAATCTTCATGATGCGGCAGTGAACAGTCATTCCCACCTAGATCCACAGAACATGTGAGCTGGAAGGGACAAAGATGGTCTAGCCCGATGCCCTATTTTACATGTGAGAAGAGCAAAGTCCAGGCAGAAAGGTGGAGTGACTGCCCAAAGCCAGCCGGCTATTGAGTGGCAGATTAGCAAGAGTTCAGGGTTGAGTCTGGCCTGCAGACTACAGTCTGTGCCCTGAACTGATGCCTCCCACTGTAGGCAGAAAAACCAACTGGAGCCTCCTGGGATCTATGCTGTCACTGGCACTATTCCCTTTCCCCATAAAGTTGCCTAATTACTGCTCCTAGGGTGTGATCCAAGTCTGGCTACCCTTTTTGGAGGGAAAGCAAAGTAATGCTGTTCTCTGTACTTTACCACTGATTTTGAGCCCTTCTGTCTTTAGACAAAACCCAGTCAATCTGCATGGCTCCTCTTCTGAAAATCTCCCTAGCTTCATTTACAGGCACACCTTGGAGATACTGCAGATTCAGTTCTAGACCACCACAATAAAGCAAATATCACAATAAAGTGAGTCACAAGAATTTCTGAGTTTCCCTGCACATATAAAAGTTACATTTACACTACAGACTATTAAGTGTGCAACACTATTATGTTTTAAAAAATGTACATATCTTCATTAAAAATTATTTTATTGCTAAAAAAATGCTAACCATCACCTAAGCCTTTAGTAAGTCCTAATCTTTGTGCAACGCTAATATCAAAGATTACTGATCACAGATCACCCTAACAGATATAATGAAAAAGTTTGAAATATATTGCAAGAATTACCACACATAAATGTGACACCAAGACACAAAGTGATCAAATGCTGTTGGAAAAATGATACTGATAGACTTGCTCAATGCAAGGTTACTACCAACCTTAAATTCGGTAAAAAAAACCAAACAAACAAAAATCCAACTCAGCATCTGCGAAGGGCAATCAAATGAAGAAGGCCTGCATTAGGAATATCTTTCTCAGCCTTCCTAAGTCCACAGTTCTCAGGGGTTCACAACACTCAGAACCAGAGAACCTGACAGATCTGGTACCAGCCATGTCACTAACTAACTGGGTGATCCTGGAAAAGGCACTCAAATTCCTCTGAAAACAGAAGGTGGTATTTCCTTCCCTGTCAGGCTGTGAGATTTGCAACAACACATGCAAATGTCAAGGGCTGGTATCCAGTGTGCACATAATAAACGGCAGCTCTGACGAGAGAAGACTAGAACAAAGAGGGAGCCTAGCTTTCTGCTTCACAACACATAATGCCGGGGCCCTGCTTCCTGCCCTCTGGACTAAACCACAGCTTCCCACGCAGGAAGCGCGAGCCCTCTCTCAAAGGGCTGGCAACTTGATGAAATTTCACAAAGGCAGTGAACAAAAGCTGCTCCTCATTCAGACAGGCACTCCTCGCCTTGACTTCACCCAACTGGTTATAAATCCTCCTGAAATGCTCCCTACCAGGAGCCACTGGGAACAGAGCCTACCTAACTCCTGGTGGGGACAGCCCAAAGCCAGTCCGATTTCGACCAGCTGAAAACTGCACCAGATGCCTTAGCCCAGTCATTTACCTACCTTCACTCGTTCCTCTGGCCGCTTTACCACTTTGTCACTGAGGAATTTAGTGGGAATGAAACCGGTGACACCATTGTCTAGCCGTGTTTTGACACCGATGGCCTGGCCTGGGCATGAACCGCTGTCAAAGTGGTTCCAGACCTAAAGAGGGCACCAGGAGAGGAGCCTGATCATTAAGACCCTGGAGATCACACATTCAGAAAGAGCCGCCAGGAGTTCTGTAATTCATTTTACTGTTGACACTGGCATCACGATGTGAGAACACAATAACTTAGCCATCCAGCAACACAGAATTTGAATTTCCCAAATGTTCCTTGACTTGTAACTCATGTTTGGCAGCACTGGCTATCAGATCAATCTTTTATGTTAATCTAATTTATATGTCCCTCCAGCTACAACTGAAGCCCCTCCCCCGCACTCTGCTCTGACCTAGTGGACACAAGAAATATCTGTCAGTCTCCTCAGAACAACTCATTTCAGTGAACCAGGCACACCTTGGTTCTTTTATGTCCTGGACAAATCTCACCAGCTTCTTTTATTGGGTGAAGTTGAGAAAGTGTCTATTTTACAGTCTGCCTAAATAACACTTGAGGATCCAGAAAAAGCTTTCAGGATGGCTTTTATGAGTTCTAACAATGAGAAAAGCAAGTGATGTCTAGAAGAATGTGGGAAAAACTAAGATGTGTATGGAGAATGAGAAAACTGAAGGGAGCCTACAGATACCTTCTAACTAGCATAGGGACACCGTGCCTACCCTGTATGTAAGAAATTCATATCCTCATGTCTCTAATCTGGTTGAGCTAGATTCTCAGAGAACGGGAAACAAGGATTAAGGGCTGAGCGAGAACAGAAAAAAACACATAGATCATTTCTGACTAGCATATGGAGGGACTTCACGTTAGGCCTATATGTGTTCCAGCCCTCTTCCTTCTTTGTATACTCACTTGGTAAAGTGTTATCTAAACTATCCTCATTCTTGACTACTCTCCAAGGCACTCAGACCATTCAATCAAGGAAATTCAGTATTACCATGGTAACACTGCAGCATGTACCTCGCTTAGTTCGGGGAAGTTGTCCTGTTGACAGAAGGGGCATTGCCATAGCCCTGTCTCATCGTTGCGGATTGCCTGGTCATAGCTCTCACCCTGTGGCCGCCTGTGGGCGATGCCAGTGACATTGCAGATGATGAGCTTTCCTGGAAGAATGGGAGAGGAGGAGAAGGAAGGGAAGAAGAGAACAGGGTCAGACTAAGAGAGCTGTAGAGGTGACTCCTTCCCACCAACTGTTTAGTGACAGAACTTCTATCCTAGAGCATCTCCACTGATTTCCTTCACATACTCGAAAAGGGAGATTTTCCTCTCATTTGATGACAGGAAAATGAGGACATAAGACTGACCCCATGAAGACCCCACAGCAGCAGGTTAAAAGCATAATTTGACCTTGAATTCAATTTTGACTTCCAGCTCAGGGCTCTATAATCTTCTTAAAAGTTCCCCTGGTCTTTCCCGCCTACAGTACAAACCTGTTTCATTCTGTTGGAAGTACTGCTTCGTCTGAATGTATACAGTAATAAACATATTCCCTCACCCCAACATATCCTCCTCCAACTAAAAAACAGACTCAGAATTTACCAATGTAGAAGGTCTCTGGTGTTTCTTTGGTTAACATATTGAAGATTTCCTCTGTGTTGGGAGAGCGGTAGGCTGTCCGGAGGTCCTTATATCGACAGCTTAGCTCCGCTCGGATATCGTACAGAGTGATGTGTTTGTCACCATAGCCCTGAGGAAGAAGCCCTCATCAAGAAGAGCCTTGCAACCGCTCCCCAACCTGAGCCACCAGGGGTTCCAATGAAAGGAGTAGGCCAGTTGGCTCCTGTCAGGGTTTCTCTTCTTTCCCACCAACATTTACTAAAGGAGGTTTTCAAACTTTTTCTTAGCCATGGAACGCTGTTCTACAATAAAAATGCCTTATGGAACCCCAATGTGTAAAACAAACAAATGCAAAGCTGCACTGCTGGAAAGGAGGAAAGAGGGCCCAGAAGCAAACTCTACTACTTACCCCCTCCCCGCTCCCCTACAATGTGCCCCCCACAATGGCTACAGCAGTCTCTGAGACATCCTCAGCTCCTTAACAAACAGACTGAAAACTTTCTTGAGAAACCCAGTACAGCATGGGGAGGGAGGAAAGGATCAAGTCTCCTAAACGAACAGTATTGGGGCCTCTCTGGGGACTTGCTGCCTGAGTCTCCTCTCAGCTAGGCCACTTGGGATGGTTTCTGTGCCAGGCCTTCTACACTGTCACCCACCTGCCTCTCCAGTTCTTCTGCAAAGGCATCAAGGTCCAGGTCCTTGAGTCTCTCTGGGTTTTCCAAGATCTCCTCAAGGGCTCCTGCAGGGTTGGCGTCCTCGGCTGACTCATCATACTCCAGGGCATCCACTGCCATCTTCCTGGCCCACTCATAGGTCTCAGGGTGCACTCGGGAGCCATCCAGAACTTCAATATACGAGTCAGTGCTGAAGGAAAGGCAGAAAAGGGGCAGGATACATAACGAGAAGCTTCTAGAAACAACCCAGATGTCCACCAATGGGGAACTGGTTAAATAAATTAGGGTACCTCCATACAATGGAATACTATACAGCCATTAAAAAGAATGAGGTAGATCTATGTGTGCTGACATGGAAAGATGGTCACGATATATTGATATGTGAAAAATGCACTGCAAAACACTATGAACCGTATGATCCCATTTTTTGTAGTAAATGGGTAGTTAGTAAATGCATAGCAAAAATAAAATTTAGAAAAGTTGTAGTATACATCAACTTGTTATGGTAATTATCTCTGGGGGGTGGGATTATGGGGGACTTCCACTTTCTGCATAATAGTTCTATATGTTGAATTTTATATAATGAACTTATATAAGTCTTATAATAAGATAAACCAAGAAGGGGGAAGAAGACCTTTGAGAATTTGCTGACAGCTACTTTCCCCCATAAAGCCTTCCCAGGCTGGTCTTGCCCGTGCACTCACATGGACCTATGTTATTCGTGGAGTGTTACAGCAAAGCTGGGTGGAAAATGAAGTTTTAGAACTTGAAGCCTATTTCCCCACTGATTTCCATTACTGAATGAGGAGCTATGTGCCCGTGGAAAAGATCCTCCAAAGACTGAGTTGATAACTTCTGGAGAGGAAGAGGTCAATAGTGAAGTCCAAAGTCCAAGTGAATAGAACTTTCTCTCAATAACATCATCTCAAAACATACCAAATCTCTCTCCCCCTTCCGTATCTCCTCAGACCCCCACGCTCCTTTTCCACTGCCCCTGCTGTTCCCACCCTTATCTATCCACAGCAAACCACAACAACAGAACCAGTTTGTGTTTACTGAACCGTCTATGTTTTCTGTCCTTAATTTATAAACTAAGTTGGTTCTTTTTATGTTTCTCTCAAAAAAAGCTTCACATAATTGAACTGATCTTTTCCATAGGTCAGAGGCTCTTGCCTAAATAAAAGTTCTTCACCTTTGCTTCAAAACATCTCCTAATCTAAACAGCTTGTGGCCCTTTGACAGTCCTAATCCCTGAATCCCCAAAGCAAAGCCCAAGAGAATTCCTCTTGGCCCACCCAGGCAGAGGGCATCACCTGTCCCCCAGGGAGGCCGTGTCGATCTTGAGGAAGCCAGCGCAATTCATGAAGACTTTGGGACCCATGTGGCACATGGTGACCAGCTGGGTCCGGCTCTCGAGCCTAGTGTTGTTCTGCTTCAGGATCTAGAAGAGAGGCCTGGAGTGAGCAGGAGCAGTAGGCAGGCCCCACCTCCCAGCCTGCTTTCAGGTCTCTGGGAAACCCTCCATGATGGGAACTTTGCCCCCACACCCCAATATCTAACTGAGCACCACACCATACCACTACTAAAAAAATTAAAGAACTAAATTATGCTGAGCAAAGGCAATACATAGCTGATGTATAGCTTCAAAGTTAATGATAAAGTATACACTCAAGTACCCATCCCATGTTAAGGAAAAAAACACTACAAATACTCTTGGAGATCACTACATGCCCTACTCTGTGTTGAAATCCTTTCTTTCCACTGGGGAAGAAACCCCACTATCCTGAGGTCTGTGTCTAGTACACTCTCGCTTTCCTCCATGTCTTTTAAATCATGGCTCAGGCTATCTTTTCCATGAGCCACCATAGTACAGTAGTGAGGACCATGACTGTGGCCACCTAGTCTGAAGTCTGACTCTGACTCTCACCAGCTGGATGACTCTAGGCAAGTGCCTTTACCTCTCTGACCTTGGTCTTCCTCTGAAAGCATACTGGCAAAGGAAAGGTTCAATGAAATAGGAACGTTTCTTTTTCCCTAATTTGACCCAATCCTACCTTCAGGAGATGGGTCCCTTTTCGAGGTCCCAGGCCACAGACATACTGGATTAAGGCCTGGCTGTAGGGGTGGGCAATGGCACGGTTGACATCAACTCCAACCTCGTTGACTCGGTTGATAAATTCACAGTACAAGGCGTTGAGCAGCTCTTCTTTCACCACATGCTCCTGTCAACACACAGCAGGCAGGGGTAAGGTTACTGTGCCACTCTGTCCACCTGGGCCTATCTGTCAAATCCTACTCACCTGCAAGGGGTGAAACTTGAGGCACAGGATGTCTTCATCAGAGCTGCACACCTGGGCAAATTCAATCAGAGGGTCCTGGATGCGCCGGGCCAGGGAGACAGCCTGCCTCAGCACAGGAGGGTAATCCCGGAACTCTGCCTAGAATCAAACGAGGGTCAGCAGGGCCATGAAGTCCCCTCAGCTCTAACAGCAAGAGGAAATCCAAACCGCCTGGCTTTAAGTCACTTTCTCTTCTCTGGGGCCATTTTTCCCGGGACCAATTTAATCTCTGGGGCTCCCAATCTGAACCATGACTCACAACGGAGATCCTCTGCACAGGTAAGTGAACAGGTGCAATCCTGAGCCCCTGATAATCTTTGTTTCCCCACCTCCCCAGAATTGACAGCTCTTGCCTATGTAGGGCCTAGGCGTGGGGCTCCAGCATTACCTCCGATTTCTTGCTGTTCATATAGAGAATGGCCAGCTCGTTGTCAATCAGTTCTACCCCAATAGAAGCCAGCTGTTGACCCTGGTCCAGCTCATGCACAATGCGCTTCACATCCTCGATCAACATCTGGGCGTCCCTGGAGGGATAAGCAGTGCTGGTCAGGGATATTTCTGGATAGTTTCTCAGGGATGAACAATCTCATGGCTGGGAGAGAGGAGCAGAGAGCTTTGAAGACAAAGAGGTACAATATCCCCAGGGACACCCCCTGGGGATGGGGATGTTATCAAGGCTCTCCACGGGCGCATGCAGTAACAGGCACACAGCAGTTTCAACAATAAAGGATGAGTGACTTTATGCTAAGCCTGGCCCAATCCCCTGGTGCCCCTACCTGTTCTCTCCTGCAACTGTCACCACATGAGGTTTTTTGTTCAGAAGGAATTTCTTTAGAGTTTCAATGTCTTGAGCCTGCAGTGAAAAAACCTGGAGCTGAATGCCTCTGTGGATAGGGAGATTTCAAACACTTCTCTCTTCCTAAGTAGCTTGAGACCTTACAAGACCAGAGAACAATGATGCATCACACGTTGTCTAACTGGAACACCAAACAAGGGGACTGGGCCCTTTAGTTTGAATATTATACATCTGTTAATATTTCCTAAGATAATTATAGTTCTGGCTTATACTTGAGTTGCGGTTAACTAAACATACTTAGGTCTTTTTATTTTTTACATAAACCACTGCCTGACAGTCAGGACTATTCTGATCTCCACTTTAAGATTTTTCTTTCATTTTTTTAAAGAGTTGTGTTGAGGACTTCCTAGGTGGCGCAGTGGTAAAGAATCTGCCTGCCAATGCAGGGGACACGGGTTCGAGCCCTGCCCTGGGAAGATTCCACATGCCACGGAGCAACTAAGCCCGTGCGCCACACACACACACACACACAAAAAAAGAGTTGTGTTGAAAGTTATTCTTTCGAACGGAGCTCTGTCAATAAAGTTGAAAGATACCATTACGTTAAAAAAAAAACCAGAAGCACATACACGAGATGAATTCAAATTTCTCTTTCCCTGGGACAAACACAAATGCTAAAGCAGGGAAAAGGCTGGCTTAATGCCTCAGTGGCTTTCAGCTCCTGGAACAAGCTGACCCAGATGCTGGTGAGAACAGAGGCAGTTATGGCAGCTCTCAGAAGCACATAAGGCCTAGGAACTGGCTTCAAGCCAGAAGTAAATTCTGCACTAGAACTTGAGTGCCATCTACTGCCTACAGAAGTGACAGTTAACCCAGGGCTTAAGAGGTCAGTGACCAGGTCAGAGATAATCAGGGTATTGCATGGGATGTTGCTTAGACCATAAATTCTTATTCTCACTGAATTATAAGACATGCTTAAGATGTACACTTGGTAACCTTCCCAGCCACTTGCCTTCTTCTCCCGTTCTTCTTCCCTCCACGCAGTCCGCCGTTTGGTAAAATGAGGCAGCCGGAGAAAGTCCGTCACTTCTCCTTCACCGTTGACCAAGGCGCAGAACACAGGGTGATCTCTGCCAGTCCGACAGAAAAAGAATCGTGTGATAACCAGCAGTATGAGGATATGAGTAAGAGAAGAACGAGATTAAGAAGACAGGTAAGGGGGGATGCCAGACAGGCAGGAACAGAGTTACCTGGCAGAGGAGAAAGCAATGCCCAGGACTCGGATGCCCTTCCCTTGGTTCTCATCCATGAAGTCGTCATCTTCCTCTACCTGCTGGTCTGGCCGGTAGGGCGCCACCCTCAACCAGTTGTAGAGCTTTCGACTACAGGCCTGGGGAGGAGACACACCAGTCACTGTGGCCATCAGGCTTGCCAAATGTGTTAAGGAAACAGAGGCAGGCACACATTTGCAAAGGTCATATTTATATGTGCACACACTCCTAGCATTTGTCGGGCTTACAAGCTGAAGGCATACCTTGCTTTCAGAAACAGGGAAGTACACAGAGGCCAGTCATATAAACAGAGAATATGTGTAAGGGGTGGGGGAGGGAGGAAAGAGGCTCTTCAAGCGAGAAGGTCTTGGAGTGACCCGTGACCTGGTTTGCACTTCCTCTCAAGCTGTGCTCAGCCTGCCCCAGTGTTTCCCCATTAGCTACAGGCCACATATTAAGGGTGCCTTCACTCTCAGCTCTAGTTTGGGGAAATCATACGACTAAAGATCACGAGTTCCTGTCCTTACCTTTATGACATATTCTTTGGCTTCGGCCAGCAGCTTGTTCTTGAGCTCTTTGGCCATCTGCACGTACAGGAACTGCTGCAAGGCTCGCTCGATGGCCATGGTGCGCTGCCGGTTCCACTCCTGCACCTGGTGGCTGAACTCATCTCGGTAGTAAAATTGTTTGATTTCTTCAAAATACGTCTGGTCACTGCCATAGCTGAGGAGAGACAACACTGTGGTGTCAGGACAGAGAAAAGGTGATGCCCGGATGCCCGTGAGCGCTGTGAGTGAGCGAGCCAGGGACAGTGGCTTGCTCAGTTCTGAAAGTGTGGTTCACTTTCCTGAAGGCCCCCTCCCTCCCACACACTCCTGACCAAGCCTTTCCCAGAGAGCCCCCAGCTCAGAGCTTTGCTTACCCTTCCACACCCTTCATATCTATGCTGATGTCAATGGTGAGCAGCCCTTCATCTTCAGCTAGGCATATCTTGAGGAACTGGTCATCTCTCAGTTCCTTCACAGGCTTGTTCTTCAAGTATTTGAAGGAGTAAGCGTAGTGGGCCTCATCCACATCCTGTACACAACAAGAGGGAATCATCAGCCAACAGACAGACTGGGCTTGACCGTGGGAAGAAAGACCACCTCTCTGCTCCCAGGCAGACAGCTCAGCTAGGCATGAAGGCAAGAAACTCAGTTCAATCAAACAGCTGGACTACAAGTTGGATCAAAGCCCCTTAACTAGCTTACCTTTCTACCTTTCTTGGTGGGGGTTATGTTGAGCTTGGCCCTCTCCTGGAAAGTCTGCCTCAGCACCTGCCGGACAAGGGGCTCTCGGGCAATCTGCAGGGCTACCATGTAGCGGGCACCTTCCAGCACAGCTTCTGGTGTAGGGAACTGGCTGTAGGGAAAACAAAGGAGCTGCAGGATGAGGACATCTTTGTCCTCAGGTCTCTCCTCCTGCCAGCTACCTACGGCATGCCTACCTGCAAACATAATCCTTGGCCAGCTCCAAGGGCTCTGCAGGAAACTGCTCTGTCTCGTGCCGCTGGTAGCTGTCCCGGAGGTTTTCCCCAAACTGCTCAGGAGTAAGCCCAAACTTTTTGGCCAGGCCATCTAAAGCAAACCAGGAGAATGCAAGGTAAGTCAACAGCTGGGCTGAATAACCTCTTGGCTTTCAGTCTAGAGCAGCAATTCTGGGCACTGGACTTTAAAGGGATTATGAATGAGCAGGAGCTGGATGTCTTACAATGAACAATGAAAACGCTGACTTTAAACACCTAACAGGCTGTCATGAAGCAGAAGAAATAGAAATTTTCTATGTGACTACTGGGCACAGAACTAAAGTGGAAGTTACAGTTTAGTAAAAGAACTTCCCAAAGATAGGATGAACTCCCTCTCTCTGTGTGTTTCCCACTCCTTCAGGAATTATGGGAGAGGCTGGCCCATTCCTCTGGCATGGGTGTGGGTCACAGGAGCAAGTGTTGGAAGTGGATTGGTGACTCACTTAGACGTCCCTTAAGTCCTCTTCCTACCTACCAACGACTATCGGAGAACGTATACAACCAGTGTTTACCCAGCCCGGCGCTCTGGCAGATGGTGTACATGTCTCGGCGGGAAGCCTGCTTGAGCTCTGGCCCTCTCTGCTCCTCATCCTCTGCCTCCTCACCTTCGCCTGCGAAGAAAACATGGGTTAGTTCTCTGGCTTCCAATCACCCCCAAGGATCTGACACATGAAGAGAAGCCCAAAGTGTAATCAGTCAAGGGCATCCTTGGAAAGGCCATGGCCACCAAGCCTCTATGTTTTCTTTTCCAACACTCACCTTCCTCATCTCCCTCCTCCCTTACACGCTTTAGCTTCTTGCGGCTGGCCTTGGCGGCATTCTGCATCTTGGGGATGTCACGACCATAATAAAGGAGGAAATGATTGTAGACATCTTTCAGTTCATCCATTGATTGTACATCCTTGAGCCTGGAGGGAAGGGACATAAGACTTCGACTGTCGAGGAGGAGCAGTATACCCCAGTTTTTGCTGAAAGAGCTCCAATTCCCATGACGCAAGATCCCAACCAGGACAGGTGCCTGTATTCTCCAACTATTAGAGACACACAGTGGCCCCAGACCATGACTTAATCGCAATCAGGGTATCTTAAAGGAGGAATACGTCAAACAAGTGGTGGCTGGTGGTTGTTAGAAATGGCAACAAAAAGGGAGAGGCAGGCAAGGCAGCATGCCTCCAGTTCAGAGTCCTCGAGACAGTCCTCGTCCTTCTCTCCCAGCTTCATGCGGCTGGACACTAAAATCATCTGCTTCCCTGCCACTCCCCTCTTCGATTCCAGGCTCACCAAGCTACTTTCTGGTTGTCGTTTGGTTTCCCATGTGGCTTTTCATACAGGAAACATATAAATAAGCAAACATGACTACCTGATCCTCTTACCCTTTTATACCAATATGGATAAGTAACAGGAATTTGCCTGTCAGAAAGAGCACTTCTGACATGTTGATAAGTTGGGTTTCTAAGGGACAGGTCCTGTGCTGAAAATTGTGCAAGGTTATACTGCTCTGGGTCAGGGAGCGCCATTGGTTTGAGGGCTCCCTGTAATGGAATAAACACTGCATATGCTACCTCTCCATGTCGGTGGTGTCCAGAGCCCGGATGCCATCAGCAAGGGGCTTGTCAGGGTCAGCAGAGATTTGCTCGTACTGATAAGCCTGCATCTTCTCAAACAGCCTTGTTAGGTTCTCCTTACGAATCCTCAGCTGGGTCCACTAGGACAAGACAGGGCAGGAGTAAGGGATGGTATTCAGCCCTGGAGACCCAAGGCCATGCTGTTCCTTACCAGGAGACCCTGGGGGAGGCCTGAGAGGCCTAGGGGTTTGGGCTGCCATCTGTCATGTACAGGAGAACTTGGGCCTCAGTAGCAGGGGTACCCAGTCCAGCCCTCAGCCCCTGGAGGGACATGGATCCCTATATTACCTTCTCATCCCACTGCCACACCCTCCACAGGTCATTGATATGCAACTCAGGCTCCACATACTCCTTCCGGTAGAAAGCAATGAAAGGCACCTAGGGTGGCAAGGAGACGGCAGTCAGTCAGAGAGGAAAGATCCGCAAGGACCCCCCTGTGCTAGAAGGATAAATAGCTCCAGGAAATTCAACAGTAGGAGGCTTGGCCTCCCTCACAGGCCCATCCAGGACACATACCCCCCCACCCCCCCGCAAAGGGGACGATAAAGCTGCAAATGGGGTAGCAGTGTTCTGTTGATCACTAGAGTCTATGGTCCTCACACTTCTTGAGTCAAGGGACTGCTGCTGAGGACAGGAGAAGGCCCCACCTGACTTATTTAAGGGGCCACCTTTTCCCTCATCCCTAGTTGAAGGTCTAATCAATGAACCACTAGAGCTGAGGTGCTACCTCAAAATGCTGATTTCGCATGAAGCCCAGGGCCTCTTTAATCTTCTGAATTGTGCTGGGCCCTTTTCGACTGAAGCTGCTGGTTGGCTGCCCTCGGTCTAGGTAATCACAGCTTTCCTACAGACAGAAGAAAAAAGAAAAAGCAACGACGCCATTACTTGCTTTGTCTTACCACACACAAAACTGCTTCTTGTCACAGGTGACCTTCTCAGATTAAATCTAGAAAAATCTACTTCAGACACTTGCACACACATGCTATTCTATACTTGGCCCACAGATGTTTGGGGCAGGGGAGAAGCAACTCCTCATCTTGATGAAGTGGCTTCAGGTTCACATCACAATATAGGATCTCTGCTTAGGTACCTGCAGAGAAATAGTTGGTGTGGCAAAGGCATTCCTGTAGATCCATTCAGCCTCTTCTTCCAGTTCATCATCTTCAGCCCCCTTGACAGGGATGGAACGGAGCTACAGGGGATAAAACAACAGCACGAGACTGACTTTATCTTATACCTCACATAGCAAAAACACGCACTACTTCTGGACAAAAACATGCTCCAGAGGCACATGTTTCCAGTACCCAAGAGCGCTGTCTGGCAAGAAGTAGACATGTCCTATATTTGCTGAAGAGCACCATTTCAGGAACCATAAGCTGCATAAGAGTCTATGTTGAGCTAGACTTTCTGTACCCCTGGTCAGATGGGGTTCAAAGCCAACTTCCTATATAGCATTCTTTCTTTCTTTTTTTTGGGGGGGGGGGCTGTGCTGCTCCGACTATGGAGCAATCCTGCGCTCCCTGCACTGGAAGCTCGGAGCCTTAAACACTAGATTGCCAGGGAAGTCCCCCCTATGCCATTGTTGTCAGATTGTTTCTCTGCTATAACGCTTGTACCAAGGAGGCTCAGGGCAGTTGATGACAGTTCACCAGAAGGACAGAGGCTGGTGCTTCCTCACCTGGAACCTCTCAGGCAGGTCAGTAGCTCGGATTTCATTGTCCTGATCTGTGAGGTGGCTGCTTTCCAGCTCACTGGGCTCATACATCTCAAAGATGCTCCTGCGGCTCACACGTTTCTTGGCGGTCTTCTTGGGGCGCACCCGGATCTCGCCCTCAGCCTCATCATCCTCATACTCATACTCCTCCTCCAGCTCCTCGTCATACTCATTGTATTTCTCAAATTCGTCATAGTCAAAATCCACACCAAAAATCTCCTGGGCTTCCTGCAGGGCCCTGTGGGCGAGAGCAAAAGACAGGTGGCCTAGACCCCAGGGAGAGGAGACAAATGCAGCCCCTGCAGAGATCTTGTACTTGCCCCAAGAGGACTAAAAAGGTTAAGAGAAATGTAAACAAAAAAAGCATATTGACTGTGGAGTAAAGGCTCAGCTGGGGGATATTTCTTGGGAAACTATTACTTATTGAGATTAAAAAGCCCATCTTTGGCACATGCCAGTGACAAGGATCAAACAGCAACTGGGCAGATGGGTTCATATCAAGTTCAGTGGATCCCTCTTCTGCTAAAACATGACAGTATTCCCTCAGAGCAAAAGCTTTCTTCCAACAAAGTGATATTTAGACGAGTAACATATAAGCAAATGCAAGTGGAGCTGCAGGTGGAAGAGAGAGGCTGGATCCTTGCCCATGTGTACCTCCACCCTCATCCCACTGTGGCCCTTGAATGCAGAGAGTGCTATCAGAACTTCTAGGAGCAGTCAGACATCACTGTCTGGTAAAGGTTTTTAGAGGCAGGGAAGCAAAAATGGCTGAGAGCTGACTGTCCCATCTTTGGTAGAGGCCTCTGACCTCCTCCTTCCTACCTAGGTCCACTCAGATGCCTTATCACCACCTCGCACCAGACCCCACTCACGCATCAGTGTATCCAGGAAGCTTTTTCCGCCACTTAGGTTTTTTCAGTGGTTGTCCATCATCATCCACAATGAAGTCGTCAATGTCTGGGTAGGGAAGGGTGGGGTTAGTGGCCAGAAGCAGGGGATGAGCCAGGACTGAGTGTCTTTAGTTCCTACTACATGAGTGGCCAGTGAGGAGAAGAGTAGAGAGGCTCCTGAAAGGGAACTTCTTTGTGTCATATGCTGGGGGCCAGTAGCTGAGAAATGGTTTCCCATCCTATTTTTTGGGGTAGGAAATCCCAACACCCTGCCCCAAATTGGCTTCCCTGCCTGATGCCACATACCTGACTCTTCATCATCTTCCTCCTCCTCCTCTGGAGGAGCCATGGGGGCCTCCACAGCCTCCTGCCCTTCTTCCCCTTCCCCATCCTGAAAGATCTCCTCGGCAATAGCTTCTTTTTCATGTTCCTCCTTGCCATATTCCTCCTCGTCGTCGTCCTCATCATCTGACATTTTTTTGACACGTCGGTATTTTTGCTAGGGGTGGGAAACCTGCCTCGTCAGGGTCTGAGGGAACTGGCATAAGGATGCCTGCTCTCCAGTCTCACTCCTCTTTTCCCACCACAGCTATACTGACAGGGAGACGGGAAAGAACACATCAAGTGACCCCCCAAGGCTCATCCGGGCAACTCACAAACCTTTAACATGCACCCAGAACTGGGCTGCACAGCACAATGATACTGAGCCACTTTCCATGCTGATGCTCCCCAAACTGTTCCAGATGTGCCTCCTCCCCCCAGAATCACTGAATTTCAAGGGCTTCTTCCTTCACCCCCAAGGACAGAGACAAAAAAGGCACTTACTCCTCTTTTGACTTTGACACCCAAATTCTCCTCAATGAGATCAAAATCATCATCCTCCAGGCGGTCATCAAAAGATGCTAGAGAAGACAAAGTGTGGCCCACGGTGACGGGGAGGCCCCTCCTCCACTATGACTTCCACCCCAGCCTCACCTGACCGGAAGGGGGGCTACTCACTGCGCTTTCGCTTCTTGTGGCCAACGTCATCTTCTGAATCCCCAGAGTCACTACCCTCATCCTCCTCCCCTTCGTCTTCGTCGTCATCGTCATTGATAAAGCCTTTCAGGTTTCCTTGTTCATCCTGATCATCTAGGTTCTCCTCCTCCTCCTCCTCATCTGGAAAACATGCATGTTTGAGGCATGCGGTTTGGGAAATAGGCCAGGGCTGAGGCAGGACCACCTGCTTAACTATCATTTCTCATCTGCTCTGAACCTAATGACCTGGATGCCATCTTAACTCTTCTGCCTCATCTGAAGGTGCAAAAAACATGACCACTGACTTGGAGCAGCAGCTTCTGGAAAGGAATATCTCTTTTCCACATTCACCATTTGTCTTTAGGCAAGATGAGCTTTCTAATTACTTTGGCTCATCAAAATCATCACGAGAGGCTTTACAGCCACCGATAACCTTTGTTTTCCTCTCAGTTTATAAACTCGGTAGCTGTATTCCTTCTTTCATCAATAATGCTTTTGATAAAGCTTACACTTTCCTTTCTGCCTCTAGAGCCACATCATGGATCTACTCTACTGATGATCCTAATGGTTGTGTTTGGACAGAGAAATTGGAAACTGAGTGCATAAATACCAACACTGCTAGGTCTCTAAAAGAGTGAAACATTACCTATGTATTCATTTATTGGTTTACTGTCTGTCCCCTTCCACTAATGTAAACCTCACAATTGCTGGGTCTTTATTTTGTATTCCTAGTTCTAGGCACAGTGCCTGGCATACAGCAGACAAATGCTCAGTAAATATTTTCTATGAATGACTGAAAATTCTCAAGCTGGTACCTCATGTGTGATAACTTCTGTGCTCAGCCTGAGCCTCTCATCAGCAAGAATCCAACTATCCAAAGCTTAGCAATAGTGGGGAGAAGCTTGAGGCTGGGGCTTCCTCACCGTCATCCTCCTCTTCTACAAATTTCTTGGTGACCCGGGGCACCACCTCGCCTTCATCATTGTACTCTTCCTCTGACTCCTCGGCCTCACTTTCCACAAAATCAGACATTGCTGCAGCTTCTCACGGCCTGTCTGAAGACGACTAGGGAAGGGAGGGAGATGGGGATAAAAATGAGAGGACCTTTAAACATTTCCACAAATGGCATTCAGCTATGTGCCACTGTTCTGCCCAATCATTTCCACCTGGGAGGAGAGAGTAAGAAGCAATGGCTCCATCTCTCCCACTATCCATTCCTCTCACAATTGCCTCCCTCATACGTACCTTTAAAAAAGCAATTACACTGGACTTCTCTGTATAAACCACCTTGCTTGTCCAAAGAGTTTTATCTCACTTACCATTTGGGGACAGAAATGGGCAGATAAAGAAATTAGTGTAGGAATAATTATATAGTTAGGGATATGGTAGTAGTGAGATTATATGACTCGCTCATAAGTTTGGAAAATAATAATTAAATGCCAACTTAATAACAGGAACTTTCATATACACTATACCTGGCTACTGGCAGAGTCAAAAGGAAAATCCTCTTCAACAGATTAAACATTTCATGAACTTGAGCCCACTTGTGTGAGTATTGGTTGGGAGCATTTGGGCAGAGAAGGGGCCTCTTCAGAAACATCAGAACCACAACTCTAATGTGACCATTTACCTCCCCAGGAAAACAAAAAACAAACAAACAGAAAAACGCTTTGAAAGAGATTTCCATGGCCTACAAGTTAAATGTAACATAGTTAAATAAAAAAATTGCTGGGTCTTAGAGATCAAATCCTGGTTGCACCATCTACTAGGTATATACACTTAAGCATATTATTGAATGTGCCTGAATACCAATTTCTTCATCTGGAAAATGGCAACAGCACTACCTACCTCGCAGGGTAGTTGAGAATATTACATCACATAGGGGAAATAACCTAGTCTACTCTTACAAAAAACGTTAACTGAGTTTAAATTTGAATCCTGGGCATAATTTTCCTTAGCATTCCATAATTTTGTACCAACTAATCCAACTATGTCTTCTATTTCCCTGCTGTCAGATGCATCCAAAGCCTGGAAATGGCAGAGGAGAACCACAGAAAACCACAGAACCATGACATGAAGTTTCCTGGGCTTTAAAACACAGCACACAGCACACAAATCATAGCATCAAGATTTCATTCTGGGATCCTGAAGCTGGCTGTGGATCAACTCAGCACCACTCCTCACCCTGTCCTGAATTATGGTCCATGGTACACGTTGATTTTCTCCAATTAGACTATAAGCTTCTGGAAATCAGAGAGGATATCCCATTGAAGGACTAATAAAACCCACAAAAACATAAATGGCAATATAGGAGGCGTTACATGGTACTTTGTTCTGTACCAGATAAGCTATATCCCACTAGGTGCTCTATACAAAATAGAAACTGCTAAGTATCTGTTAAATAGATTACTTACTGTTTCATGTCTTCCCAGTTAAAGATGGCAGTGGGACTGGAAAGAGAGGAGGGTGGCTAATGGCTATCTCTAGTGGTCTAAGCTCTAGAAGGACCCTTAAGTTCTGTGGCTCTAATTCTCCTGAAAAGGGTATCTCCTGATACCCTTACTGATATCAACTGATACCATAACCAATTAAGACTGAGCTCAAGGAAACAAAACTGAAGATACTAAGTTCTGGTGGAAAGGGAGGGTCAATGATATGATCTTATGTTCAATTTTAGGCTGAGGTTTCAGATGTCATTCTTTTCAAACTGTATTGAATGCCTACCAAGTACAAACACTCTGTTAGGAGCTGGGGATTTGAAGAGAAACATGATTGTATATTCTCAAGGAGTTGACTTTTTAGAGGGCCAAATAAAGACTATAAAATAACTTTATGTATTATGCCATATGTGTAGAGCGGACATAGGAAAAGAACTGAAAAATGAACAAACCCAAAAAACCCAACCAAAACTAATATAGTCCTTTCCTGGATACTTTAAGCAATTTAAAAAAATGTACCCTGAGGAATAATATTTATTGCACACGTACCAAGTTCCAGACACTTAATAAATAACCTATTAACCCCTACATTGTCCTATGAGTTACAGCACACTTGTCTCTCCATTCAACAAAGGTGGAAATCGACTCACAGATGAAGTCACTTGTTAAAGGCAACACAACTGTCAACTGCAAGGGCTGAGATCTGAGTTAAGGTCTGTCTGACTCCACAGAAACAGCTGTTTCTATCATATCAGTAGTTCTCAAAGTGTGGTCCAGGGATCACCCCCTCCTTTCACTTATGAGCGTACAGTGGAGTTTTCTAGAGGTTATACAACATGTAGTATCACAACAGGCTGAATGTAGAAGCAGGTATGAGAATCCAGCATTACTCTATTAAAGCAGACTTTAAAAAGGTTTGCCAGAAGAAAAAACAACAAAACAAAAAAAACCCAAAGTAAAAAAACCAAAAAAACCAAAACACAAACAAAACCAAACAACGTCACTTTTTTCACTACATTTTTTGTTTTGAGGATTATACTTGTTTTTCATAAAATGTGTTATGTTAAAATGTAGTGGGCTTACTTTTTTCTCAGCTTTATTGATATACAATTGACCCTTGAACAACATAGGTCTGAACTGTGCGAATCCACTCATATGTGCATTTTCTCCCCCAGTAAATATAGTAGTATCTGTATTTTCATTTTATAGATCTTTAAATGTTGGAAAAAGTTTGTGTTCAATTAAAGATCACAATATGTGAAATCAAAAGAATCAGGGTTTGAGTTCTGTTTCTATCCAAACTGTTTCAGCTTCCTGCCCTTGGGTAAGTCATTCATCAATTCCTTTGTTTTTGAGGCAGAGAAAGAGATATGCAGATTGTGAGGGGAAGAAAGGGGGGTCAGCATCTCAATTCTGTGTTGCCCAAGGGTCAACTCTAATTGACATATAACGTTGTGTAAGGTTAAGGTGTATAATGTGTTGATTTGATATACTTGTATGTTGCAAACAGGCTTATCATTAATTTAAAATGAATATTCATCTATTAGCTTTAATTTATGATCTAGTAAACATCTCTATATATAAATCTCATAAACGTCAATAGATGTAACTCACATAAACAAAATGTCTTTAGAATCTTAAATTATCTTTAAGAGTATAAAGGTGTCCTGAGACCAAAAAGTTTGAGAGCCACTATACTACACCATTGTAGAGGTCCCACAGGGTGGTGACACAGGAAGCCTTGGGTTAGACTGATGCCCTTTCCCCCCCAAGATCTGTATCCCTAAGGTCATTTAGCCTGAGTACAGCCAAAAGTGAGTATCTAAAACTTCTGCCAATTAAATGTGGTGCTCTAATTTTAATACTGCTCCCCCTCAGCCCTGAACTGAGTCATTAAAAATAGATTTGGGTACGGCAGCCCCCACAAATAGCTTACTTTACTTAGGCTATCAGACCCACAAATTTCGTCTTGTAAGGCCTCAACATCTTCACACTAAATGCCAGCTCCTCCAGACCAGATGCCCTACAGCCTACTTAGCAGAGAGAAACAGGCAGCCTATCTGATGAAAGCAACAGCTTTCTTCTGTTCTGAGGGCAGCTGGTGCTCTGTGCTGCATGCAGCTTTCCTCCTATTTCCTAGGTTAGCAATGAAGTACACGCTGTGCTATAGCTGGGGAATGCCTCCAATCTAACTCACTGCCAAGACTTCCAGTTAAAAGAGACTGTGCCAGAAGCAATCGTGTTTTGCTGCAACTTGGGGGAGCTAGCTGTGCAGAGGGTGCTGCAGCAGCACTGCAGGCTAAGGTTGGCAAGCAGCAACTATTTCAGAACAAAACCACTATTTATAAGTATATGATTATCATTAATATATGATATCTGAGATGAGTCTGATGTTTTTTGGATTTTGTATTTAGTACTTATGCTCTTGAATTTTCCCCATATTCAGACTGTAAATTAAATTTGCTACTGAAATAGATCCAGAAGGGGAGTGGGGTGGTGAAAGGAGGTTTCTCCAGGCGGAAGCACAGCTGCAGTACAAGATGTGGCTCAAAGGGAGAGGCTGGCGGTTACCATGACATCCTCTAGAAGAGGAATGGAGCTGGGATCAGATTGCCACAGGGGAGGCCCTCTGCAGTCCCTCCCTTTGAACAAGATGATGTAGAAGGCAATTAAAAGGAGACCAGAGCAAAAAGAGATGTCTGTTAATTCCCACCACTGGCAGCTTCAATTCACATTTACAGTTTTGTTTCTTTAGGGTAAAGCTCTCTCCTGGGACTTGGGTATATAAAAATAAGTAAAACATGCTTTTGACCCTAGCGTTCATATTGAGCTCACAAAAAACTCATAAAGTTATGACAAAGCACAATAAATGTTTTATGGTAGTTATATACGAGAACTATGAAAGCAATATTAAGACAGAAGTCAGAGAATGCCTCAGAAAAGGTGATACCTGAGTTGAGAGGAGTTAAGAAGATGGTCTGGAAAAAGGCAACATGAGCAAAGGCTCAGAGGTCTGAAAGGGCCTAGAGATTTGGAGAATAGCCCCAGAAGTCTGGTGTGGAGTTAAACTCTAAGACACTCTGCATTTGACGAGCAAGAGCCTAAGACTACTCCAACGGTGCTCACAAATGACCACCCTATTTGGAATCCAAAAACCTGGGTTTCATAAACAAAAGTAGTCAGCCCACTTAGGACAAGTTCTTTTAAATTTGGGATTCAGAACTCTGTTATGGAAAATCCTAATCACATCAAATCAAGATGTTAGAATACAGAAAATGTTCAGTCTACTTATAAACATTTTAACATGCACAGCATATTTATAAGAAATAACAGTCTTAGAATCTTTTCAATGCCAGGGTATCAAAAGCACTATTGTTAATAATGGTTAACATAGTAAGTAATTAAAAACACATTAGTTTTTTCTTTTCTTTCCATGTTTCCTTGGAGGACAAGGAAAAGGTGAAGGAGATACAGAAACAACTAAAATATGCAACCAGATTCAGAATCCTTGCAACAGTTACTGAGTCTTGTGCAACATACAACTGTGGGGGCAGATAGTTCCTGCTCTAGCACAGTCCTGTGGATCTGCCATTGTAGCACAAAAGCAGACATACAGACAGTATGTAAATGAATGGGAGTGGCCTAATTAGGCCCAGGAGCCTTATTTTAGTAACCCCTGATCTAGAAGTACAGAAGGGCTTTAAAGAATTGATGGCAAATGTACCATGGGAGCCTGTGACAGAGGATTCTAACCTGGTTTTGAGGAAGTGACTTTAAATAAAGACCTTAAGGAGTAAAGTGGAATTAACTAAGTGGAGGAGCTAACTTCTTCGGAGGTGGTTCGAGTGGTGTTGTTTGAGAAGTGTTCCCAGCACAAGGTCCAGAATATGCTGTAGCAGAAACAGTGAGGGCCAGTTTGACTGGAGAGAGGGTTTATAATGAGTTGGAGGTGAGGTCACAAGGATCTTGATAGGATGACTTAAAGATCTTGTGTTCTACATGAAAGGTGCTGGGAAGCCTCTACACGGTTTTAAACCAAGAACTGACTTGGCAATTTACTTGCTAACTCAATAAATTCTTATTTAATGAATGGCTACTATACACCAGGCACATACAAGACAAAATCCCTGCCCCTAGGATATGTGTATTCTGGGCCAGGAGACAAACCACAAACAAATAAAGGTTGCTATAAGTGCTAGGAAGGAAATAAACACCCTGACCCCCGAGAGGGTTAGTTTAAGCTGAGATGTCAAGAATGGGGAGGCTGTGCTATGCAAAGCCAGGGGAAGAGGTTCTTAGAAGAAAAGATGGGCAAGAACTTGGCATATGGTAGGCGATGTCCTAAGGCCAGTGTGACCAAAGAATGGTGAAGGCAGCAGAATGCGAGAGGGAGAAGGAACCTGCTCAAGCCAGGCTGTGAAGCCCACGGAAATGACAGGATCTTACCTGACCTCATCCTGCTAATGTGGAAAATGGACTGGGAGGGGTGCTGGATGGAAGCACAGAAAACTGCAGATACTATTGTGGTAGCTTGGGCAAAAGAAGTGACAGAACTTAATGAAAGACTTAGGGAGAGGGGTTAGTGAGAAAGAACCCAAGATGATTTTCAGAGGTCTGGCTTTGGTAACCATTTGGCTAGGAGTACCACTTAGCAATGTAAGGAAGACCATGTCAGGCAAGATGGGAAACCAAAATTTTCTTTTTCTTATGTCAGGTTTGGGATGTCTAAGAAGCATTCAAATGGAGCTGTTAAATAGGCATTTTGCGTGATTCTTAAACATAGAGAAGAGAAGGCTGGGCTAAAGATTTAAACTTGGGAGTTGCCAACTTTCAGATGGTAATTAAAGCCACAGGACTGGATCACCTGAAGGAAGCATGCTGAAAACTCAGGATTAAACTCTGAAGAAAATTCAACTGTAAAATGTGACTGCACCACTTTCTGATGTTATTAATCCCAGGATGAGTGTAACCTCTTAGGGAATAACAATACCATGCTAATCTGATTTAGTAGCCACCCAAACCAACTAAATAAGCTGTCAGACGTTTCAGACTTGTTCTAGCTGGGGAGACACAAGTCATGCAAAAGGGCTCTAAATTCACAGCTGATGGAGCAATCATACTTTTTTAATCAATATGCAGAAGACTTTAAAATCAGCAATTTTCATATAAACAGTGAACTACAAATGTTAAAATAAGCTTTTTTTCCCTTCTGAATAAAACAAATTCAAAATTCCTTACACTCTCCATGTTCATTAACAGCAGCAGTGTAACAACACTCCGTTGCTACTTCTGATATTACAGTGAATTTCTACGCAAGTATTTTCGGAGAGCTTGAGGCCTCCTCTAACAGAAAAATAAATATCGGTACTAGCAACAAACAAGGGAAATGAACCGCTCCAGCTAGTTCAAGGGAGTCCCTGGAGAGAAAGGCAAAAAACTGGAAGAAAATAAAGTTTTGTCTTAATAGGCCATTCTGATGTGTGTGGTAGGCGTTTGATAGATGTAGCCATCTACAAAAAGTTCTAATTATATCATTCAACAACATGGAAAAAAAGACGGAATCTAGCATCGCCCTCTAGCCTGACGGCCGAGGTGCTGAAAGCTCCGTAAGTTTCACATCCCCGGGACAAATAATTCGATCACCTGATCCTGACTCGGAAGCCCCAGGTCCCTTCCATTCCCAACCCTGTCGTGTGGACCAGTTTCCAGAAGCTGCGAGAGAAGGACGGTATCCCACGAAGCCTGCTGATACAAGCGGCCACTCAATTCATGGGTTCTGGGTGGCACAGGGTTGGAAAAAGCCTTGAGACTCTGAGCAATCACCCCGCTTTCCTCTTCCTTCTCTCTCAGAGCAGGGAAGGCCGGAGGCCCCCCTTCTTCCCGCATACGGCTCCCCAGTGCCTCGTTCCTCACGGGACCAGGCCCTAGGAGCCTGGCTCCCCACTTGACCCATTCGAGCAACACGCTTTCCAGTCCAAACTTTACCTGCCTGAGGCCCGTCGCTTCTCCGGTACGCTAAGCCCCCACCGAGGAAAATGGAGTCGTCGAACCGAGACTGGGAAAGGATAGTACGGACCCACCGCACGGCCCCTCCGCCGCCACCACCACCGCCGCTGCTGCGTCAACGTGCTACGTCACTTCCGGCTCCCTGTCACTGGGAGTGGGCTGACTAGTTCTTGCTCTCTTCTCCCACCCGGTTCTCTGGGCTTCGCTGTTGGGGTGGGTGGGCTGGGCTGGGCTGGGCTGGCCGAAGCCGTTCAGCTGTTACAGGGGCCCGGGAACGGAATGAGCTGAAGGAAGAGGTCGGAAGCAACCAGGCCTAGCCCGTTCCGCAGGCCGCTCTAGCCAATGGAACCATAAAGACCACACTAGCGTTTCTCCCGTGCCTCCTCTCTGTGGTTCCGCCCGCAACTTCCGGTTCCGGGGAGGGGGCCGAGTTTCCCTCGAAGATCAGGGGCTCCCCGCTACAGCCGGGATGGCTGTGGTGTCGCTGCTGTTGTTTGGGGGTTTGTGGAGTGTTGTGGGATCATCCAGTCTGGCTGTCGTTACGTGCGGGTCTGTGGTGAAGCTGCTTAATACGCGCCACAACGTGCGACTGCACTCACACGACGTGCGCTACGGATCAGGTACGACTGTCCGGGCTTTGGTGGGCTGGGAAGGCCGGGTAGGCTTCGGAGGGGGCGGGGCCTAGAGAGACTCTGAGGGGTGTGGTCTGGGAAGGTTAGGGGAGCCTCGGGGAGGTTCCTGAGGTCTGGAGACCACGAGTCCGAGAATTGAGTGGTCCTTAAGCATCTTAATCATAATACTAGTTTCTATCTGGTGAGCTTCGTGCAGGTACGTTATATATTTACTTTTTAAGAGTTACAACATTTCTGCGAGGTAAAGACTTTTATTCTCATTTTGTAGATGAGGAAACAGACTCAAATAAGTCGCATGCTCAAAACTTTGGCAGCTAGTGAATGACAGTGAGGGGAGTTGGATCCAAATCTGTCCGGGTTCAAAGTGTGCTTTCAGTTACTGCAGGCAAGTACTACTCAGTGCTGGAGAGACAGACATGTAGAAAATTACAAGTGCTGTTATTTCTCAAGTTTTCCAAGAGCTCACTCTTTGATTATAACGCTTTGTTCTAGCTCTTTTCCATCTTACACTTGTTCTTCAGCTCTTTTCTTTTGGCCTCTTTTCACTCAAACCTTACTCTTCTAAAGAAAAACTTGTAAAGAAAAAATTGTTCAAAATACAGAAAATACAGTAGTGAGCCAGTGAGCAAGTTACGAGAAAACAAAAACAAACAGGAGAGAATAAAATTCAGCTAGTGAGATGTGAGAGGCATGTAAGATGACGACTAGATTTCTATCTTAGATAACTAATGATGCTGTTAGCTAAGAGAGGAAGGAGTTTTCCTAGATAGAGATTGGTCTGTGGTTCATGATACCCAAAACCTGTCTGACCAGTTAGGCTAGGAGAGGAACTGAATTGTCATTGTTGGTATGTCTTAATAATCCTTAGTGGCCATTCAGTGAATACCTACTATGTGTCAGGCTTTTTATATTTTAACGTGATCTAGTTTCCTGTTTTGGATTCACTAAATCAGAATGTGGGTGGAGAGAGGCCTGCTAATAGGAATATATAGGTTTAAAAAGTTGTTCAGGTGCTCCTGGTGGGTAGCCACATTTGAGAACCAGGTTGTCTGGAGCTCAGAAGAGAGATCTGTGCTGAGCCTTAGATACAGAGTTAAGTACATTATTGTCTGGTTGGTGGTTGAAGATGTGGGGAGAGTAACTGAAATTGCCCAGGATGAACTGTGGTTTGCAATCTGGTATCAATTTGAATCACTTGAAGAACTGGTTGAAGCACTTGTAAATGCTTTTGTCTTGATTTCCAACCAGTATTTAAGAACATATAAGGGCCAGGGTAATCCTAAAATTTAAGAATTGGAGAGGAAGTGGGGGGGTTGAATAGGAAGTGAAAAAGTAGGAGACAGAAAGTGTAGACCATGATTTAGTGAAGCATGCAATGAGGACCAAGAGAACTGTAAGGCAATAACTAGAAGAGGGAGGGTTGGTTTGTCCTTTTTTTTTTTTTTTAAAAAAAAAAGATGTAACAATTATTAAGTTGACTAGAAGAAGCAAGAGAGAGAAACTGATAGTTTAGTTATATACATTCACGCAGGTGACTGTGATACAATGCAGTTGTGTTAAGTGGTAAAAGGGAAGTGTCATCAAAAGGCTGTGGTCAGGCAGGGCCAGGGGACTGAAGGTAGGGGGAATAGGCAAGGGTGACTGAGGAAAGTGGGAAATACGGAGTGCCTTCAAAGAATTGAGTAGTGAATGAGGCCTAGGGGAGAGAATATCCCTGGAGTTTATATGAGTGGCCTCTTTGGGGGAACTTGACAGACAATAAAGCTTTGTGGGAGGCCAGGTGGTAGAGTGGTTAAAAGTGTGAATTCTAGAGTTGGGCCATCTAGATTCAAACCCCGCACTGTCTCTTGTGATTGTGTTATCTTGGGCACATTATTCAGCTTTTTTAACACTCCAGTGTAAAACGGGGGTAATAATAATAATAATAATACCTACCTCAGAGAATAGATGAATATATCAAATAAGAATATTCAAGTGAAAGGCCTGGGTTGGTATCTGACACCTAGTAAGTGCTCGAGCACAGGTTAGCTAGTTAGTAATTGTTATTTGTATATTTCCCCTTTTCTTCAAGCCTGTAGCTACATGTTTAACCTAGTACATTTTAACCTGCAAGATCGCACCATTTGTAAGCAGTATGAACCAAATTTAGATGGCTTAAGAATACTTTTGTAATGTGTTGAATACATCACTTACAGGAATTGGAGAGCTGTAATGGCTTGTTGGATTAAAGTTGACAGCGACAACTGGTCTCGTTTTAATTGTGAAATATGATGAAAACTGTTGATTGTAATATATAGTAAACATTGAATAATGTTTAAAAACATGATTAGGTATCTGATATATAGTAGGGGATATCCAGGCTAGTATATGCAGGTAAACACTGCCTGTGCTTCAGTAGAAACACATATGTTCATTTATTTAGTGCCCTTTGATGCAAATTTTTGGACTATTCTGATATGGTACACTCAAACATAGTTTATCATACAATAACTAGTACTATATAAACACATTTAGTGTTTCTCATACATATTGTAATGTTGTAGAAGAAAAAAGTATGAAGCTTTCCATCTGCCTCCCCCCAAACCCATTTTATCACACAGGGGACGTTACATAGCCATAGGAAAGAGAGTGGTCAGGTTGAGCTCACCCTCTTTTTTTTTTTTGACTGCAGGTAGTGGGCAGCAGTCGGTGACAGGTGTAACCTCTGTGGATGATAGCAATAGTTACTGGAGGATACGGGGGAAGACGGCCACAGTGTGTGAGAGGGGAACCCCCATCAGATGTGGTCAGCCCATACGGCTGACACATGTCAACACTGGCCGAAACCTCCATAGTCACCACTTCACCTCCCCTCTTTCTGGAAACCAGGTAAGATGGCATCCTGTGGGTCACTGTTGCTCATTACTCAATTGAGTTGTTTGATATCTGGGTTCTTAGCCCTTTCTTTTCCAGGTATAGATCTTCTCTTTTGTGCAGACCTGAAAAATTGCCTCTGTCTCAAAAGTGTGAAGGAAATTGTTTCTGGTCAAAATGGAGACTCTACATCTAGATCAAATCAAGAAATGAGGAGGAGGGACTTCCCTAGTGGTGCAGTGGTTAAGAGTCCGCCTGCCAGCGCAGGGGACACAGGTTTGATCCCTGGTCTGGGAAGATTGCCACATGCCTCGGAGCAGCTAAGCTCATGCACCACAACTACTGAGCCCGTGTGCCACAACTACTGAAGCCTGTGCACCTAGAGCCTCTGCTCCACAACAAGAGAAGCGACAGCAATGAGAAGCCTGTGCACGGTAACTAAGAATAGCCCCTGCTCACTGCAACTAGAGAGAGCCCATGTGCAGCAACAAATACCCAACACAGCCAATAGATAAATAAATAAAGTAATTAATTTAAAAAAATGAGGAAAGAGAGAATAGGTATATGTTAGTGTATCATAAGTTATCCTGATAAATATTGCAATAAAGTAATCCAGGACTTCCTAGGTGGCGCAGTGGTAAAGAATCTGCCTGACAATGCAGGGGACACGGGTTCAAGCCCTGCCCTGGGAAGATTCCATGTGCCGCAGAGCAACTGAGCCCATGCGCCACAACTATGAGCCTGTGCTCTAGAGCCCGTGAGCCACAACTATTGAAGCCCATGCGCCTACGGCCCATGCTCCACAACAAGAGAAGCCACTACAATGAGGAGCCTGTGCACCACAAAGAAGAGTAGTCCCCACTTGCAGCAACTAGAGAAAGCCCGTGTGCAGCAACGAAGACCCAACACAGCCAATAAATAAATAAAATAAATAAATAAATAAATAAAAAGAAAGTAATCCAGTGTTTTCTAAACGTGCAATAAAATTATTATTATTATTTTTTTAATGATGCCAACTAACTACATTAGGAAAATAAATTAGATACTGTGTCATTTTTTTTCAGCCTTGAGCTTTTGGAGGATGTGGACCCCTAAATGACTGCTTGCCTCCCACTCCCACTGTATCCATAGTTTTCCCTGTTAACATCTTAACATTAGTATGGTAAATTTGCTACATTTAATAAAGCAGTACTGATACATTGTTATCAATTAAAGTCTATAGTTCATTCAGATTTTCTTAGTTTTTACCTACTGTCCTTTTTCTGCTCCAGGATCACATCCACATTACATTTAGTTGTCTCCTTAGGCTCTTCTTGGCTGTGACAATTTCTCAGATTCTCCTTGTTTTTCTTGACCTTGATAGTTTTGAGGAGTGCTAGTCAGGTATATTATAGGGTGTTCGTCTGTTGGAATTTGTCTTATCTTTTTCTTGTGATTAGACTGGATTTATAAAGGTTTTAGGGAGGAAGACCACAGAGAGAGAGTGCCATTTTTCATCCCATCTATCAGGGGTACGTAGTATCTTATGATTGTTGATGTTGATTATCTAGCTGAAGAAGTGTTTTTCAGGTTTCTCTTGTAAAGTTATTCTTTTCATTTTTCCCCTTTACATACTGTACTCTTTGGAAGGAATTCACTGTGCACAACCCATACTTGAGTGGGAAGTTATGCTCCTCTTCCTTTAGGGTGGAATAGCTATATAATTTATTTGGAATTCTTCTCTATGGGAGATTTGTCTTCTGTGGGAAACCAGGGAGGACGCAGAAGACAGTAACTTGGAAACACCTGCAGAGGGCACATGACGGCTGAGTGACTGTAAACATGTTCTGAAAACAGAACCAATCTCAAAGGAAAACCAACTAAGATAAGGCAGTCACAAAGCCCGATGGTGCCAGCTCTGGGTTGTAGCTTAGCTATACTCCCTAGTAGTGATAATATACGCAAGGCGTTCTGTTTTGGCTCTTTTGAAGTCTCATGCCTTGTGTTTTTCATTATTTTGTTTATAATTTGGTCTTTGCTAGAATGCTTTTGATCTTTCTCAATAAATATGCCATGGGAATCAGAGCTCAGGGCTCTTGACTGACTTGGTCTTGAGTCCCCTGACCCCATGCTTTCCTATACTCTCGTGTGAATTTTCTTAATTCCGCCGTGCCACTCACATTCAGCTTCGTTTGTGTGGAGGTTACCTCCACAGTCTTCTCGCTCTTTCTTTTATCATTTATTTTCATCGGTATGGACTCCTGGATATTTATTTTATACTTTGAGTTATAATCCAATACCACTGTCTTTATTATGTTGCTCACATTGTTCCAACTTTGGCTTTTGGGAGCTCTTTCAGTTGTCTCCTGTATCCATTTGACATGTTCCCATTATTGTGTATGTGTGTGGCTGTGTTTTAACACCTCCTTATTACTTTCTGGCTCTAAAAGATATTCCAGGCTCATCTTGTATATTTCTTGCCCTAGTCCTAGAATCAGCTATTTCCCTAAGGAGTCCTGTTTCCTTTTATTGGAGAAGGGTATTCTTAGAAACCAAGATCTAGGCCTTTCATGAGCTTGTTGCTACTGGGGTCTTGTTTCTTTTAGGCCCTCTCACCTGACAGCAAAGAAATATATGCATGTATGTGTATATACACATATCTATAGGTGTTCATATATGTAACCATCTGTATATTAAGTTAAACATGAGTTCTTACTGATGCCTCCAACTCTAATCCTTTGCCACATAGATCATTTTAGCCTCTTCTCTTTGCTTATTTGTAAATTCCCACTCAAACAGTGAGACACCTGGCTCCCAACACTGTCATCTATTTACTTACTCGTTCAGTTCCAGTATGCAAGTATAATAGTAGAATTGTTAATTATGTGTAGTTTCTTTTGCCTTTAATCTTATAGACTTTATTTCCAAATGACTGATTTTTATCATCTAGAATTTTATAGCTTAGTGTTTAAATTATGTGTCTGGTAGTGATCATTTTGTAATGTATAGAAATACTGAGTCACTGTGTTGTGCACTTGGAACTAACAGTGTTATAGGTCAATTATATACTTCAATTTAAGAAAATTATATATGTCTGGAATAATTATATATGTCTGAAATAATCAGTAACTTTTAAAATTGTGATAGAAACTGAATTTTTGGCCTTATGGGGAATGGTATTAGAATACATTGAAGATAGAATCTGCTATACTTTGCTCAATTAATATTTATTATTTCATTTAATTCTCACAGTTGTTTTGTAAAGTATTATCGTCATCATTTTATAGAGGAGAAAATGAAAGCCCAAAGGAGTTACACAGGAAGGGACAAAGCTGACATTCAAAGTTTCCAGAGCCCATCCACTTTCCAACTTGTGTTTCTTACCAGGTCACTTAATGTCTAGTTGAGGGAATGAGGCAGGAATATTTAAAGTCATATAACAAGAGGTAAAGTATTTCAAGATTATAATAGGAAATATAAGGCAAATAGAGGATTATTTGCAAAGTAAATATTTGGACCATAATCTTACAGCAGGTGATTTCATGTCCTTGGTGTCTTTTTATCTTTTTTCCACAGTTTATTGTATTTATTTTTAAACAATACTGGAAAGCCTCTTATTTTTCACTTTTGGATAATCTTAGTTTTCTTCCCATTGCCTCCCTCCCCTTTTCAAGCCTATGTGTCAGCCATACTAATGTTGCTACCTATCTATGTTTTCCAGGAAGTGAGTGCTTTTGGTGAGGAAGGTGAAGGTGATTATCTGGATGACTGGACAGTGCTCTGTAATGGGCCCTACTGGGTGAGGGATGGTGAGGTGCGGTTCAAGCATTCTTCCACGGAGGTTCTGCTGTCTGTCACAGGAGAACAATATGGTAGACCCATCAGTGGGCAAAAAGAGGTGCATGGCATGGCCCAGGCGAGCCAGAACAACTACTGGAAAGCCATGGAAGGCATCTTTATGAAGCCCAGTGAGTTGTTGAAGGCAGAAGGCCACCACACAGAGCTGTGAGTCTGGAGGCTGTGAGCTACTGTCACCACGCAGTGTTCATAGACATCTGTTGCTCCTTCACCCTTTGGATCCCTGCCACAGGTGACCATGTCATCACTGAGATGAAGATGCATGACAGGAAACAGTGGCCGTGTTTGGAAGCTTCAGCCCTTCACACTTGAATTGGTTGTTCTCCCAGACTTGGGTCAGTTATTTTTGGGTACAAGACTTGGTGAAGGAGCAGATGCTTTTTATTCATGTTAATAAAACATAAACTGAGGGAGGTACCCCTCCTAGCTGGGAAATATTTATTCCTCAGAATCTTGGCATCATGGGTTATTAATGTGTGTGACTTTTCTCCTACTTTCTTTCTCCAGAATGATAAAAAAAAAAAAATTTCATTGTTAGTCACTATGTTGTCATTTATTAGGCACGCCATTTCATGATCTGATTAATCCTTGAGTCCTAAGAGTCATTGCTATCACTCTTGAGAGGATGGGAACCTTTGGTGTGGGCTCTTTTGAGAGCCTTACTTGCATCCCACTTTTTCTGTCTTTACTTTCACTTCTCCCACAGCACCTCATCTTTATTAGATTTTTGACTAATTATGGCTCAAGACCCTTAATAAATAGCCAATGAAATGTTTTACTTTGGATATTACTGCACTTGAGAAAAAGGGTAGGGTAGAAAGAACCAACATTTATTTACTGTTCGCTAAATACTAGGCACCATATTTATAGGTCTTACCTCATTTAACCTTCACAGATGTTACTGGGTAAAACTACAGTTTTACCAATGCAGAATAGAAAAGTTGAGTAACTGCCTGAATTCTTAAAACTAGTAAATAATTTGAAGATAGGAATCCATCTTTTTACTGCAGAACAACTGTATTTAGCTCTTGGGAGATAACTATGCTTTTTGGGAAAATGTAGATATCTTTCTCTGAAGAGGGGGTTATAAAACTTTTGTCCTTTGCTCACCTCACTTCTTCCTTTCCTCTGCTTGGCAGTTCCAGGAAGTTTGCTCCTCTGTCCTTCAAGGATGGTAGTGGTGAACAGAAGTGTCTGCCATCTGCTGGAATTTCAGTGACTAGCAGGCCTTTTTATTTTTAGAAACTGCTGGAATTTTTCCCTTACTTGCTTTAAGGAGTTAATGTTGGACATTTGGGGATACCAGGTCTGTGACGGAGGGGGCCCATATCATTAAAAGACTTGATATCTATTACAAGGGCTTGTCTCAGTAAACTGAGGCCAGGAACTAATTGAGCTCCATCCTTGCCCTCTCCCATCTTTTTCTACTTCAGTTGCATTGCTCCCTTGAGATCTTTCCAGAAAGAAGTAGTCAAATGATAAAAAACATTTCATGGTATTGAGCTAGTTGAGAGGGTGGTAACAGTCTGGGGAGAAAGGAAGTGATAGAAACAGCTGAGTAAAGGGATCAGCTTGCACAACATGAATGAGAGTAGGGAGTTGTGTTGCAAGTACCCCTCAGCTTGGTCAGAGTTTTTACTCAGTTATTGGGCCTTCCCTGAAGGTTCACAGACAGACCATCCCTTGAGGCTGCAGATTAGAAGGCAGATGGTGGAACTATAGCGTTTGAGAGTATGAACTTCAAAAATACAGTGGTGGAGCCCTTGGAGAGATGTGAAATGACCCATAAGAGGACTAGATGAGGAAGGAAACCAGTTGGGAGGGGTAAAAGCAACTTTGGGTAACCTAGGTGAAAGCTGAAATGGTGCTTTATCTGAAGGAGTGAAAAAACAGTCTCCAAGAGAAATCCTGAAGGATGTTTACGGTGGTAAGGATGTCAGAGCAAAGGGATATGAAGTACTTATTTTGAAATTATGTCAGAGAATTTCTTTAGCTTGTACTGTATTAACATCACTGTACTAGAGTTGGAAGGAATCTTTGTCCAATGCCTTCATTTCACAGAGCAGGAAACAGGCAAAATAAAGTTGACCCCGAACACTCTATTTCATATACTTATGTTTGCTTCCCAGATAAACTGTTGCTGAAGAGCAAGAACAATACTCTCTACTTCTGTAATATCCCCCCGCCCAGTGCCTAGATTGTGCTATTCACAGTAGAAACTGGAAACAGCAATGAAGGATCCAGAATGGTGCAACTCATTCGTTTGTGGATGGAATGAGGTGGAATTTTGAGGCCTTTTAATACCTCCTGGTTTCCTCCTTAGTGATGTTCAGACAAGACTCTTGAATAAGACAGGGAAACTATTTCGTTTAAACCCGGGGTATAACTTCCGCAGTAGCCTCAGTCCGAGCCCTAGGTGGCCAAGCGGACTCTATAACTACTCCGGGAGACTGCTTTGAAAGTGGAACTCTGCGCGGCCGAAACGATCCAGCCATATCCACTGCCAGCCAGGAAGCGGGCACAGGCCCAGGTCCCCAGCAAACCCCCGGCTCCGCTTTTCCGGGTCCCGAAGGGTGCGCCCGGGGGCGGGGCCTGCGTGTCAGTCGGCTTGAGAGCAGCTCCACCGCGCTCTCCTTCCGGAGCCACGCCTTCACTTCGCGAAAGCAGCCGGTCGGCCCCGCTAGATCGCGGGCGCCGGGCGGGGCGGGACAGGGAGACAGCTGGCTGGCTGGCGCGCTGCGGGGGGCGGGGCGCACGCGCGCCAACGCTTCCTCGCCCAGAGCTGTCCCTGCGCCTGCTGCTGGTCGGCCCGCGGCGGCGCAGCTCGAAGCCGGCGGGGCGGGAGGGGCGCCCCGGCAGGGCGGGGGCCGGAGCCAGGCCGGGCCGGGGCCGGAATGCCCCTGTTCTTCTCCGCGCTGTTGGCCTTGCTGTTGGTTGCGCTCAGCGCCCTCTTCTTAGGCCGGTGAGGGGATCCCGGCTACGGCGGGTGTTGCGGGGGGTGGCTGGGAAGGGAAGGAAGAGAGACTGAGGAGGGGGCGCGCGCTGGAAAGAGGCGCGCGGAGGGGGGAGGGGGCTGGGGAGGAGGTGCGCGGGCGGCGGAGGGGGAGGGGCCGAAGAGGGGGCGCGCGGCGAGGGGAGGGGTCGAGCGGGGGCGTGCGCCCGGAGCTGGTGCGGAGGAACCGTGAGCGGGGGGGAGACTGAGCAAGCGGGAGAGGCCTGAGGAGATGCTGAGATTGGGAGGCGGATAGGGGTGTGAGTGAGGAGGGGGCCCGGCTGGGTGGTTTTTCTTTCTTCATCTATATGCCCCTGAACGTCCCCTTCCCCGAGCGCGAAGGGCACCTGCAGCCTCGCCCTGGGGAGCCGGAACAGGTCTGGCTGCCTAGGGAGAGCGTCATTTGAGCCGACCGGGTGTCACCCCACCCGGCCTTTTCGCAGACACCTGTCTGGAGGGTGGAGGAGGAGACCTTTTGGGGGGTTATGTGATGGCACATCTGGCATGGATGCTTGTACTTCGACTCCTGTTGGGGCCTCTTCTCTCTACCTCTGGGGTTCTTAAGGATTTGAGAAATTGCTGTCTTTGTCTCCAACTTAAAAGGTGGAGTTTAGTTCGTCTGATTTCATCTGGGTGGAGGGGACACTCTGGGGCTAGGGTCCTGATCAGCGTGGCTGAATATATATGACAGAGTGGTGTTTTGGGAGACAGGAGTGTTGCTCAGAAAATCAGCCTCCAGTTCGTGACCCTTTGCAAGGTCTTCTAGGACCCACAGGGGGTAAGGGAGGCAATAATTAGGAGAGAGTCCTATGAATTCACAAGGATTTTTCTGCAGGTGGCTTGTGGTCCGGTTGGCCACCAAGTGGTGTCAGCGGAAGCTGCAGGCGGAACTAAAGATTGGCTCCTTGTTTTGGATTCAGAATGTCAGTCTTAAGTTTCAGCAGCACCAGCAAACCGTGGTGAGTCCTGGGAAACTCCCTGGGAATATATGTGGGGTTAATCCAGCTAAATTTCAACTTTTAATTTCCTTTTTTAAAAAATTCGGATGGCTTTTCTAGTTAACTAGGCCTTGCCACCCCTTTGCCAAGATGACTTAAGAGCTAATTTGGGAACACTGGAATTGATGCAAATTCTTTTAAAAATGCTTTCAAGGCACAGGGTGTACAGGGCATGTAAGAAAGATACAGAAGCAAAGTGCAGAACAAAGATAACAGAAAGTAGAAGAGCTTACTGTTCTAATATAAGAGGGGAAACAAGGTAACATATCCATAAAAGAGAGATACGAAACAAGTTCAACCAATGTCCTTTAGAGGAACAGGATATAGTGCTGAGGAGAGAAGCTGGTGAAAATGGGATGGAGAATATTTAGTAGAAGGGCTATAACACTTGCTCTTCTTTTAGACTCTTTTCAGTCTTGTCAAGCTGCTCTTGGCTTACCTAGCAGCTAGTGTATAAAGCTTCCTCCCAAACTGTTTTAGGAAATTGATAGCCTGTGGATTTCCAGCAAACTCCTTAGCCATGATCTGCCGTGAGTACCCTATCACCTCACTCTCCTCTTGGGGAATGTTTTGGGATTGTGGTTTGTAGAATGAGATTCTTTTACAGCCCATGGAGGGAAGTGGGTTCTTGCTGATGTCTCTGTGTTAGCCTGGAAGCTGCTGTTTTGTGAGATAGATATTAATAACTACTATGAGACTTCCATGATTTGAGCTACATTTTTAGGGAGGATGGGAAGGTGAATGTGAGGGAGGGGAAGAGACTTCTATGGAAAGGATGGACCAGATGGCAGTGAGATTTCTTTTCTGAGTAGACACTATGTGGCCTTGTGCTTTGGAGAAGTGCGTATCAGAACGGACCTGCAGAAGGTATCTGGCCTGTTTGCCCCATTCTCCCAGAGTACTGGAGTGCACCAAAAGGAGCTGTCCTTTAGCCCATCCTTATTGAAGATCTTCTGCCAGGTGAGACTACTTTCCCACTTTGCTAGACTGAAGTAGGAATGGCTGGCTTTGGAATCATGGGTGGATTTTTCTACTGTATTTGAGGCATAATACCAAGAGCTTCCTCTTATTTTTTTTCCACTGGAAAGGAAGGACATTGCCTTGATGTTAATTATCATTCATCCTTGCATCTTTCTTCCAGCTATTCTCCATTCATGTAGATTCTATAAACATCATGGTTCTCAAGGTGGCTACTTCTGAATCCTTGTGGCATATTCAGATCAGAGATAGCAGTTTTCTTTTGGATAGTGATGGGAAGAGGTAAGCACTGGGTTGAAGAAGATTTGGTAGTCCCATTCTTGCCTTATGGTTTTTTAAGGGTGGGTGTATGTCAGGGGTTTCTTATCAAGGTGTCAGGTTCTCATTCTGTGTAATTTGAGGAGAGAATAAGATTAGGCACTTTTGTTCGCCTTGTGGCTTCCAAACAAAGCTTGACTAAAGGTAGATGGTGAGGAAAGGGGACAAGTGCTCTTAATTTTTTTTCCTTTCCCAGGCTGAAATGTGAGGTGAGCCTAAGTCAGATCAACAGCAAGGTTCTAAAGAGCGGCCAGTTGGTGAGTATGCCATGGTCATACAGATGCCTTGTTTTCTTCTGGGCATAAGATATGAAGGAGTTTAGAGCTTACATCCTAGATTCTGTGTGCTATGCGGTTCAAAGATTTCAAGGATGTGTTTCAGATCACAGCATTTTGACCCCAAATTCTCTACACATTCACACCTTGGAGGGATATCTTCCCTGTAGGAGGACACCTGTCTAGCAGAGCTCTCACTTGCCCTAAAGCTCTGTCTAGAGGTGGGCATCAGCAGCCGGCAGCTGAAGGTGATCACTGTGGATGTGTGGACACTCCATGCTGAACTGCACGAGGGCCTCTTCCATAGTCAGCTGCTGCGCCAGGGCCCAGACCTGGCGTCCAAGCCTGTTCCCTGTTCAGGTAAAGCCCCAGTCAGTGAGCTTCTTAGCTTCTCTCTTCTTGGGTTATTTTGGAAGTAGAAAAGAATAATGATCTCACCACTTGTTTAGGTGTGATTTGTTAGTTGCCATGGCCTTTGACCCTGGCCTTTGAGGATAGCTAAAGGAAATAGGGCATTTGCTTGTGGTGAGTTAAAGAACTAACATTTAGTGGGTAATTGTCACGAATTAGACCTGTATTATGTGTCTTGTGTATGTTCCCCTACTAAATCCTCAGCATTTTACGAATGAGGAAACTGAAGCCTAGGAATATTACGTGGGTGAATTGACTGAGATTACCTAGCTAGTCAGCAGTAAAAATGGGATTTAAATTATTTGGCCGAAAAGTCCTTATTCTTTTTATTATAACAAGCTGATTTCCATATTATTTTTTAGACTCTGGGGAAGGAAGTACAGCAGGTGCCTGGATCTCTGGGATCTTTGCCTTGTACGCTAAGATTGGGCATTTGCTTAGCCTACTTTATGTGGGAGAATTTGGCCAAAGAGGGCATGGCATGTTGGGAGACTTAAGAGTGTTAAGGATTGATGGTTCTTGTATTATTCATTCATGTTTTCAGAGGTGACGGAGAACTTGGCTGAGCCAACTCTGCCTGGCCTATACCTCCTTCAGCAGCTGCCAGACCAGGTCAAGGTGAAAATGGAGATCACAAGTGTGGTGCTGTCCATGAATAGTCAAAAGAGGTGAGATCTCTCCTGACACAGAAGTGCAGAGAGTTGTAGTGGAGCTACGTGCTGGCATCTCCATAACCAGCGTAGTAGCTGCGCTGAGCTTGTCTGAGGGGAGAAGAGGGTTAAGAGTAGCATCCCACACACTTCTAAGCCAGAGTCTGTCTCTGTTCCAGACACCTGAATTGGACACTGAAGCTGCTGCATTTCCTGTACCACCGAGATGAGGATCAGCTGCCCCTTCGAAGCTTCACAGCAAACTCTGATATGGCACAGATGAGCACTGAACTCATTTTGAAAGGTTCATGGCTGGGGATACTGGTACTGAGAGAGACCAGGAGGACCAGACATACTCTTCCCCAATGCCCCACTTGGTCTTCTTAATTTAATATCAGTGAAACCGAGGAAGGGGAGGTGGGAACACGCTGAGAGAAAATAGCCCCAGCTAATGAGTGTTGGCGACATTCTGTTCATCTCCTTGCCTGCTTCTGACCTTCTCTTAGTCTCACCTCTTGCACTGCCAGTGTTCTCCTCTGATCTGCCCTTTGCCCTTACCAGATGGGTTGCTGCTGTCCCAGAGCCGCCAGCGCATTGTCTGCCTCAACTCCCTCAAGGCTAGTGTGCAGGTGTGTTGGCCAAGAATCATGCCTTTTTCTTCTCTCTCATGCGTTGTTGCATCATGAGGTAATGAAATAAAACCCAAGCCCACAATTTTGGTGTACTCATCTCCAGGTGACCACCATTGACCTCTCAGCCTCCCTGGTTCTGAACACGTGTATTATTCATTACCGGCACCAGGAATTCTCTCACTGGCTGCACATGCTGGCATTGGAGACCCAAGAATCTAGTTCATCTGTTCTTAAGCCATGGAAAACAAGGTAAGTGTAGTCTTTTTCAGTCACCATCTTATCAGGCGGATCCTTGGATTTTTTTTGTTTAAAGTGACATCTTGTCTTAAATATATATTTGATTGTTTGATTTTTTAAAAAAATGAGTTTCAGTAGCCCAGATCCAGTAACAAACCTATTTTATATATCTTCCCCATCAGACTAGACTCTGGTGGTAGAATTATGTCCTCTTTGTTTTTATTTTCTCAGTGCCCAGCACAGTTCCTTATTATACAAAATGAACACTTGTTGAACTGAACTTAAAGGATTAATAGTATCTCATCTGCCTTAGATTATAAAGTGACAGGTCTTGTCAGCAGTGCCACGTCTCTCTCTCTCTGTAGTATTTGCAGTGTGTCACATAGAGAACTTAAGATCGGTGGTTTGGAAGTGGTGCTTTTGGTTGTATTAAGTTGAATCATGAGATATGCTGATGTTCACCATATTTGATCTATGAAAATGGCAGTTTCATCTGGTTCAACCTAATAAGTCTCTGCGGATTATCACTGGGGGTAGGAGTGAACCGATGAGTTAAATCTTTTTTTTTCCTAGTTGCATCCTATCCTAAGATTCACAACACAACTCCTCCTGTCTTTTGAGAGCTTCAGGAATCTGTTCCATAATAGGAAGTTGCAATTCTTTCCTTCTCAAGCAATGATGTCTTGTCTCTATGCAGAACCTTCCCTCAAATCCTGGCTCCTATCATCTTTAGCACCTCCATCTCCAATGTCAATGTCTCCATTCAGCTTGGAGATACACCACCCTTTGCCTTGGGATTCAATTCCATCTCTCTGGGTAAGGCTCCGCAATGGAAAAGGAACAAGAATCTGTTCGTTATTGGAGCTGGGCCCAATTGATGTCTACTGTGGCTCCAAGGAACTCCTCTTTCCCACCTTCTTTGTTCAGATTACCAACACCTGAGACCACAGAGTATCCATCAGCGGGGCGTCCTAACTGTGGACCACCTCTGCTGGCGGGTGGGCAGTGACTCCCACATTCAGCGGGCACCCCACCCACCCAATATGCATGTTTGGGGTGAGGCGCTTGTCCTGGACTCCTTCACATTACAGGTAGGCGGGGACGTTGGTAAATAGCCTGTGTAGTTTCCTCATCCTGCCATGTTTTAGAGCACTGAGCATCTGTGTTTGGCAGTAGGTGATGCATCAGTGCATTACAGAACTGTGTGTTGGCATGCTTCTGATGGAGTCCCTCTGCTGCTTTTCTAGGGTAGCTATAACCAGCCTCTGGGCCTGTCCAGCACTCAGTCAGATACCCTCTTTCTTGACTGTACTATCCGAGGACTGCAGGTAGAAGCATCAGATACCTGTGCTCAGTGTCTTTCTCGGATCTTGTCCTTGATGGGCCCACAATCTGGGAAGTCCGCTGTCTCTAGGGAATCTTCATTTGGGGAATCCGTGTCGTTACTGTGGAAGGTGGACTTGAAGGTGGAGGACATGAACTTGTTCACCCTTTCCGCCCTGGTTGGTAAGTGGGACAGGAAGTCTATACTGAAGTGGGTAGTTTGTAACCTAAACAGATTATGCTGTTCCTTCTCACTTAATAAAGCCAATTATTTGAAAATTTTCTGAATTAGAGGCATGAAATGTTGGAAGGTTTTGCATAACTGTTGGGCTTCTTAATATTTCTTAAGCGCTTTCAAATAGCAAGAGGTATAAGAAAAAGACAGCTTTGATATCTGATCAAGAGAGTGAGATGCAGTTAGTGTTTTATTTCTTTGTGTATTTAGTTCTAGAGAGTAACTGATATACCTCTGGAGAATTGGTAGGAGTTTGGAAACTACTTTGGCCCTGGCAGATCTAGTTAGGTTAAAATAGGAAGGGGAAAACTTCCCTAAAACATGAGAAATGAGGTTAGGAAGGTGTGGGGAATAAATGTAGTTAGAGTGAAGGGAATAAGGAAGTAGAGAGAGTGAGGGCTAAAGTTGCCATTTGAGAGCTGAGAACCAAGCCTGACATGGTTTCTGGATGTTAGGTGCTTCAGAGATCCGACTGGACACACTGACTGTCCTGGGAAGTGCTGAAACCTCCACGGTGGGTATTCAAGGACTTGTACTTGCGCTGGTGAAGTCGGTCACAGAGAAGATGCAACCTTGTTGTAAGGCTCCTGACATCCCCACTCCGGTGCTCAGCCTCTCCATGCTCTCCATCACCTATCACAGCAGCATCCGCTCTCTAGAGGTAATGCTTCTATGGGGAGGTGGAGTCAGGTTGGTTTTTCCCTAGGCTTAGAGCATTTTCTAGTCCTGAGTCATGTTGTGAAACTCACCTATGAGAAGTATAACATCTAGTGGTGGTTCTTTTTTTCCTGGCTTATTCTGTACATTTTTAACTCTTAATATGGAACTTAAAATGTATATAAAACTAGTGAGAATATATGAACTTTCATGCATCCGTACCCAGCCTCATTAACTACCAACTTATGACCACCCTCATTTAGCTACACTGTGAGCAGTTGCCCCTACCTTCTGCTCTAGGATTATTTTGAAGCAGATTCCAGACATATAATTTCAGCTGTAAAGATTTCAGTGCATATGTCTGAAAAATACAGGGCTTTTAGAGGTCATGATCTGGTATCATTTTACTGAAGCGTTCAGCTCATCAAAAGACTGGAAGAGATCTGAAGATGGAGGCACTGGAAAGTTTTGAGAGGCTTCCCAGTATCTTTTCCTCGGATTGTCAGATGGGCATGGGGGAAGAATGGGATATTTTCCTGTTCATCAGACTTCAACTTCCTTTGGAAACCGAAAAGTTTCCTTTTCAGAGATTGGAACTCAAAGGAATTTTTTTGTCTTGGAATATAAATTTTCTCTGTCTGCTTAACTATTGAGAATTGACTTTGCTTTTCAAGCTGACAAGGTCTCTACTCCCTTCTTTGAGGCATACTTTCCCACAGGTCAATTGCTGTGTTAACTTGTGTGACCAGTACTTTTTATACTTTTTAAGAATTAAGTCAAAAAAAAAGAAGAATTAAGTCAAGGTGCAATCAATGCATGAAACATTTTCCAATTGATTGTTGCAATGGTTATTATACAGAGTGTGGTTGTTATAGAAAGATAACTCATGAGCAGAAACATACAGCCAAACAACTTATTGAGTACATGTGTATATACTGGATGTACTGTGGTAGATAACCAGAGAATTAAAATACATGGCCTCTCCTCTCAGACAATTTAGAATTCAGTTGAGGAGGACTTTAAAAGTGTAAGTGCTTACAAGTATAAGTTAAGAACTGTTAAAATATTAGTGTGCAGAGTAGCAAAGCAAGGGGGTAATTAATGTCATTACTCAGGAAAGACTTCTGAGTGGAGATGGTTCTTGAGCCAGGTGTGCAAGTATAATAGTTCCTGCATCTCTCGTGTTCTGGGACATTGTCATTGATATATCCTTTTCTCTTGCTCTCTAAAGGTTCAGTGTGGTGCAGGGCTGACCCTACTCTGGAGCCCCCCAGATCACATGTACCTGTACCAGCACATCCTGGCCACCCTGCAGTGCCGAGACCTACTAAGAGCCACTCTGTTTCCTGAGACTGTTCTACTTGTTGCACTAGAGACTCCAGAGACCGACTATGAGCCAGAAGGCTGTCCCGCCGAGTCCTCTCCCCCAAAGCGGCTGCTAAACCTGACGCTAGAGGTGAGCACAGCCAAGCTGACAGCTTTTGTAGCTGAGGACAAGTTCATTACCCTGGCTGCAGAGAGTGTGTCTCTGAGCCGGCACGGGGGTTCACTGCAGGCTTACTGCCCAGAGCTGGCTGCTGGCTTCGATGGCAATAGCATCTTCAACTTCAAGGAAGTGGAGGTGCAGCTGCTGCCTGAGCTGGAGGAGATGATCCTCCACCGGAACCCCTTCCCTGTGCTGCAGACCCTCCGAAACCGTGTTTGGCTCTTTTCCCTGGGTTCAGTCTCAGTGGAGTTTCCTTATCAGTATGATTTCTCTCGAACTCTGGATGAGGCTGTGGGAGTTCAGAAATGGCTGAAGGGATTGCATGGAGGAGCTCCTTCTCAGGCTTCTCCTAGCTCTGCCCCCCTCCCACCTGATCTACTCTTGAAGGTTCAGCACTTCTCATGGGTTTTCCTGGATGACATTTTTGAGGTGAAACTTCGTGATAACTATGAACTGATGAAAGATGAAAGTAAGGAGAGTGCCAAAAGGTTGCAGTTGCTGGATGCCAAAGTGGCTGCTCTTCGGAAGCAGCATGGGGAGTTATTGCCTGCCCGCAAAATTGAGGAGCTCTATGCCTCTTTGGAACATAAAAACATCGAAATCTACATCCAGCGCTCCCGTCGTCTCTATGGCAACACACCCATGCGCCGGGCACTGCTCACTTGGAGCCTGGCAGGGCTAGAACTGGTGGCTCTGGCAGATGCCTCCTTCCACGGGCCTGAGCGTGTGGTAGAACAGGTTCGAGAGCTTGATCCAGGCAGCCCTTTTCCTGCTGAGGGAGTAGATCTTGTCATTCAGTGGTGTCGTATGCTCAAGTGCAGTGTCAAGACATTTCTGGGTAAGGAGTACTTCCTTATTTGTAGAGCTTAGTGTTTGCCTTGGAACTCCAGGGAGCTCTTTGAGAGATTACAGAGGAGCTCAGTTATATTGGGAAATGTGGCTGTTTTTCGGTGGGTGGAGTGGGATGGGTGGACTCCTCTTCCCTTTCTTTGTTCCTGAATTTCACCCTGAAACTGCTTGGCTAAACACAAGGGTACAACTAATACAGTCATCTTCAGGGTTACTGTGGCTCTTGGATCTCAGTGTTATTCCCCTCACTGCTCAGGGTCTCCATGCCCTTTTTCAGCCTTGCTGCCAACTGCCAGTTGACCTTGTGAAATAGCAATAGGTGGGTAAAAATAGTGGCAGGGGAAAAAAGTGCCTGAGAGTGCTAAGACAATTTCCTGAGTGGCCGGTGTGTATGCTCCCTATAATAACAGTTCGGATAAGAGACTATCCCCGCTACTTGTTTGAGATCCGTGACTGGCGGCTGATGGGTCGACTTGTGGGCACCGAGCAGAGCGGTCAGCCTTGCTCTCGTCGGCGTCAAATCCTACACTTGGGGCTTCCATGGGGTAACGTGGCAGTAGAGAGAAACATGCCCCCACTCAAGTTTTATCACGACTTTCACTGTGAGTAGAGGAGGGCAAGTAATTTGACTGAGATGTTGGTGATGGCTGGGGTGGGATCTGAGCTGAGGCCTTTCTGGAGTGAAGGCAGAAGAGAGGGATGAAGTTGTGTAACAGGCTGTGCCCTTTGTTTCTCTACCCCAGCGGAAATCTTCCAGTACACAGTGGTATGGGGCCCGTGCTGGGACCCAGCCTGGACACTAATTGGCCAATCCGTGGACCTCTTGACCAAGCCCTCAGCTGACCCCAGCCCACCCTTGCCCTGGTGGGACAAGAGCCGTCTTCTGTTCCATGGGGACTGGCACATGGACATTGAACAGGCAAACCTGCACCAGCTGGCTACTGAGGTGAGGGGTCCAGAGGAGCTGTTTTTTTATTAGGATGGTGTGGCTGGGGCTTGTACAGCACATGGGGGAAGAGAGAAAGGTACTGATTTGGGAGGTAAAGGTGATACTCTTATTCATATTCTCACCAAGTTCTTGGGGGTGGTTACAGGATCCATACAACACAACTGAAAATATGCACTGGGAGTGGAACCACCTGTCTTTTCATTGGAAACCTGGTCAGTTTGTGTTCAAGGGTGACTTGGATGTCAACGTGAGAACGGCCTCTAAGTGAGTGGAGTGATAGATGGGGCCTAAACAGGGTGTGGGACTCAGGGTGGGGGGAGAGGGGAAGAGCCGAGGGGCTGCAAGTGACCAGAGCACTAAGGGCCAGGGCTCTGTTGTGAGCCAGGTATGATGACTGCTGCTTCCTTCACCTGCCTGACCTCTGCATGACACTGGACCTGCAGTGGCTATGCCATGGGAACCCCCATGATCACCACAGTGTCACTCTGCGGGCCCCAGAGTTCCTGCCTGAGGTACCCTTGGGCCAGCTCCATGACTCCTACCGGGCCTTTCGCTCTGAGAACCTCAATCTCTCCATCGAGATGGATTTGACTCGGCACAGTGGAAGTGAGGCTTGGATCTGGGGCAACGGGGAGGAAGGGCTTGGGAGGATGAACTTAGACACTGAGGACTTCAGCTTGACCCTCTGTAGAGGGGATAGGAAAAGAGCAAGGGAGGGTTTGGGTTAGAATCTTTTTTTGGAAGAGGGCTGGTGAAAGTAGAGCGCTTGGGTCTTTGAAAGGAGAGGGTGTTGCGAGTATTGTGTATAAGGCTTGGGTGCTGTTTGGGTTTTTAAACCTCTAAAATCTGAAGCTAGGAAAGGATTTAGCTTCATCTCTTGTGTTTTAACCACAACTAGGAAATGTTTCCTTTGCAGCAATATCCCAACCCCGAATTCTGCTGTACAGTAGCACCCTGCGCTGGATGCAGAACTTCTGGGCAACTTGGACAAGTGTCACAAGGCCTATTTGTAGGGGAAAACTCTTCAATAACCTGAAACCCAGCAAGAAGAAACTCGGCCAGCACTACAAGCAGCTTTCCTATACTGCACTCTTTCCCCAGCTGCAGGTCAGCTTTGACAGCACTGCTGACATCTGCAATTCTCTTCCCCTTCTCTAGCTTTCTTGTTTTCTCTCATTGGGTCTCTGAACCATCTCTCTGATGCCATCCTTTGTTCAGTGTTATGCTCTCGTTGCCAGGTGCATTATTGGGCCTCGTTCGCCCAGCAGCGTGGCATCCAAATTGAGTGCAGTCAGGGCCACGTCTTCACTCGGGGAACTCAGCGGCTTATACCTCAAGGTAAGCTCAAAGGCTCCCATCATTTCTCCTTGCCAGTTCCTTGTCCTGTTTCTCTTTCTCAATTCCCTTCCTTTCCGTACTGGTTTGCATGGGCTCTGTCTGCCTCCTTTTCTCAGCGGGCACAGTGATGCGGCGCCTCATCTCTGACTGGAGTGTGACCCAGATGGTTAGTGACTTAAGTCAGGTGACTGTTTACCTGATGGCCTCGCCTGCTGAAGAGAATGCTGACCACTGCCTTGATCCCTTGGTAACAAAGACCCACCTACTGAGCCTGTCCTCCCTTACCTACCAACGGCACAGCAATCGCACGGCTGAGGAGGTACCACCTGACACGTTCTCCTTACTACCTTATTTGTATCAGTAGGTGTCTTAGTCTGCTTAAGCTTCCATAACAAAATACCATAAACTGAGTGGCTTAAACAACAGAAATTTCTCACATTTCTGGAGGCTGGGCAGTCCAAAATCAGGTGCCAGCATGGTCAGGTTCTGGTGAGGGCTCTCTTCCCGGCTTGCAGATGGCTGCCTTCTCACTGTGACCTCACCTGGCAGGAAAAGAAGGAAGCTCTCTGATGTCTCTTCTTATGTTGACACTAATCCTATCATGAGGGCCCCACACTCATGACCTCGTCTGAACCTAATTACCTCCTGAAGGCCCCGTCTCCAGATAACATCACATTGGGGCTTCTGGCCTCAGCATATGAATTTGGTGTGGGGACACAATTCAGTCCACAGCAGTAGGTTTTAGGCTAATTCCCTGGTAATGTTCCTAACTATATTCTAATCATATATGTTGTTACTTTATGATGCACTCACTAGTATCAGCATCCCTCTTTTTGAGAACTCTTTTTTTCCCTCTCCTTACTGAGTCTCTTGCTCTTCAGGAAAGAGAGTAAAACTTTTTTTTCTAGTGCCTTATTTGTTGGTTTCCCCCACCCCAAGTAAGGAAGGATTTTAATTGAAATTCTCTGAGTCATTTAAAATACAATGGATATAGTCAGAGTGTAATCTGGTGCACACACTGAGACTACTTAGTTTTTCTTTGTCGAGGGTCATCCTGTATTCCTCAGAACAGGTCTGTTATTCAACAAACATGTTTTTTATGTATGCATTTGTGGTCCAGGAAAAATGTTGGGAATTTCCATGCTACTCTGAGGTTCTTTTCCTGTTTCCTAGGAGCTCTCTACTCGAGTTGGGGATCCTGCCTTTCACACACATCAGCTGCACTTGGTAGATTTACGGGCTTCCTGGACAACCACCAATCGGGACATTGCCTTTGGTTTATATGATGGCTACAAAAAGGCAGCTGTACTCAAACGTAATCTCTCTACTGAGGCCCTGAAGGGGTTAAAGATTGATCCCCAGATGCCAGCCAAAAAGCCAAAGCAGAGTGTCCCGACCAGTGTCCCAGCCCCACCTCCTGTCAACACTCCCAGCTTTAGTGGACAGCCTGATAAGGGGTCTTCAGGAGGTAAGCTGGGGGAGATGAGACTCCATAGGGTTAGGTTTAGAATATGCACATAAGCTTGGACAGGAGTTTGAGAAGGACTAAATTATGGCTTGTTCTATCTGTGTGTAAAGAGGAAACTATTGTTTTTCTGTATTAGGCCACCGAAGTCTTACATAGCAGTGATGGAGAACACTAAATGGTCTGGTCCATGGGACTTCCCTGGTTGTCCAGTGGTTAAGACTCTGTGCTTTCACTGCAGGGCGCACAGGTTCAGTCCCTGGTTGGGGAACTAAGATCCTGCATGCCTTGCTGCATGGGCGGGGAAGTGAAAAAAAAGGGTCTGGTCCTTTGGCCAGGAGAAGAGAATCAGGAAGGAGTGATGACTTAGAATGACTAAGGGAAAGAAACAAAGGATTAGAGAATTTGTTCAGTCAATAAATATTTATTGAGTACTTAATAGGCACAAAGCACTGTGCTGGGTTTAGTGAGAGATATAGAATATGTGATATTTCTACTTAACAAGTGTATCATCTCTGAATGAGCTAAGATTAGTTCATTCACTGAATCAATCACTCATTCATTCATAGATTCACTTTTTAGCTTTACTGAGAGTTTATAATGTACCAAACATGACCCTAGATGTTAGGGATGTAAAGATGAGGGGAAGCTCTGAAACTAAGAGAGAGTCATGAGGGACTTCTCTGGCAGTCCAGTGGTTAAGACTCCATGCTTCCACTGCAGGCGGCACAGATTCAATCCCTGGTCAGGGAACTGAGATCCTGCATGCTGTGCAGTGTGGCCAAGAAAAAAGAGAGTCATGAAAACGCTCTGTAAGAATGTTCAAGAAGAAAGTATTTAAATCAGCATAGGGAATTCTAGAAAGGCTTCACAAAGAAGATATAATTGAGATGGGTCTTAAAAGATGAGTAAGAGTTTGATAAGCAAAGAAATAAAAGGGCATTTTAGGGAGAGGGAATAACAAGTACAGAGGAATGCAAGTTCATGGTGAATTTAAGAAGTGAAAAATGATAAATGCCACTAGAGAGAAATTACAGAATATGTTGAGTTGTTCTTGACTGTAGCAAAGGAGGGACTGTGATCAGGGAAGGATTTATTGAGGAAGTAGCATCTCAGCTGGACTTTGAAGGTTTAGTATGGTTTGAACATGTGGAAATGAGGAGATAGGGCATTAAAAGCAAAGGGAATATCCTGAAAAGGAGTGCAGTTGGTCAAGCTCAATATGTTCAGAGGAGAGTGAACAGTCTGTTTGGATTGGCATAGAGTGTAGCTAAAGGTGAAGATGCTGGAAAGGAAGGCTACAGGTAGACCATCAAAGATACAAGGCTAAGGAGCTTTTGTTCCTTTTACAGTAAAGTGGTGAACTACTGAAAGTTTTTGAATAGGGGTGTGTCATCATTATAATCTTACTTTTAGGAAGATAAATCTGGCAGTGACGTGGGGGAGGACTGGAGAGAAACTGAAACTGGAGGTGGGGGAGACAAATTAGGAAAACTATTATGGTGTCTTAACAAGAGGCAAGGAGGGCCTGAACTAGATAGAGGCAGTGGGAATGGAGATGAGGGGATGAATAGAAATGTTATTATGTATATAAGAGATTTGGCAGCTGGTTGGAAGAAGGAGTTAAAACAGGGAGAAAGCGATAATGATTGAGGCTTTGAGCCAGGTGACTGGCATGATGGCAACAGTAATAACAGAAATAGGAGGGCCAGAGACTAAACAGGTTTGGGAAGGTATAGGGTTGTTGAGTTCATATTTGGACATGCTGAGTTTGTGGTGCAAGTAGTACATCTAGGTAATGTCTAAAAATCAAGTGGAAATGATCTAAAAGCTTAGGGCTAGAGGTAGAGACTTTGGAGTTTCAGCATAGTGCTAAGAGTTAACGCCAAGAAGATAATAGTTGCTTACTGTGTGTCAGGTACCCTGCGAAATACTATATGTATTATTCCATTTAATTCTCTCAACAATCATATTAGATAGTTACTGTTATTTTACACACAAGGAAACTGAGACAGAGAGGTTAAAGGTTGCTGAAGGGTTACAGTTAAGTAACTGGCAGAGACAGGATCTTGAACATAGGCAGACTAGTCTAATTCTGAAGACGGTGCTCTTAACCATAACACTGTTGGACAAACTCTTTAGAAGAAAGAAATGGGAACAGGTTAAAGGATAGACCTTAGGAGATAAACTTATCTCTAAAACCTGGGAGAAGGTAGAGGATCTAAGGGCACAATCAGAGAAAGCAGTAGAGCTAGGAGAACACAGTGACACTGATGACAAGGGAGTGGTTTATGTGGAAAGGAGTGGTCAACAAACAAATAACATTTGAAACAATATGAAATGAAAAATAGAAGGAACAAAGTGAAAGGAAAAAAGATTCTAGAGTAATTTAGAGGTGGATATGCCTAAGAGTAAGAAATGCTGCCACTTACATAGCATTTCTAAGTTTCTTTTGTGAATCTGTTACTTTTATTAAAATTGAAGGAAAATGAAATGACAACCCTTATCCAGGGGTCAAGGGGTGGAGTGGGCTGAGCTGGAGTTGCAAGTTGGAGAGAATACATTCTAGAGAAATTGAAGGAAGATCAGTTTGGCCCTGGATGTGTTCTCTATCCCTTTGACTCTGGCTTTCCCCCCACTTCATATTTCTCTGCCAGGTGCCTACATGTTGCAGAAGCTGATTGAAGAGACAGACAGGTTTGTAGTGTTCACAGAAGAGGAGTCAGGTGTGAGTGACCAGTTGTGTGGCATTGCTGCCTGCCAGACGGATGACATATATAACCGAAACTGCCTTATTGAACTGGTCAACTGCCAGGTACCTTCTCTTTACTAGAGCACCCCAAGATAGGACTAGATTATAATCATGTGTGTTTACCTTCTCCCATCTCTAAATAAGAATAGGTGGGTAGAGCTCCAAAAAATTATTCTTTCTAACAGATATCATGGGTAATCACTTCCATTACTAAAAGCCGGTAGAGTTCACTCAGTAAGCCAGAATTAGACCCAGCTGCAGTCATTGGTACAGTCCCTTTCACTAACCTTCCATCTTCTTTTTGGCCCTGGTGCTGTGACTCTGCTTCTGTCTCTGGCATAGATGGTTCTTCGTGGAGCGGAGACAGAAGGCTGTGTCATTGTGTCAGCTGCCAAAGCCCAGCTGCTGCAGTGCCAACACCATCCAGCCTGGTATGGTGACACATTGAAGCAGAAGACATCCTGGACTTGCCTGTTGGATGGCATGCAGTACTTTGCCACCACTGAAAGCAGCCCCACTGAGCAGGATGGCCGACAGCTCTGGTTAGAGGTTAGTCAGCAGGGCTGGGAAGGCCCATTATATCTCCAGTTTTCCATAGTTGGCCCCTTTCACCAAAATAGCTTGCAGGATCCTTGACAGTAACTGTTGCTACCAGGTTAGCAGAATAATGAGGCTGATTTTTAAAAATCTCATACTATTCTGTTTCATTGCAAGGGAAATTCTCATTTCCCAACATGAGAATAAAATGGCTTGGAACTTTTTTACTTTTAAGATTGCTGATGCCTATTAATAAGATCACACCAATCAGCAGGCAGCCAGAAAAACAGGCAGTAAGTCAGAATTTTAGATAAGCTCTCTATCTGCCCTTTCTTTCATCTCTCTTATGAAGATGATTGATTGCTTGTTTCAGCAAATTGGTGCGGTTGACTAGAAAGATTGCTTGTCTAGGAGGCAAGTTATTATGTGAGTTCTGATCTCAGTTTTGCCATTTTAGTAGCCATGAGCCCTTAGGCAAGTCCCCTTTATTTGTAAAATTAACACTTCACTCTCACAAGATTGTTGAAAAGATCAAATGAGATAGTACTTGGAAAAGTAGAAAGTTTCATCCAGATGGAAAGTAGTCTTATTTTTTTTTTAAGTCAGTATGTTTGAGGAGGTCTCAGTGTATGTCAAGATAATGTTTTTTGTTAGAAGGTGAGATTGGGAGCAGTTGGCAGGGACTAAGCTATAAACTTTCTTTTTAGCATCTTCATAAAACTAAATTTGCACTATAATTTCTAGGATATAATATCATCAGATTTATTGGGAGATCTAATAGTTATGAGATGCAGACAGTGTTCTGCATTGTAACCAGTGGTGTTGTGTCCACGCTGTGCTGGGCATGGTACATTCAGATGAGTTATTGGATCCAGCTACATCTGATTAGGACCAGTGTGGTAACTTCATTTTTTCATTCTACTCAATGAGGATAAAGCTTATCCCTCGTCCCTCCTCCCTGGCTGGTACTTCTTACTCCAATGACCTTAAGGCTCAACCCCAGGTATAAATTATATGAGGTAATAAGCATTTAATCAGATGTCAAGCCAAGTAATGGTCAGGTTATCAGTAATATGAAAGGTCATGCTGATATATTACAGCTGTAGTTCAGGCAAGCAGTACCCTTTACCAGTAGTCTTAGGAGATAGGCACAGAAGGTGGTAACTACTTATGCAAAGGTAGGCAGGGTGAGCTATGCAGGATCTCTCTATCTGGCGTTTTCTGCTTCTTTTAGGCATGTGTTCTTTTGCAAGTGAGCCCTTTTTTTCTCAGGCTATGATATTAGCATTAGAGTGGAATGTCCTTGACTTAGGTGGGAAGGACTTTGATCTTCCTTTCCTAATGAATTTTTTTGTGACTTGGCAAACCGTTTATGTTCTTCTCATATCACTCATTCTGTTCACTTCAGCTTGGCAAAGAGAGTCAAAAGAGTTCAGTTCCCTTCCTCCATGGCAACAGTGTCAGAATGGTCTGAAGACAGAAAACAGCAAGAACACAAACACACGAATACCAGAATGGGTGGGAAGTCATTGGTTTTGATGAACTTTTTTTGTCCATGACATGATTTGACTCTTTTCCATCTTTAAAAATTGTGATAAAATATACGTAATATAAAATTTATAAACATTTAAGAAAAAAGATAAAAAGGGACTTCCCTGGAGGTCAAGTGGTTATTAAGACTCTGCGCTTCTACTGCAGGGGGCGCAGGTGTGATCCCTGGTTGGGGAATGAAGATCCTTCATCCAGTGTGGCACAGCCAAAAAAAATAAACATAACATAAAACTTATCATCCTAACCATTTTAAGTGTATAGTTTAGTGGTATTAAGTACATTCATAATGTTGTAAAACCATCACCACCTCCATCTCCGAAACTCTTCATCTTGTAAAACTGAAACTGTCCCCAATAAACTGTAACTCCCCACTTCCCTTTCTCCCAGGTCCAGGCAATCACCATTCTATTTTCCTTTTCTTTTTTTAAAATTTTATTTATTTATTTACTTTTTAATTTATTGGCTGTGTTAGGTCTTTGTTGCTGCGCGTGGGCTTTCTGTAGTTGTGGAGAGCAGGGGCTACTATTCATTGCAGTGTGCAGGCTTCTTATTGTGGTAGCTTTTCTTGTTTTGGAGCATGGGCTCTAGGCTCTCGGGCTTCGGTAGTTGTGGCACACAGGCTCAATAGTTGTGGCTCGCAGGCTCTAGAGCACAGGCTCAGTAGTTGTGGCACACGGGCTTAGTTGCTCCGTGGCATGTGGGATCTTCCCAGACCAGGGTTCGAATCTGTGTCCCCTGCATTGGCAGGTGGATTCTTAACCACTGCGCCACCAGGGACACCCCACCACTCTATTTTCTGTCTCTGATTTTGACTCCTCTTATATACTTCTCATATATATAATACTTTAGGTATCTCATATAAGTGGAATCATATATATTGTCTTTTTGTGACTGGCTTATTTCACTTAGTATAATGCCTTCAAGGTTTATCCATGTTGTAGCATGTGTTAGAATTTCCTTCCTTTTTAAACCTGAATTCCATTGTATGTGTATACCACATTTTGCTTCTCCATTCATCCACTGATGGACACTTGGGATACTTCCATATTTTAGCTATTGTGAATAATGCTTTTATGAATATGGGAGTACAAATTTCTCTTTGAGACCTTGCTTTCAGTTCTTTTGGTTATATATCCAGAGGTGGAATTACTGGATTATAGAGTAATTCTGTTTTTAATTTTTTGAGGAACTGCCATACTGGTTTCCACAGTGGCTGTACCATTTTACTTCTCATTAACAGTGCACAAAGTTCTAATTTCTGCACATCCTTGCCTTATTTGCTAATTTTTCTTATGGTAGCCATCCTAATGGGTGTGAGGTGGGACACGATTTGGTTTTAACCTAGCTTGTATTTTTCTGGCCTGAGGCGTGGCAAAATGTGCATGTGACAAAGTTGGGTTTGGAGAATTTGGGTGGTTTGGGCCAGGAGAGAGGGACATATGTCCTTTACCCTGGGAGATTCTTCAAGCTACTCCAGGCAGTGAAGGTCTAGTGTTATACTTGCATCATGGAGATATATGACACAGTTGGGCAGGACAAGCTACTGGTCCCCCAGGAGTTAAATGTACCTGTATTTCTGTCTTCAGGTAAAGAATATTGAGGAGCACCGGCAGCGTAGTTTGGACTCTGTGCAGGAGCTGATGGAGAGCGGGCAGGCAGTGGGAGGCATGGTCACCACCACCACAGGTCAGTTCTCACCTCTTCCCCATCATATGTTTAGGAGCAGACATGCATCCTGAGGGGCCTCGTTTCTTTACCTGTTAGTAAGATCAATATATTATACATGGAGTAGGACCACTTTGTGTTAGGCTATGTTGAAAGCATAGCTGGGAGGCTCTCACAATACATCTTCTGAGAATGTCTTTCTTTTATGTCTTTCCTACCTCTTCCCAGATTGGAACCAGCCAGCTGAGGCGCAACAAGCCCAGCAAGTCCAGCGGATCATTTCACGCTGCAGCTGCCGAATGTACTATATTAGTTATAGCCATGACATTGATCCTGAGCTGGCAACTCAGATTAAGCCACCTGAGGTTCATGAGAACCAGGAAAAGGAAGATCTCTTAAAGAAGCAGGAAGGTATTCAGGTTTGAAAGGCTTTTAGGAGGGGAAGTTGTGAAAGTAGTTATTTCCTTAGTGGTTTTGAGATAGTAGTGTTATTAAGAGTCCCAGCATGGGTCTTCCTGGGTGGCACAGTGGTTAAGAGTCTGCCTGCCAATGCGACACGGGTTCGATCCCTGCTCCAGGAAGATCCCACATGTCACGGAGCAACTAAGCCCATGTGCCTCAGCTATTGAGCCTGCACCTTAAAGCCCGTGAGCCACAACTATTGAGCCCATGTGCTGCAGCTACTGAAGCCCACTCGCCTGGAGCCCGTGCTCCGCAACAGGAGAGGCCACGGCAATGAGGAGCCCGCGCACCACAACGAAGAGTGGCCCCCACTCGCTGCAACTAAAGAAAGCCCACGCATAGCCAAAAAAAAGACCCAACACGGCCAATAAAATAAATAAATAAATAAATTTATTAAAAAAAAATAAGAGAGTCCCAGCATGAACAGGGCATTAACATTTCACTTTGCTTTACATTTTGTAAGTTCTGCTAGGAGAGAATAGAACTGGAATAAATGGAGGACTTCCCTGGCAGTCCAGTAGTTTAGACTCCTCACTTCCACTGCAGGGAGCGTGGGTTCAATCACTGGTTGGGAAACTAAGATCCCACATGCTGTGAGGTGCAGCCAAAAAACAAAAGAAGAAAAAGAAAAAAGAAAAAAACTGGAATGAATGGATAGTGTTTAATTCTGGAATAAGCAGATGTTTCTACGTATGAGCATATCTTACCAAGACCTTTTATGGGGTTAATTAACAGAAGTGGTTCTGGATATGATTTAGGAGATGGTGTAGACATTTAGGGAGAAACTGAGTCTCTTATTTAGCTGTTAATAATTACCTAGGGGCTGTGGATACCTTCACCCTCATCCATCATGAGCTGGAAATTTCCACCAACCCAGCTCAGTATGCCATGATCTTGGACATCGTCAACAATCTGCTGCTCCATGTAGAACCCAAGCGCAAGGTGAGCAGGGGCCCTTATAGAATGCTGGTTAGCCTCACAAGAATCCTCAGACCTTGTGCTTTATTTGGGGTCCAGTAAGAAAAACCATGCTTCAAACTGAAAAGGGGCCTTGTGGTTAGTACATCCTCTTTTAGTCAGCAGCAGCAGTTCAAATTTTAGTTATCTAGGAAAGATCTGAGTGTCCCTGAGACTGTAGAGTTGTTTACTTGATTGTTTTTCTTGGTCAGTTCTTTACTCAGTCAGTTACATACCTCTAAAAACAACAAACTACTCCCCACTTCCACCTCTATCTCTACCCTGTGGGACTGGCTTATTGTGAAATCCACATTGCCAAATCTGCACTGGACTACCCCTTACTCTTGCTACTAATGGTGACACATAAAGGTGAGCTTTCCAGAAAAGATTATCATTTCTTTTTCCTTTCTGTTTTACTTTGCTACAAGACTTGTCTATTGTTCGTTTCCTTTTCCATTCCTTTAGGAGCACAGTGAGAAGAAGCAGCGGGTCAGGTTCCAGCTTGAGATCTCTAGCAATCCTGAGGAGCAGCGCAGCAGCATATTACATCTACAGGAGGCTGTGCGGCAGCATGTGGCCCAGATACGGCAGCTGGAAAAGCAGATGTATTCTATCATGAAGGTAGTCTCCCGGGCAATCTGAGGAAAGGGAGGTCTCCTAGGGCAAGGGGAGTCTTACAGTTTCTTCTGTTCTGGCTCCCTAGTCTTTGCAGGATGACAGCAAGAATGAGAACCTGCTTGACCTGAACCAAAAGCTTCAGTTGCAGCTAAACCAGGAGAAGGCCAACCTACAGCTGGAAAGTGAAGAGCTTAATATCCTCATCAGGTGCCACAGCATTCTTTCCATGTCCTTTTCCAGTGCCCCAGCTGGAGTCAATTTCTTTCTGCCTGTGTTCTGATAGTCTTTAGGTCCAGTGTATATTATCAAAGGTTGATGTAGTAGAGTCAGGCACCTTTTCCTGAATGAGCCTTGTTGGACTTGGCCAACAGGTTGAGAATAGGAGAGCTCTTTCTTAGGATCCTTATCCGAGTAACTCTGGGGAAAGGAGGAGAACAGGTAGTTTGGAAAGATCATTTTTGTGGCCTTGATACTGTGCAGCTGAACTAAAAATAAAATGTCTTGAAGTTGATCAGTAAGGAACACAATTGCAGATACAAACATAGGGGTTATTAGCAGGAATAGACTATTAAGAAGTAGTAGAACTAAAGATGGGATTTGTGCTTTCATGGCTCAGGTTGTGAGGAGCAACAAAGCCAATGAAAAAATTCAGGGAGTAGCTGTTCTAGAATAGGTCCATCTCTGGGTTTACCTCCTACATCATTCTAGGGCATTCCACCCCACTCCTAACCCAAATGCTGTTGCCCTTATTGGCTTTGACCCTGCTATTCATTTATAGGTGTTTTAAGGATTTCCAGTTGCAGCAGGCCAACAAGATGGAGCTCCGAAAGCAGCAAGAAGATGTGAGTGTGGTTCGCCGCACCGAGTTCTACTTTGCTCAGGCACGATGGCGCTTGACAGAGGAAGATGGACAGCTAGGAATTGCTGAACTAGAGCTGCAGCGATTCCTCTATAGCAAGGTATTGGGTATATACAGTCATACAAAGACAGCTGTATTGAGAGGCATTGACCTTTCTCAAGAGTCTAACTCACAAAAAGAGATAAAAAGGGACTGATTATTATATGATTGTTAACGACAGTATGAATGGTTATAAATAATGGTAGAAACATGAGCAGAGTACCCTCATACACATTTGTTTGTAATATTAAATAATGCACATATGAGCTTGATCAAGTGCTTCCCTCATTGAATAAGATTATCCCTAGAAATGTGGCCCAAAGGGAAGTAATCTTCCAAGTCTAGCTTAGAATAGAATCATTAATTCTATACTGGCATTCAGCTTTCCTGCAGTTACCCATGGCATGGAGGACAGGACATTATTCATTATTCTTCCAACCCCCCAGGGACATTTGGAAATGGGTTGAGACCATTTTTGAATGTCACAGTGACTGGAAAGTACTGCTGGCACTCAGTGCCCTAGCCATTAGTCCCATGAGAAATGCTGGATTAGAGGGTGTATTGACTATAAGATTGAAAGAGATAGCAAAGGCATATGTAGAACCTGAATACAAATGATACATGTAGCAGTCCTCTAACAAGCTCCTGAGAAAGGCTTATTATAGTGGATTGGGGGTGGGGGGAATCTGTTTTTATAGGTGAATAAATCTGATGACACAGCAGAACATCTTCTGGAGTTGGGCTGGTTCACTATGAACAACCTCCTCCCCAATGCTGTCTATAAGGCAAGTCTTATTTCCCTGTGCCTAGCCCATTCATGTGCTTCTTAACACTGGGCATTTGCAGTGACCCTTCCCCATAAACCCACTATGGGAAACAATATGGTGATCTGAGATGGTGGAAGCTTGCCCAGCTTAGTGAGACCATTGCTGCTTCTCTCCTCTGCAGAGGATTTGTGGGTTGATTTATCACTCTTTATCCTACAGGTAGTCCTGCGGCCCCAGAGCTCCGGCCAGTCTGGGCGGCAGCTAGCTCTTCGCCTCTTCAGCAAAGTCCGGCCCCCTGTTGGGGGTATTTCTGTTAAGGAGCACTTTGAGGTTAGTAAACAGTCCTTTGGGGACCCAGGAACAAAAGGCAGTCAGAAACCATCTGTGCATTATGTTAGGGGTAGGTAAACTGAGGGATGATGTCTGAGCTTAATTGCTTCTTCAGCCTTTTTCCTCTTTAGGTAAATGTGGTGCCTCTCACCATCCAGCTGACTCACCAGTTCTTCCATAGAATAATGGGCTTTTTCTTTCCTGGCCGAAGTGTGGAAGATGACGAGGTTGGTGATGAAGAAGATAAGTCCAAACTGGTGACTACTGGTGAGAACTTTAATGACGGAGCTCCAGAAGACTGGGGTAGCAGTCCCAGAGACACCTGAAGCTTCAGAAAGAGGACAACAGCTAGTGTACTTGCTTTTTTATAGGAATACCAGTGGTGAAGCCTCGGCAACTGATCGCAACAGATGATGCAGCACCACTGGGCCCTGGGAAGGGTGTGGCACAGGGCTTGAATCGGAGTTCTGGGGTCAGAAGGTCATTTCGCAAAGCACCTGAGGTATCAGACATGCCCCTGGTGATAGAAAAATGGGAGAGTCCTGGGGTACTCTGTTTGGCCTGGCTGGGGATTTCTCTGTTTCCTCTGAGTCTACGCCAGCGGTGAAAGGAGATAGAGATGTTTGGGGTCCTGAGTTTCTTGTGATGGTTTCAGGGGCACACATCTTTCCTTCCTTTCCTAGCACCCGGTGGATGATATTGACAAGATGAAAGAGCGAGCTGCCATGAACAACTCCTTCATCTACATAAAGATCCCACAGGTTCCACTGTGTGTCAGCTACAAGGTCTGCCCTTCCTCAGCACTTCTTAGAACAGTATGGGAGGGGTACCAGTAAGATCAGAGTTCAGCCTGTGAAGCTGGTCTGTGGGTGATAAATCTGTTCCCTCTGATTCCTTGAGGAATCAGTACCAGACTGAGATAAGGGGAAATCAGTATCTTTAGGTTGCTGCTGCAGGAAGGTACTAGACTTGAACTCAAGTACTGGCTTGGAAGTGAAAATGACAGTTCATGTATTTTTTTCTCTTCTCTTCCCCCCCCCCCACCCCCCCACTTTCTCTTGCAGGGTGAGAAGAACAGTGTGGACTGGGGTGACCTTAACCTGGTACTGCCCTGTCTGGAATATCACAACAACACATGGACATGGCTAGACTTTGCCATGGCTGTCAAGAGGGACAGCCGCAAAGCCCTGGTTGCCCAGGTATCCCGGCAGAGTTCATGGCTGTTTGGTTAGCAGAGGCTGGCAAGCAGATCCTCTGGTCAGGAGCATTTCATTGTAAGATGTATGTATTAACAAGCAGCCTTGGGAAGGGGGCAGGTGAATGAAGTCAGTGACTTTTATCCCTCTCCTCTCCATGACTTTGCTCAGATGGTTAAACTGCACGTTTACTGAGTGTTGTATTTATGTTAACTACTGTCGATTTTTAGGGAAATGAGGGCTGATGCAATTTCATGTTTAGAATGGGTTCTAA